>NW_004443988.1:2711592-2953354 GCF_000243295.1 Trichechus manatus latirostris
CTAGTTGTGAATTTATTTTCGCATTATGTTCCTGCATTATTTTCCTGAATTCTTGCATTTTTTGTCTGTATTTTCCATGAATTTGTTTATTTTTTCCTCATGTTTGTCAGCTTTTTTCCTCAGCTCTTGGAGAATTCTGAGTATTAGAGATTTGAATTCCCTGTCAGGTAGTTCTAGTGCATTTTCTTCCACTGGAAAGTCATCTGGTGTATTTTGGACACCTACTGGAACCATCCTGTCCTGTTTTTGTGAATGTTTTGATATTGTCTGCTGTCTTCGGGACATTCAGTAGTTATTTTTCTCGTTTACTGATTGTAGATTTGTTTGTTTCATCCCTTTTTTAAAAAAAATTTTGACTATGTCTGAGCAAGCAGACTGTGTGCTCTTTGTTGTTTGCTCGTCTGTGGGCACAATACTTTTCGCCTCCTTCTCCAGTAGGCAGGGTCAGTCACTCAGATATGGTATGGCAGGGCAGGTCTAGCTGAAGAGGAGTTACTGGGATGGGTTGTTTGTGGCACTTACTATAGCCACCAGGGCGGGTCGGTAATCAGTGCAGGGCATGTTCCAGTAGGCCCTGCCTGTGGTGCCTGGTGGTGTGATGTTAAGTGCACGGTACAGATAGGCAGGATGTAGCAGGGAGACTGTTATGTGTGGAGCTAAGATTGATATGGGAGAGAGGAGAGAGGAACAGGAGCCAAAAACATACAAAGAAACAAAAATGAATTCTAGGGGAGCTTGCCATTGGTGTGGAGCGATGAGAGACTATAAATTGGAGAAAAACAGAAAGGGGAAGAGAAAGAAAAGAATGAATAAATAAAAATCAGGAAGGTTAAAGAGCCGCAAAGTTCCCAGGGATCCCACCAGTGCAGCTATGAGGTCTGGGGAAGTCGCTCTCAGGTTTTGCAGTACAGCCTGGCTAGAAGGTGTAGAGGTATACAACACCATGTATTCAGGGAACAGAAAGAGAAGGAAGATATAGAGAGACAAGAAACTGAGTAATGAAGAAAGACAAAAAGAGAAAAAGAGGGAAAAGAAAACAAAAAAAATTTTTAAAAAAAGAAAAAAAAGAACAAGAAAAGCCCCCAAAAAAACAGAAAAAAAAAAAACCAACAAGAAAAGAAATGCCTTCAGGGATCCCTCTGCACGTCTGTGCAAGCTGAGGAGTAGTCTCCTTGCCACACAGCACCGCCTAGCCAGAAAGCGCTCCCAACCCAAGAAAAGGAAAAGAAAACAAACAAAGAATTCAAAACAAACAAACGAACGAAAGTCCCGGGATCCTCCCAGCGCGGCAGCCCATGCCGGGAAGCAGCTCCACACTCAAACAGAGCTCCACAACCCCTCGGGAAGAAGCAATGATGGTGCACAGAGCCAGGTATTTGAGCAAAAGGAAGGGGATGTGGTGAGAGGTAAGGAAGAAATCAAAAGAAGGAAAAAAAAAGCAACACCAGCATCCAACAAATGGCACTCAGAGAGCCAGCTAGTGCGGGCTGGTGTTTCTCAGACAAGAGACTGTGTCCGCGGAAAGCAGAGGGGGCCGAGTGTGGGTGAAGAAGGGTAGGGAGTGGGAAAGTGTATATCACAAATTACCAGAGCTCTGCAGCCCCTCAGGAAGAAGCAAAGATGGCGCACAGAGCCATGTATTTGAGCGAAAGAAGGGGGAGGTCGTGAGAGGTAAGGAAGAAATCAAAAGAAGCGGAAAAAAGCAACACCAGCAGCCAACAAATGGCGTTCAGAGAGCCGGCCTATTTGGGTGTGTGGAATCCAAGCAGCTGGTGTTTCCTGGACAAGAGACTGTGGCCGCAGGAAGCAGAGGAGGCCAAGTCGGGGTGAAGAAGGGTAGGGGGTGGGAAAGCGTATATCGCAAGTTACCGGTTGTTTTGTCTCCCGCTGCAAGCTCCTGTGAAGCTGCTTTCTCATACCCCTGTTTGCTTATCTTCGATAGGAGTCCAAGATGGCAGATCCACGCTGCGTTAGTTGGTAGGGGACCTCTGCATGAATCTCTCCTTGCTCTCCATTCTCACTCCGTTTGGTGCTTGGCTGAGTTCTTTATCTCTTCATTTGATGTCTTAGGGTTTCAGGATTGTAGTTTTCTCTGTTCAGCTTAGTTTTTCGGATCTTTGCTGTTGAGGGACGGCATGGTGCTTCTGCCTAGAGCGACATTTTGCTGGAAGTCTTCCGGAGAGGGAGAGTTTTTGTCTCAGAGCGCTGCTGCTCTGGGAGGCTGGAGTGATTGACAGAGATGGGACCAGAAGCACCACTCCCTCCTGGCAGATTTCCTCAGTTTTCCTCCCATTTGGAGAGGAGAGCAGAAGTATATTTCCATATTTATGTAGGCTTTTAAATAAATGCTTCTTAATTTTTTTTTAAGCAGTGGCAGGTTTCTGGCAGGGCACAGGAAATGCTACCCTCATGAAGAGACGTCAGACATTGTGGTCCACCAGGTTCTATGATAACACGCTGCACATGGGTTCTTTGAGGCTGGTTTCTTGCCAGTGTGTTCCCAGCCCCAGATTATCCCTACCTGACAGATGAAGGGAATCCCTGGGTGGGGCTGCTAAGTTAAAGGCTAGAGGTTTGAGTCCAACCAGAGGCACCTCAGAAGAAAGGCCAGGCCATCTACTGAAAAATCAGCCACTGAAAACCCTATGGAGCACAGTTCTACTCTGACACACGTGGGGTCACCATGAGTCAGAGTCAACTCAAACAGCAACTGGTTTCGGATAGATGAAGAGTCCTAGACTGAGGTTGCTGTCACATGGCAAGTCGTGGGAGATGCCACGTTTTGACTTCCAGGCTTTCTTCTGTGTTCCACTTCTTCTTATCATGATTCTGTAGTAAGACAGAGAATTCTCTGGGCCTCAGTTTCCCCATCTGCCAAATGAAGGTATTGTGGGACTGAAGATCTCCTAGACTAGTGTCCCTACTGGCTTTGAATTGTGGATTAAATTAAGCATTTTCCAGGATGGCACCTGCCCACCTACAGTGCTAAAAAATACTTACTTTATGTCCAAAGATAAGGGTATACCTCCAATTTTCAAAGAAAATGGATCTCTGAAAAAAAATTTTTTTGGCCAATCTGAATATTGGAATATAGATGAAAAAAAAGTTTACTTATAATACTTAAATACTTTAATTAACACATATCTATAATTACAGAAATAAACTGCTAGTTAAAAATTATTACATTTTCCACTTACATTTCAAGAGTTATTATTCAGACTTGTCCTGTGCAGCTTCAACTCCAGTGTATTTTTCTATCACTAGAGTTGCTTTTGGAGCCCTCCGACCGTTCTATAGAGCTTATGAGCCTGACTTCCATCCAAGTTTTTGAAAGAGGGCACTCGGTGAATCCATGGATTAGGCCTTCACTGGAAATGTTATCCCAGGCCACAAGTCCTGATTCTCATAGCATTAGGCTGGTTGGTTTTTTTCATTTGCCTTCAAGGTGAATATTCATGATCTCTTGCGGTAATTAACTCTTTGTTGGATTGCTTTTTAAGGTGACCTTTAAAAGCCTTGTTTATAACATCTAAACATTAGAATTGTAAAGTCATAATCCCAGGAATAGTTACTACATCTGTGTTAACTAAATTAAGTGGGAGAGTGTTCTGTAATATGAGTCTTTTTAAGTTTGGATATAAGAACCAAAAACCGAACCCATTGCCATCAAGTTGATTCTAACTCATGGTGACCCTGGGTTTCACAGAGTAGAATTGTGCTCTATAGTGTTTTCTTGGCTGTAGTAGTTACAGAAGCAGATCGCCAGGCCTTTCTTCCATGGTGCTACAGGATGGGTTCAAATTGCCAAACTTTCAATTAGTAGATGAGAGTAAACCATTTACGCCACCCAGGGACCTTTTTGGATATAGGCAACACCCTTTTTTTAAAGGGATAGTTGGGGAGAGGGGAGATAGCCATGTATTTGGACGTATGTAATTTTTTTTTAATTTACCAAACTCTCTTTTAAAACCCTCAGCTATTATATTGCCTGTATAAGCATTTCTTTTCTGTTTAGAGGCCAATGTCTGTGAACCAAGTTAGAGATTCTGATGCGGCCAGAGATGGAGGATGGTGCTGGCTGTGCTGGGCCCCCATGAACTCTGGCCACCTCCTTTCCCTGCTTCCCAGACACCAGGAACTGCAAACCCCTTCCCACCACCTTGCTGCCAACCTGCCCCTGGGCTTTTGTGTCATTTAAAGAGCACAGAGTCGTTTGGAAATATGCACTGTGCTGCACAAAAGAAAATAGTAATATAATCAGAAATGATTATATTCCAGCACTTCAGCACTATTGCTACTATTAATGTCCATATCACTATATTACCTGAAATGTGTTTAACAATCACAGTCGCTAATCAAGCTGCCTGTCCTGGAAAATGTGCATTCTCTCCATCTCGATCACACTATGTATTGTGCTGTTCATGTTTTAGATTTTTTTTTTCCAGGTAATTGGAACCTGCTACTTCATACTTTGAAAAGTAATGTAGCAGGTGAGGCCCTGAGAGGTTCAAAGCCTGTGCTTCCATCAGGGAAATAATGCAATTTCCATGCAAAATGATTGTAGTATTATTCAGTGATTACATGGGGATGGGGGGTAGTCTGTTTTTGTCAGACTTTTGAAAGAGGCAAATTGAATTCCATCCATGTAATCAGAGGTTATGAGTCTCCAGCGCGGTGTGTTTGCACTTGTTCGAGGCTCATTTCCCGAGAGTCCTCCCAAGCCCAGAGCCCCCAGAGCCTTGGCTGACCACTTGCAGCAGGCCTGAAGTGTCAAGGAGTTAAGTCCTTGGCAGCAGCCCCTCAGCCTGTGACAAACGAGAGTTGGAGGAAAATACTCCGGCTTCCTTACACGTCAGGTAGAACCAGTCTGAGACCTGTTCCACCTTGTCTCCCAGAGGCCCCCAGTGGGATTGAGCCGCAGGGGCCTGCAGTGGTAACCTGCTCAGTCCAGGCAATCTGTGTTGGTGTCCTTCACCTACCTGTCTTACTTCCTCACTTCCCTACCTGGGCTTTCTGGGCTCACCTTACAAATAAATCACTTGCCTCGAATCCTTGTCCAGGTTCTGCCTGTGAAGAAAAGCCCACCTGGCCTCCCAGCTCTCCCTTCCCCTTTTTGAAAGCACCCAGGAGCAGGCCTCTCTGGATGCTTCTGTCCTGTAACCTATTGTGTGGGAGACACTTGGCAGCACCCAGAAGCCACAATGTTGTAAGGCCTCACTGTTATGAAAAATGAAAACTCTGAACATTTTTTGGGTCAGGAACGTGATGGGTATGATTTATTTCCCCCACCGCTTCTCTTAATTATTATTACTCCATTCAAGTGAGACAAGATAATTTAATCCAGGTTGTATCTAAAGTGCCCACACTCAGTGTCCTCATTCTGAACATGTATCCGTGTGCTCTTAGGTAATTTATGCCTAATTTTAATAGATTTGTCAACAACAGCCCTTCCTCATCTAAGCAGGCTGCTTGCAGACAGATTACTTAATTTGCTCTTCAGTGTTATTTTTCATACATGGCTGCTGCACGACCGACAGATAGCAGATGATCCCATTACAGACACATTTGACACGGCATCTACTGTGGGATGAGCGCGCGTGAGGTCCCCTTCTGCGGCCAGCAGTGTGTATCTCCCCCTCACTTAGAAGGCTAGGATCCCAGAGAGCAAACCAACCTGAACAGGTGCTGATCTGTAGTCCCCAGCAATATTCAGGTGCTGATGAGAGCCCTCACTTATCTGCTGTAACAGAAGCTGTCAGGACCCCACCTGTTTCCCAGCAGGGGGGTTACCTGCTGACTGTTCCCTCTGCTTCCTGTCTCTCTCTGTTTGAGGGTGCCCGGCCCACCCACAGAGCAGGCTGGAAGTGTGGGCAAATTAATACTGCAAAAGCACCCCTCAACCAATGAGAGTTGGAAGTTGGTGAGCAAATACCCCAGCTTCCTCATCGTCCATTGGCAGGGCAATCCTAAGTTGTGCCTTGCACAGTCTGTCAGAGAGTCCCCAGCAGGACTGGTCCCCAGGTGCCCACAGCAGTAAAAAAACCGTTACCTTCGCGTCAGTTCCAGCTCATGGCAACCGCATGTGTCACCCACTCATTAAAGCATCCTTTATTGGCTTTCTTTCCTCCCTGCCCTGTCTCACATCCCTACTCCCTCATGGTGCTTCCTTGGATTGACTACCAAATAAACCACTTGCATTCAAATCCTTATTTCAGGGTCTGCTTTGAGGGGGAACCCAACCTAAGACACCTGCCCTTCTGAATATCTCATGGTAATCTTTCAGGCGCTGTCATCCTCCAGGACTTAGCTTCTGCCCTGACATGAAGCCTTCCTGCCCCTTGCCCCAGCCCAGGAGCCCTCCCTCCTTGGACCATGTTGCCTCCCACTAGCAGAGTTAACTGTGCCCTCACCATCTGCAGCTTTGTGACATCCAGCAGTTGTGCGTGTGGATGTGCGTTGAAGTCAGTACCATCTACCAGCTGACTTGGGCTTTTGTCTTGCAAGGTGATGGTGCTCCCTCCTGGGTCCTCAGTTTGGAATGAAGACAAGACGTTGAGTAGGGTGGAGGATGGGATAGCTAGACAATGTCAAGAGTATACTCTTTGGAGGGAAAAACAGTACAGAAACCCTTCCTTCCAAAGACTAATGTCATTGCTGATGGGTTATTCACGCCATTTCCACCCGCCGGGGTAATTGTGAGGCAAGTGCATGGCGTTCCAAAGGAAAAATGTTCTCTAGACGTGGTAATCTTCACCATGCGGGTTTGTGACAGCGAGAACCACATCAACATGTACATTTTCTCAATGGAGTGAAATGTGTGTAATGTGTAATAAAATATAAATAAGCCTTCAAGAAGCATCTCTGTGTTTCTTTTTATCAACCTTTAGACGTGTTAAAGCCAACCACAATTTCATATGTATCCTAGATAATATGTAGTATTTTTATTTGCTGCTTCACTGCTAAATGTTTCATATAAAACTGAAGAGGGAAAAACACACAGTCCCACATATAAAAAAAGAAGCAGATTGCAAAATGTGACCGTGGGAGAGAAGCAGTGAATATGGAGTGGGTTCAGAATGGAGGCACTCCCCCTCCTGGGCACAGCCCGGAATGGAGTGGAGGGAAATCCTTCCATGGTTACCTGTGTTTGTTGGTCATTTGCTTCCACTGTGTTTTAAGTAGGCCATTAGTATTCATAAGAATCTACAGGTAGCTTTGTTATGGTCTTTTTTTTTTTTTAAATCTTTTAAATGTACATATAAATGAGTATGTATTATTTATAGATGTCTTTGGATTTAGAAACATCAAGCTTGAAAACTAATGCAGCAAGGAATATTTGATTTAATGCTAGCTGGAGAAGAGAAGGGAAGAGAGGGGGACTTTCTGCAGGAAGGAAGGTGGGACGTGATACGTTATCTAACCATTCTGAGAGGACTTTCCTGGAATCTCTTTGGTTACAGTTAAATTACAGAAGGCAATGGGGCAAAAGAACAGCAGCTGGGAGGATGGGAAACCAAGGTTATCGTCCTAGCTCTCTTGACTCACTGTGTGAGCTTGAGCGTGTTACTCACCCTCTCTTGTCTTGGGTTTCCTGGCCATGCCAGTGGGTGGCTCTGTGATTTGGTCATTTGTATCGGGCTCTGGCCTGACCCCTCCGTTGCTGGTTTCATTGACAGAGGTGCCAAGAGGTTGGTTAGCAGTCGTTCTGGCTTTTTCAAATGGAACACAACGCCATGGTGAGATCCAGACACTTGCCTGCACACGTTGGTAGAGACCAGGGAAATAGGATTAGCTTCTAATTCTATTTTCAGTTCATAGGCTGTTTCTACATTGGCCAAGAAAAGCAGAGTACTTAAACAGAAATTCCTGGTAATGACTGCTTTCTGCCTGGGTAGGGAGAAATGCCTGTCTGTGGTTTATTTTTAAATAGATAACTCATCATATCTGGGTAAAAAGTACTGTAATCTCCTAAGGCTTTTCTTTCACAAAAATTTTTTGTTTGTTTGAGAGTGCAGAAACAGTCTCGGATCTATTCAGACAAAATCACTTTTCACTGGGTGGCGGAGCAGTGCCTCTCAGACCCACTTGGGGTCAGGAAGGGTTTTCAGATGCTGGCCCCATGGGCTTGGGTTCAGGGGAGAGGTGGTCTGAGAGACTAGAAGCCACAACAGCATCAGCCCTCATGGCTAGATTTTGGTTTACCAGTTGCTGGCGGAGAAAGCAGAAGGGACAGGGGTTTGGTGAAGGCTGAAACTGTCCTCCAGAAGGAAATTCAGGGATTAGTGGGAGGAAGCAGAAGTGTTAAATAGACCCAGGACTCTTGCACCCTCAGACAGTCCATTGATTCACCTACTTCCCTAAAAGGCCCCTCCCCACCCATTCAACCCCTGAGTGCTCACATCTCTGGAGGGGCAGGTGCAGAGAAGGTGCCATCCCGTATGATTCCCATCTCTCTCCCCATGGCACCTGTTCTGTGGCTCAGTGGTTCGAACCCACCAGCCGCTCTGCTCTGTTTCCATAAAGATTCCAAAAAAAACCAAACCCAAACCCATTGCTATCGAGTCAATTCTGACTCAGACTGACCCTATAAGACAGAGTAGAACTGCCCCATAGGGTTTCCAAGGAGCAGCTGGTGGATTTGAACTGCTGATCTTTTTCGTTAGCAGCTCTTAGCAGTTAGAGCTCTTAACCACTGCACCACAAGGGCTCCTCTGTAAAGATTACAGCCTTGGAAACGTTGTGGGGCAGTTCTACTTTGTCCTATAGGGTCACTATGTGTCAGAATCGACTCAGTGGCTATAGGTTTGGGGTTTTTATTCTGTGGCTCAGTTAGCAAGCATGGTAGTAATAAAGGGTAGAGTCGCCATTTATATGTGCCATAGACTGTGCTAAGTGCATTTCTTACATTAAAACATTCAACTTACATTAAAACAACAGTGCATATTTGGTAGTATCATCATTTTACAGATGAGGAGGGGGCGGGGACGGGAAAGGGTGGAGGGTAGGCAAGAGTGGTCCCTCTGCCAGTAATGGCAGAGCTGAGATTTAGACCTAGGACTCAGATTATACATCGTCCATGCTCTTGACCACTGTGCATCCTGATGCAGCCTCTGGCGAGGTGTGTCAGAGACTAAGGTGTGAGTCCAAATGATGATCCAATTGTGCCGTGCAGGCCGTGAGCGATGCCCCAGGATTCAGACTTGGGAGGAGGGGTTCCAGATCTCTCTGCATGTCTGTGAGGAGACCCAAAGCTCATCGAGTCTAAAATCCCATCTTGTTTTACCCTGTGAAGTCCCATGCCTTCTCTTTAAAGCTGTCATGAAGCCATGGCCCAAAGGGTAGGGGGTGTTGAGGGACCTGAGCAGTAGCAGCCACAGCTATCAACCAGCTAGAGAACTGAACCGGACCCGGCTGTTCCCAGTCCCTGCCAGGTGCCCCTGCGAATGGGCAGACGCCTGACATAGCGTGTGCGTTGGCTGCTCCTCCTGTCCCCATGCCTGTCTTTAGCCCCCTGACGTGTACAGCTTTGGTCCAATGGCAGGCTCACTGATGTGGTTGGCTACTGTAGTGCTTGGGATATGGGGAAAGGCCTCCCTGAAGGATCAGAGCAAACAGCCCCAGGCTCAGTCACTAGGGAAGAGATAGGCTTCAGACAAGAAACCTGGGAGGTAGAGGGGAAGAGGGAAGTCCTACTTCTCTCTGGTCTCTGTGGAGTCCAGATTTGAGGTGGGCTGTTGCCTAGGTGCAAATTCCCTCATGGTTGATGCTAAGAGGGTGCCCACCCGATGGAGCTAGGATGGGCCTCACTGAGGTTACTGGCCTTCTGGAGAACAGGCTGGAAGCCAAGTGTCTGGCTGAATGTGGCTTTCTGTCTCTACCGCTCTCACACACACCCTGGACTATTGTTTTATTGTGTTCTCCAAGCCTCCAGTCAAGTCTTGTTTAAATGTGATAGCCTGGCCCCAGAGTGTCATGGAGAATCATGGGAAGAGACTTGTCCACAGTGGAATCAGGTTTCAAAGGGGCAGTGCCCTAAGGCCAACGTGTGGTAGGAGAGGAGCTCCACAGACTGGGCTGTGAAGCCCTGGTGTCCCATATGGAGGCTGCATGGGGTTGGAGAAGAGGGTACAGAGTGTGACTCTGAACACCAGGAGAGAGAGGGAAACTCATACCCACCCCAGTCCAGCTTGGTAAAGAGCAGCTGGCCTGTCCGTCAGTGAATTAGCGAGCCAGTGCCTGTCCTGCCTCTCAGGGCTCGAAGCCATCTGATGAGGGAGAGGGGATCCAGAGACACTCCACGCGGCCCACGGCACCCAGCAAATGTGAAGCATCATCAGGAAAAGCTTAAATTTATGGTCTGAAGGAGAAACAACATCTAGGAAGGAATTATTGCAGTTTAAAGGGAGGATGCCATCCTGTCTGTAAGAGCGAAATCTGGAAGCAATCTCTGATTTTTTTTTTAAACTGGTTTGTATTCAAATCATGAAACTATGGTGTGAACTTCCAGATGTTCGAAGCAAAATTGTAGAAAATGAGTTGAGTCTTGAAGGCATTTTCATTCCTTCAACAGACTTTTCCTGAGCATCTGTTACGTGCCAGGGATGGCGGAGCACTCTGCTGCCATCTTAGATGCCACCATGGGTGGGTCAAGCTGTCATAGCTCTGGTCAGCACCTTCTCCTCATCTTGTCACCCTAGGAAAATGCATGGATCATTCCAGTTCTGGTTCCAGTGTGAGGCACATCTGTATAACTGGGAGGCAGGGGGTGCACATGTGCTGGTGGTTAGTGGTGGGTTGAGTTGGGTGAGTCCTACCAGTATCAGTTGCTGTTGAGTGGATTCCAACTCATGGCGACCCCACGTGTATCAGAGTAAAACCTGTGCTCCATAAGGTTTTCAATGGCTGATTTTTCAGAAACAAATCACCAACCCTTTCTTCTAAGGCCCTTCTGGGTGGACGCAAATCTCCAATCTTTTGGTTAGCAACCTTTTTGTTAACCATTTGCACCACCCAGGGACTCCCAAGTAAGTCCTAGTAAATTTAATTCCTGAGAGGTCTGTTGGATAACAAGAAATTTTTTTTTTTTTTTTTTTTTTTTTTGTGGGCGGAGGTTGATCTGCAAATTTTCTCCCCTGAAATGTTCAGCTGGGTTTCTGCAGAATCTATCATGGCATAAGTTAGGATGCAATGAGGCTGGAGGCACCCATTTTCCTTTTCTCCCCATTCTCCTTGCCCAAACCAGCTGAGAGGGACAAGGAGAGGAGCCCCCACTTGTTGCTATGCTTGGGCATCAAGAAGCCGCCTCTGGTGACAGTCATTGTTGTTAGTTGCCATTGAGTTTCCCCCCGACTCAAGGCAACACCATGCACAACAGAATGAAATGCTGCCCAGTCCCGTACCATCTACATGATCAGCCATGGATTGGACATTTGTGATCCAGAGAGTTTTCCTTTACTGATTTTCAGAAGTAGATCACCAAGCTTTTCTTCCTTGTTCGTCTTAGTCTGGAAGCTCTGCAGAAACCTGTTCAGCATCATAGCAACATGCGGACCTCCACTGACTAATGGGTGGTGGCTGTGCATGAGGTACATTGGCTGGGAATCGAACCCGGATCTCCCACATAGAAGATGAGAATTTTACCACTGAACTATAAACATAAACCAAACCTGTTGCCGTCCAGTCAATTCCAACTCACAGAGATCCTGTAGGACAGAATAGAACTGCCCCATACAGTTTCCAAGGAGCAGCTGTTAGATTCCAACTGCCGACCTTTTGGTTAGCAGCTGAGCTCCTAACCACTGCACCACCAGGGCTCCTGGACCATAGTGGACCCTTATCTTGATGTTCTCCAGTAATTTTCCTGAAGAGTTTCTACCCACCAAAGAGTGCAGTAGAACTTCTAAAGAGGAGTTTACAGAGGAAGAAGGGTGAAGGAAGGTGAAAGGTGGCCCAGGGAGGAGAAGCGGTAGAGCTTGGGTGTCTGGGAGCAGGAAGCCCAATCAGCCCAGCTGGAGAGGAGCAGAGGGGCGGCCACATTGGGAGGAGTCTGGACTTGCCTGGGTACTCCCTAGCCCCTGGCCAGGGATGCTGTAGGGTCGGGTAGAGCCAGGACCTGTTCTGGGATGTAGCACCATCCGCCTAGCATCTGCAAGGCCACTTGGGAAGCTGGAGCCCTTTGGGAGGCTGTTGTTGTGACACAGGTGAGAAATGAGGAGGCCTGCTGAGGCAGTGGCAGTGGAGATTAGCATGCACAGATACATCAGGTCGGTGTTCCTAGCAATGCTGTGTGTGTGGCAGGGATGAGATGGGGAGGGAGGAATTGAGGTTTTAATGACTGGGCAGGTGGCAGTTCCACACCCTGAGATAAAGATCTAGAAGTAGCAGATTGGAAGGAAAGTAGATCAATTGATGAATGCATTTTCAGTAGGGCTGATATCACCCCAAGGGGGTGAAAATTGGATCCTGTGGTGTGGGGGAGGAATCTGAGGCATTACATATGGATTGTGACCTTCTGAATCTCAACCCTACCTGACAAAATCTTATTCTTTAGAATTTAATTTCTCTCATTAGGGAGAATTTTAATTTATTTTTCTCCTTCTTGTTAGTTGCTGTCAAGTTGATTCTGACTCATGGTGACCCCATGTGTGCGGAGTAGAACTGCTCCATAGGGTTTTCAAGGATGTGACCTTTCAAAAGCAGATCGTGAAGCCTTTCTTCTGAGATGCTTCTGGGTGGATTTGAACCATCAATCTTTCAGCTAGTAGTTGAGTGCTTAACTGTTTACGACACCCAGGGAGCTATTTTTCTCCTTCCAAAAACCAAATCCATTGCTGTCAAGTCAATTCCAACTCATGGGGTGGGGGTAGTGATTTAAAAAAAAAAGTTGAGAAACACTGAGTTAATAGTAATGGAGAACACAGGTGAGTTGTGTTACTGTCAACAGAGGGTTGTGGCAGGTGGAGGGTTGTGGGTGGGGGGACGGTTTGAAGCTTCTCTGTTGTGGAAAGGTCCATGCAGGGTGAGGGAATCATTTGGAAACTTGACCACCACCAGGGCCTCTGGGGGCTGCTGAGATGTGGGTGATGAGGCGGGGAGGCCAGCAGCCAATTGGGTCACAAGGTTGGTTTGGGTTCACCAAGTCTGATTGGAATGAGAGCTGTCTGCTGACACCAGTACCTTTATTCAGTACCTTCAATCAGGTGGTGATTGCAGAATGAACACAAACCAGTTGGTGACTCTGACTCCCGGCGACCCATGTGTATCAGAGTAGAACTGTGTTTCATAGGGTTTTCAGTAGCTGAATTTTCAGAAGTAAGTCTCCAGACCTTTCTTTCAAGGTGGCTCTAGATGAACTCAAATTCCCAACCTTTTGGTTAGCAGCCAGGTGTGTTAATTCTTTGCACCACACAGGGCCAAGACAGACAGCTCTAATCTCCTCACTTATTGGGGCCCCAAGAGCAAGGGGGCCAGATGATTCAGAACAAGGGCATGGGATGAGAAGGCACAAAATCTGGAGTCCCAGTTCTGGCTCCTTCATTTATTTGCTCTATGACCTTGGGCAACTCTCATTTTTCCATGAGCCTCAGTTTCCTCATCTATAAAATGGGGATAATCATAGTAATTGCCTCATAAACTTGCTGGGAAAGGTAAATGAGAAAATAGGAATGAGCTAGGCTTTGTAAACTCTGAGTATTATAGAAACTTTTATTGTTCCTTCTTAACCAGGAGTCATGGTTTCTGCAGATACTTTTCTTTATTTGAGGAACACATGCCCACGAAAAAGCTTGCCAAGTGGTGCAGTGCTAGCAGTTGAAAATAAGTAATGGATTTCATCAGTGGCCAATTCTGGCTTCTTAATGGATATAGGAAACTTCTGCATTGTGCTAGGTGGACACTCATGACATACTCCATCTTTGCATCTTCGTTCTTCCCTTTCAAAAGGAGTACCTTCCGGATCCCTCAGCCCGTGAACTATTGTGAAGTTGCTGGATAAACCTTCTGAGAGTGTTTATTTTTGTGTTGGCAAGATGCCTGTCGGCTTTGGTGAACTCATGGTTGATATTATTAATGGATAGTCTATTTTTTCTTCTCTTTGTGAAAGAAACAGAATATGAACAAGAGTCCCCTTGCAGGATACAGCCTGAGCAGACCTCGGAGCGCAGTGCCAGGAATGCCTTGGAGTCCTACCTCTGTGCTGACAGGAGGCTGGGCGTGGGCACTGGTTTCCTCACTACAGTTCACAGCCTCCAGTGCCTTTGCTTTGCTTTCCCAAGTGAAAAAGAATCCCCATATCCCATATCATGGAGGGGTGGTGAGCTGCCCGGATGCTGGAGCCATAATTGGGTAGTGTGGGCCGGACTCAGGTAGGACTGCTGTCTGAGCCTTCATCAAACTGGCGCCTCCCTAATTGGTTTCTCCTCTCTTACAGCAGTTTCTTTCCAAAAAATTGGTGTCTTTTATAGAGAAGTAAAAATCCTGGGGCCCTGGTTTATAATTCTCTTGGCTATCAATTTGGTTCATGTCAGAAACCATCTTTTTTTATAGACTTAGAAATTCTAACTTAGAAGCCATCTCAAAATTGTCTTTGCATTTAATTTTGAAGATCTTCCAGCATTTAGGCAATGATTTAGCCCAAACAGCCATTCAAGTGTCTTGGTTTCATATTGGCCTTTATACTTTGTCAACCTCATTTAGCATCTCTTAAATACTTTGAGACGGGAGCAGTGGTGGTTCACTGGTAGAATTCTCACCTTCCAGGCAGAAGACCCAGATTCGATTCCTGGCCAATGCACCTCATGTGCAGCCACCACCCATCTGTCAGTGGGGGCTTGCATGTTGCTATGACGCTGAACAGATTTCAGCACAGCTTCCAGACTAAGACAGATTAGGAAGAAAGACCTGGCAACCTACTTCCAAAAAACCAGCCTATGAAACTCTATGAATCACAACAGTCCTATCTGCAACAGATCATGGGGATGGTGCAGGACTGGGCAGTGTTGCCCCATGCATGGGTCGCCATGAGTAGGGGGTAGACTCAACGGCAGCTAACAACAACAACCAATACCTTGAGAAGGTGAAAGTCATAATAAGACCCTTCACACACGGTGACTTATTATTACCTACTACAGTTTTAAAACTAAATTAAAGAGTCCCTCGTTCTTTGGCTTTGTAATTTTGTTTTTCTTAAAACTTGAAGCTGAGGATGAAGTTAGTGGAAGGGAAAGGATCAATTTGATCAGAGGTGTGAAAAATTGAGTCCTGAAGTAGGATCTTTACCTCATCTGGCCATGGAAAATCAAACCTACCTCCCTGATTTCCTGGTCTCATTCCTGAGATTCATTCTTCCAGGTTATGACTTGTGGAAACTCAAGTTTTTACAAAGCTAACTTGGGAACAAAACTATTAAAAGAATTCTCTTTCTAGTAATTTATTTTTAAATCACTTTAAATATCACGCATCTCATTGAGTAGAATGTGTTTAGGCGCATAGACGTAGCTTATAGGTCTCCTAAGGATAAAAGATAATGAATCAAGGATCTGTTATACACTACCATGTGATGGGTGCTGTGGACTACAGATTCAAATATTAGAATAATGTCTGTTCTCAGCATGCCCAGGATCTGCCTGCAAGGGGTGGAGGTTGGGGTAGGGGAAGAACAGCGAGAAAGGAAAGATGCGAAAACATAAATAAAATCACTGAGACATAAATTAATGCCAGATGTATGCTGAGAACTATAAGGAACCCTTTAAGGGAGAAGTTTCTAGTTGGGGTGGGCAAAGATGTCATGAAGGAGGTGGTTCTTGCCCTGAGACTTTGGGTGATAGAGTTATTGAGGTGATGATACTGCTGATTATGGACCAGATTCTCTAGTTGTAAGACAGGAAATAGGGGTTCACAGGAAGTAAGTAACTTACCCAATGTCTTTAAGGTACTAAAAAGCAAAGATGTCACTTTGATGACTAAGGTGTGCCTGATGCAAGCCATGGTCTTTTCGATCGCCTCATATGCATGAGAAAGCTGGACAATGAAAAAGGAAGAGAGAAGAATGCATTCAAGTTGTAGTGTTGGTGAAGAATATCGAATATATCATGGATTGACAGAAGAATAAACAAATCAGTCTTAAAAAAAAAAAGAAAACAACCAGAATACTCATTAGAAGTGTGGACGGCGAGACTTCATCTTGCTTACTTTGGACATGTCATCAGGAGAGACTAGTCACTAGAAAAAGACATCATGTTTGGTAGAGGGTCAGCAAAAATGAGGAAAACCCTCAATGAGATGGATTGACACAATAACCTCAACAATGGGTTCAAACATATCAAAGATCATAGAGATGGTGCAGGACCGGACAACATTTTGTTCTGTTACAGATAAGTTGCCATGAGTCATAGCCGCCCACTTGACGGCAACCACCAACGACAACACCCAATGTCACGAAACTAAGAAGTTGCAGTGTTAGGATTCTAATTCAGATCTGTCTGATTCCAGAGTTCTGCTTTTAACCCTCTATGTAAATATATCAGTACCCTGGTGGTGCAGTGGTTAAGAGCTCGGCAGTTCTACTGTGTCCCATAGGGTCACTGTGAGTTGAAAGCGACTCAGTGTCAATGGGTTTTTATGTAAATGTATCAGTTAGAGTCTTGACAGGAAATGGACACATTCAAATATATAATTTGAAGAGTGTTAAATAAAAGGAGTGTTCACAAAGATGTACAAAGAAACCACAACCAATAGTGCAATACTTCAGTGCTAATAATGGGGATGGGGGTAGTTACCCCCTCTAAACCTTAGGGGACAAGGGGAGGGAGCTCTCTGGGATCCAGAGAGAGAGCTGTGTGCCCACTCTCCCAGCTTTCTTGCCCCTGCCCCCAGCTGGAGCCATAACCTTCAGTGAGAAACACAGCCAGCCCATGGAGACACTACCAGAATGAGAATTGGGGAATAAACACCTAACCACAGTTCCCCCCTTCCCCATCTCCTGCAAAGCCTGCATTGGCTGAAGCTCGCCAGAAGTCTGAGGGTCCAGATGATTGAATGGTGCCCTGCATACAGGTCAGATGAGCTTCTAGGGCACAGAGCAGGGTGGAGAGGGTGGAAAGTAGGCCTGGAGGGCCAAACAGAAGATACCCTGCACAGCTATGTAGTGGCTTATAATGTCTAATGTGTCCATTCATGCTAAGACCTTATCAATACATTAGGGAAAAGTCCCTCAAAATTTGGCCTTGTATGTCATTTATTTCTGTTTAGAACTTTGTCCAGTTATCTCTTGTAGAAGGGAACTCAGTGGGCCACAAAGTAGAAAGGATAGGACTGTTGTCGTTATAACGGATTATAGAGGGCCCTGGGTCTCGCTTCCCACCACTGCCCCCACCAAGCTCCTGTTTGGTCTATGCTGTTCATTTGGCACAGCCTAGTTGTTACCATGAAATGGAACTCATAAAGATCGATATCCTAGGCATTAGTGAGCTGAAATGGACTGGTATTGCCATTTTGAATCAGACAATCATATGGTCTACTATTCCAGGAATGACAGATTGAAGAGGAATGGCATTGTATTCATTCATCGAAAAGAACATTTCATGATCTATCCTGAAGTACAATGCTGTCAGTGATAGGATAATATCCATACACCTATAAGGAAGACCAATTAATATGACTGTTATTCAGATGTATGCACCAACCACTAATGCCAAAGATGAGCGAATTAAAGATTTTTACCAACTTCTGCAGTCTGAAATTGATCAAGAATGCAATCAAGATGCATTGATAATCACTGGTGGTTGGAATG
Organism: Trichechus manatus latirostris; assembly: GCF_000243295.1. Classification (NCBI taxonomy): domain Eukaryota; kingdom Metazoa; phylum Chordata; class Mammalia; order Sirenia; family Trichechidae; genus Trichechus; species Trichechus manatus. The sequence continues at coordinate 2,729,381 of NW_004443988.1, forward strand.
TGAAGGTTGGAAACAAAGAAGAAGGATTGATAGTTGGAAAACCTGGCCTTGGTGATAGAGACCACATGATAGAATTTTGCAAGACCAATGACTTATTCATTGCAAATACCTTTTCTCAACAACAAAAACAGCAAATATACACAGGGACCTCACCGGATGGAAAACACAGGAATCAAATTGACTACATCTGTGGAAAGAGACAATGGAAAAGCTCAATATCATCAGTCAGAACAAGGCCAGAGGCTGACTGCAGAACAGACCATCAATTGCTCATATGCAAGGTCAAGTTGAAGCTAAAGAAAATTCAAACAAGTCTGTGAGAGCCAAAATATGACCTTGAGTATATCCCACCTGAATTTAGAGACCATCTCAAGAATAGCATCGAACACTAATGACCGAGGACCAGACGAGTTGTGGGATGACATCAAGGACATCATACATGAAGAAAGCAAGAGGTCATTAAAAAGACAGGAAAGAAAGAAAAGACCAAACTAGAAGAGACTCTGAAACTTGCTCTTAAATATAGAGTAGCTAACGTGAATGGAAGAAATGATGAAGTAAAAGAGCTGAACAGAAGATTTCAAAGGGTGGCTGGAGAAGCCAAAGTAAAGTATTATAATACACAGAGTCACTGTACCAAAAAGAATTGGTCAACATTCAACCATTTCAGGAGGAAACATATGATCAAGAACCAATGGTACTGAAAGAAATACAAGCTGCACTGAAGGCATTGGTGAAAAACAAGGCTCCAGGAATTGACGGAATACCAAATGAGATGTTTCAACAAACAGATGCAGCGCTGGAGGGGCTCACCCGTCTATACCCACAAATTTGTAAAACAGCTACCTGGCCAACCGACTGGAAGAGATTCATATTTGTGCCCATTCCAATGAAAGGGGATCCAACAGAATTCATAAATTATCAAACAATAACATTAATATCACACACAAGTAAAATTTTGCTGAAGATAATTCAAAAACAGTTGCAGTACATCCACAGGGAATACTAGAAATTCAACCTGGATTCAGAAAAGGACGTGGAACAAGAAATATTGTTGCTGATGTCAGATGGATCTTAGCTGAAAGCAGAGAATACCAGAAAGATGTTTACCTGTTTTTTACTGACTATGCAAAGGCATTCCACTGTGTGGATCATAACAAATTATGGGTAACAATTCGAAGAATGGAAATTCCAGAACCCTTAATTGTGTTCATAAGGAAACTGTACATAAACCAAGAGGCAGTTGTTCGAACAGAACAAGGGGATACTGTGTGGTTTAAAACCAGGAAAGGTGTGCATCAGGGTTGTATCCTTTCACCATACTTATTCAATCTGTATGCTGAGCAAATGATCCGAGAAGCTGGACAATATGAAAAAGAATGCAGCATCAGGATTGATGGAAGACTCATTAATGACCTGAGATATGCAGATGACAAACCTTCCTTGCTGAAAGTGAAGAGGACTTAAAGGACTTACTGATGAAGATCAAATACTACAGCCTTCAGTATGGATTACACCTTGTGATTGTTAAGGTTGTATGTGAACTTTGCTGGGCCATGATTCTCGATGGTTTGGCAGTTATGATGTAGTTTGGCAGTTATGATGTAGTTTGGCATATGATCACTTCCATGATGAGATTTGATATAATGTGATCACCTCCATGATGGAATCTGCTGTGAGTAGCCAGTCAGTTGAAAGGGAGTTTCCTTGTGGGTGTGGCTTGTATCAAATATAAGTGGACTTTCTGGCAAGGCTCACCAGCTTTTGCTCACTCTGGATCCTGCAGCTGGCCCGTTTGTCTGACCTCTGGTTGTTGGGACTTGAGCTAGCAGCTTAACTGTGGTCTTGCCGGCCGATCTTCAGACTCGTTGGTCTTTGCAGCCTGTGAGCAAGAGCCCTGCTGTCTGACCTGTCAATCTTGGGTTCACCAGCCCCTGAGGCTACATGAATCAGGAGAAGCCTCCAGCCTGACCTACAGATTTGGAAGGTTCCAGCCCCTACAGCCGCATGAGCCATTTCCTTGATATAAATCTCTTCATGTAGATATTTATATACTTTACTGGTTTTGCTTCTCTAGAGAACCCAGCCTAAGACACACCTCCACACAAAACAAAAATCTTCACTACTGGATCTATAAACAACGTCATGATAAAAGAGAAGATATTGAAATTGTCAAGGATTTCATTTTACTTGGATCCACAATCAACACGCATGGAAGCAGCAGTCAGGAAATCAAACGACATATTGCATTGGGCAAATCTGCTGCAAAAGACCTCTTTAAAGTGCTGAAAAGCGAAGATGTCAATTTGAGGACTAAGGTGCACCTGACCCAAGCCATGATGTTTTCAGTCGCGTCCTATGCATGTGAAAGCTGACAATAAGGAAGACGAAGAATTGATGCCTTTGAATTATGGCATTGGTGAAGAATACTGAATAGACCATGGACCGTCAGAAGAATGAACAAGCCTGTCTAGGAAGAAGTACAGCCAGAGTGCTCCTTGGAAGCGAGGATGGCAAGGCTTCAGCTCACATACTTTGGACATGTTATCAGGAGGGACCAGTCCCTGGAGAAGGACATCACACTTGATAAGGTAGAGGGTCAATGAAAAAGAGGAAGACTCTCAATGAGATGGATTGACACAGTGGCTGCAACAATGGTGTGAAACATAGCAATGATGGTGAGGATGGCGCAGGACCAGGCAGTATTTTGTTCTGTCGTACATAGGGTTGCTATGAGTTAGAACCAACTCGATGCCACCTAACAACAACAACAACAACAGTTGTTACCTGGGATGTAAGCATTAGCTGGCCAGGGTTGAGCCATTTGGGTTGAGGAAAAAGGAAGCAGATCAGCCTGACATTGACCTCCTAGAGTTTTATCTCGAAAGATTGAGAACTCCTTCTAAAGCTAGGTGGCTGGGACCTTTGGACTCTCATTTAGTTAGTAAAGTCCAACAAAGCCCTTTATGATCTGGATACTCATTACCTCTCTGGCTCCATCTCCTACTGGAATTTCCCTCGTCCAGCCACAGGGGCCTCTTTGCCGGCCCTGAACGCACCAGTCACGCTCCCCACCAAGAGCATGTGCAGTGGCTGTTCTTTCTGCGTGGAATGCTCCTCCTCTAGATGTCTACATGGCTCACTCATCTCCTTCAAATGTTGTGTTCTCAGTAAGTCCTACCTTGACATCCCCATTTAAACCCAAACCACCACAGTCCCCAACACCCATCCTCCTTGTCCTGCTCAATTTCTTTTCTAATAAGCAGCACGTAGTACCTTCTAACATGCAATATAATTTTAACATATTTATTAATTTTATTGTTTATTGTGTTTACACCCATTAGAATAGAGCCCCATGAGGAAAAGAATTTTTATCTGTTTTGTTCACTGATGTATCCTCAGTTCCTAGAACACTGCCTGACACATAGCAGCACTCAACAAATATTTATTAAGCAAATGAATGAGGTTCTTTAGGATCTAAAAATTGTTTGACCACATCTCCCGGATCTTTCTCTTCACCAACACATATCTGCCAAGGATCTTTCCCAGAAATAACACTGATCTTCTGGTTATTACCCATATTATCAATACCTTGTGGCAAAAGTGATCAATTTATACCTGTTCTTCACATAGGCTGGGTAAAAGGAAATGTACTCATGACTTTGGCTCTGAGTCAGAATTAAATGCTGACCTTGGCTTACTTTGCTTCCTGTAAAAATGGGATGGTGGTGGTGTCTGACCTCCTCTAACTTCACAAGGGGGAAGGAGAATCAAGATCAGCAATCCAGGGCTGTTTCCTATGAAGCAGAGGGCAAACATACCTCCTCTTTCCAACCTTTTTACCATTCTGACACCAGCCATCCCTCACATGGCATTCTCTACTTCTCTGCTGGGTCCAGTAATTCATTGCAATGGCCACACAGAACTCACAGACCACACTCACAGTTATGGGGTTTATTAGAGAAGTAACAGGTTACAATTCAGGATCAGAAATGACTCAGGATACAGTTCTTCAATCACGACTGCCTCTTCTCAGCCATGTCTGCAGGCAGGCCTCTCTCTGGCCCTCAGCCTTTCAGCCCCTCGTCCTGGCCTCTGTCCTGCTCTGGTAAGTGTTTCAAAACTCTTTATCTCTGCCAATAAGTGCCTGGGGGCACCCCACTCTGCTAGGAAACACCCTGCCTGAAGGCTCTCATCTTTCTTGCTTCGTGGATCAGCACACCCACTATAACCACCTTGCTCCTTGGAAAGCCCACTGTGCCATCTTGCACCAGTCTCCTGATTCTGCTGCTGCCATTTTTCTGCTGCCACTTCTCTCCATCTTGCACCATCTCCAGTGTTACAGCTCTCTCTCGCTCTCTGTCTCCTGGGTCTAGCCAGGTTCTCAGTGCAGAGACCCTGGGTCCAAAGGACATGCTCTGCTCCTGTCTCTTCTTCTTGGTGGTAGTGGTGTCCTGCCTTTCCACCTCTGGGATAGCTCATTTAAGCCTAGTGGATGGCAAAACTGCCCAATCCCCTCGTTGGGGTTCCATACACCTTATTTGCATGATCCCACCATCACAAGGGTGCCATACACCTTATTTGCATTATTGGCAAGCTGTCCAATCCCCTTATTTGCATAGTTCCACCCAGTCACTTGGTGGGAGTTGCAAGACCATGGAGAAAAAGGCCACGTAAAAGCGATCCATCGCACTACACTTGCCACAGAGATTATTTTTTAATAGTAAAAGGAAAACTCTATCCTTGGGAAAAATAATATTTTTGCCACTTTCAGCTTTAAAATGGCTATTTGATATGACACACGTGTATCTCTGTCAGAATGCACTGAAAAAGCTTAGGTCGAGAGGTTCTGAGAAAAGGCTTGTCGCGTTGTCAGAGAGAAGCTCTGCCATAAGGTGGAATTAGTTTACAATAACTTATTTACCCGTTCAAATCCTTCGTATCACATTAAAGCTTTCCCCTGCTACCCAGGACTCTGGAGTGCTAAGAAGAAAAAGGAAAATCAATTGATAATGATACATTCAGTTTAAAAAATATATTGATTCCCAGGTAATGGCAGTCGTGCGTTTTTTGCAGTGGAGGATGCCACTTCCTGTCATGAAGATTGCTTTCCGATCTGTTACATTTGAAAGAGGGAACTAGGTAGATCCCTGCCTCCCCATAGTGGATAGCTTCTTTCTACTAGTATTAAATCTATATTTTAAAAAAAAAGAAAAATTCTCTCCAGGGAACCATCCTTTGCCTCCTCAAGGTCTTCTTGGCCATTGTCTAAAAGAAGTAATTATTTGTTTTTGTAATTCAAGAGTTTGTCTCCTGCTTTCTTTTCTTTCAAATTAAACACTTAAATTTCTTATTTTTCCCCACCTCTGGAGTTCTTGAGTTGGATTAGAAGGAAGACAATGCCTTTGTTCTCTCTCTTATTCAGTGTTAATGGCTCAACCATGGGGATTAGGGCTCTGTGTGTTTGGGAGGGGAGTCCCTTGGTGGTGCAAATGGTTAGGCACTAGGCTAACCAAAAAGTTGGCAGTTGGAACCCACCCAGAGGTGCCTTGGAGAAAGACCTGGTGATCTGCTTCCAAAAGGTCACAGCCTTGAAAACCCTGTGGAACAGTTCTACTCTGCACACATGGCGTCACCATGAGCCAGAACAGATAGACAGCAAGTGGTTTGGTTTTTTTGGTTTTAGTGTTTAGGGGATGAGAGAGGGTTAAGCAGTAAGTGTCCACCGTGCTGGGCACTCTGCTGCCACATGTCCCCCATTACCTCGGTGTGCTGTGGCAGGGTCAGGACATGCCCTGTGCGAGACCCTCTGCACGTGACAGCAGCAGTGTCTGGGAAATCAAAGGCACAGACAAACATCCACTTAGGGTGGAGGTCATCTAAGATCCTGGAATTGAAAATAGATCTTTTTGCAAAAGATGGTATCTTTTCCCCACCCCCACCTTTTTTTCCCATCTTGTTTTCTAGACTGTGTGGCCTCCCGGTGCTTCTCATGCAGCTCTGAGTGTTGGTGGCCATCGAGGGTTTTGCATCCTGGGGACGAATCCAGAGCTTACCAGAGACAGACGGTACAAGGTAGGTCTCTGCTCAGCTCACCTGGTCTGCAAATAGAGAAGGCCTCAGACCTCAGAACGGCCAGCTCAGTTCTCTAGCACTAAGTTTCTGGGGGAAATGAGAAAGACGTAGCTGGTCCTCTCACCCTTTTGTTCTGTGAGATCTTTCCACAAGCCTGTGGCTAACTGGTATCCAAGGCTTAGCTAAGCTACCTTGGCCCCAGTCTTCCTGGAATCAACCTAAGAAAATCACATTGACACTTCTTCTCCCACCTGTCCTGGGTTTCCCTGGGAGGTTGGATCTGGGGGTGACTAGCAGTTGGGTGACCTTTAAGCTCCTCAAAAACTGTAATTCTTTTTTTATAATTTAACTTTTTGTTATTAAAATAATATTATTAAATATCATTAAATATTATTTGTCCATTGAAAAGGATTTTAAAAGATGGTACTTAAAATTACATAAATCACTTATAATCATATTCTCTAGAGAACCATTGTAATGTCTCTTTTCCTGCGCGTATACATAAAGTGTGCACGTGCAAGCATGCAGCACACAAATGGGGTCATTCTCTATCTAATGCCTGCTAATGTGTTATTTTGACTTAACAATATGTCACAGGTACCTTCCAGTGTCAGTATAAATCTATGTCATCATTTTTAAAGACTTTCTAGTATATGGATATGACATAATTTACCTAATCTGTTCCTTAATGATGGACATTTAGCATATTTTGAATATTTCACCATTACAAATAATTCCACAACAAACATTTCTGTGTATGTTTCATGGCACAGTAGTTTGATTATTTCCTTGGTCTAAGTTTATAGAAGTCTGGCCTAAAATTTTGATTCAGGATTCTCAAACCTAGATTCCGAAGACCAGGCAGTCAGAAGAGCTGGGGGGAAATACAGCCCACCTTATGAAAAGATTCTGAAAGACCATTTTCTACTCTCCAAGTGGGGCCGGGAATTTGCCTGCAGAAGCAGGGGAGCCCAGGAGGCTGGAGTCATCAACAGTCACCCCACTTCTTGCTGCTAAAGGGGCAGATGCTGGACCTGCAATGAAGCAGGTTGGAGAGTGCTGAGTGGGCCCAGCCTAGCATGTCCTTGTGGCACTTGAGCCTTTAGAAGTCCCTGGACCCAAGCTACATCTGCAGAAACACATGGGGCCCCATAACAGCTGCTGTGGCCATTCACGGAAGCACCATACCCTGCTTCCCTCTGACCCAGAGCCTCCTGGTATCTGCCTGCAGCCAGCTGTGGCCTGAACTCCAGCAAGGGCCAGACCATCAGGCCAACACGTTTCTTGCCTTGTCAGAGAGCTTGCTCTTGGGACTTCCAGGCAAAATGGCATTGTAGTCAGAAGCACCACGCCGTCCCTCCATAGCAAAGGTCTGAAAAACTAAGTCAAACAGAGTCACATGTCAGTCCTGAAACCCTAAGCATCAAATGAAGAGATAAAGAACTCAGCCAAGCACAAAATGGAATAAGAAACTGACCGAGAACAGAGAGCGAGGAGAGATACATGCAGAGGTCCCCTATCAGCTACCACAGCATGGACCTGCCATCTTGGACTCCTATCGGAGATCAGCAAACAGGGGGTACAAGAAAGCAGCTTCACGGAGCTTCCAGCAGAAGACAGAACAACCAGTAACCAGTGATATACGCTTTCCCATCCCCCACCCTTCTTCACCCCCACTCGGCCTCATCTGCTTCCTGCAGCCACAGTGTCTTGGCCAGGAAGCACCGGCTTCACCCCAGTATTGCTTGGATTCCACCCACCCGCACTGGCCAGCTCCCTGAATGCCATTTGTTGGCTGCTGGTGTTGCTTTTTCCCGCTTCATTAGATTTCTTCCTTACCTCTCACCATCTCCTCCTCCTTTCTCTCAAATACCTGGCTCCGTGGCCATCTTTGCTTCTTCCTGGGGGGCTGCAAGGCACTGCTCAACTGTGGAACTGCTTCCCGCCCCGTGCCACGGTGCTGGTGGGACCCCCGGGGCTTTTTTTTGTTTGTTCTGATTTGTTCTGTTGTGATTTGTTTGTTTGATTGTTTTCTTTTTCTTTTCTTGGTTTGCGGGCCCCTTCTGGCTGGGCAGTGCTGCTTGGGAGATACTCCCTTATTCTGCGCAGACGCATAGTGACATCCCTGGGAGCATTTCTTCTTTCTTGTATTTTTTTTCTTTCGGTTTTGTGTTTTTTTGTTTTTGTTTTTGTTTTTGTTTTGTTTCTTTGTTTTGTTTTCTTCTCTCTCTTTTTCCCTTTTTGTCTTTCTTCATTTCCAGTTTCTCAATTTATTCATTTTTTTCTTTTACCCTTTTTCTTTTTTTTTCATTTTTGTATTTCTCCATTTCTCAGTCTCTCATCTCTCCACTCCAATAGCAGTCTTCCTTAGCACTCTTTTCTGTTTGTGTGTATGTTTTTGGCTCCTGTTCCTCTCTCCTCTCTCTCCTCTTTCCCATACCCATCTTAGCTCCACACATCACAATCTCCCTCCTCCTTCCTGCCTACCTGCACTGTGCAGTAAACATCACACCTCCAAGCAGCACAGGCACGGCCTACCGGAACCTACCCTGCACTGATTCTGAGCCTGCCCTGTCGGCCCTAGTACGTGCCACAAACAACCCATCCCAGCAACTCCCCTTCAGCTGGACCTGCCCTGCTGTACCATACCTAAGTGACTGACTCTGCCCATTGGAGAAAGAAGTGAAAAGTATCATGCCCACAGACAAGCAAACAACAAAGAACACACAGCCTACCTTCTCAGACATAACCAAATAAAACAAAAAAGCAAACGAAACAAACAAATCTACAATCAATAAATGAGGAAAATAACTACTGAATGCCCTGAAGACAGCAGATAATATCAAAACATATACAAAAACAGGACAGGATGGTTCCACTGGGTGTCCAAAATAAAATACCAGATGACTTTCCAGTAGAAGAAAAGGCACTAGAACTACCTGATAGGGAATTCAAATCTCTAGTATGCAGAATTATCCAAGAGTTGAAGCAAAAAGCAGACAAAAATGAGGAAAAAATAGACAAATTCGTGGAAAAGGCAGACAAATTCATGGAAAATACAGACAAAAAATGGAAGAATTCAAGAAAATAACACAGGAACAAAGAGCTTGCTCTTTGGACTCAGAGACAGTGGGGTCGGGGTGGCCCTACACTCCCCAAGCCCTTGCACACAGAGAAGAAGATGCAGCTCTGGGATCCTGGTGGCCAAGGTTGCCAGCAGGAAGTGGGAGGAGGCTCCAGGCTGAGTCTAGATCAGCTGCTGGAATGGAAAAAGCATCCACTGTGCACCCAGGGAGGCAGCTAGAACAGGACCGGGGGGCTCCTGACCTGCCCCTGGCACATACCTCATGACATCTGGCCCTTAGCTATCCCAGGCCCTACGGAATGGTTCATGTCTGTGTCTGTCAGTGGGATCAGAGAAGGGGAGTTAGAAAACAAGAAAATTAAGCCTGGAATTAGTGACCATAGCATTGCCAGCTCCTAGAGGGAATAAAGCATCTGAGAAAAGATCCAGGAGATGTTCTTCACAGAAGACAACTCTCCAAGGATATGCCTTCAAGTTTCAGACACTGTGCGAGGGATAGAGGGAGGAGGGGATAGAGCAGCCTGATGCAATGTGTTTTGGTTCCTGAAATGATGGCCCTTATTTTGGATCTGTTGTTCCCTGCCAGCACATGGCTCTTGTCCATCCCAGCCTTCAAGAGCCATGTGTTTTAGCAGGAGGGGTCCTAGAGGTGATCTCACTAGACATTCCTGCTAGGGTGCACCCCTTGTGGGTTTCAGATCTTTGCTCCCACCTAACTGGTATCTCCACTGTGAGCTCGTATCTGTCTTCCCTACCACTTGGTCAGTTCCTGGAGGATGGGCATCGTGTCTGATTCATGTCTGTATTCTCCCCCCTCCACCAATTTCAGCCAGCACCTACTAGGGCTTTCAATAAATACATCACTGAACACACAGCCACAACCGTTCCTGGGAGCATCAGTAGCACATGAGCCCTAGTGCTGGTGGTGCTTTTCCCTCACGTGCAGACTTTCATTGATTCCCATGAAGATAGGAGGGTTCTACAGCCTCCCTGGGGCCCATGGTGATCAGTAGGAGAAGCTATCAGTTTTCTGTGGAAACTGGGCCACCTCACTGGACTCTGTGTCCTGCTACAAAACAGGGCCTGCTCAGGAGCAAAGCATGGGGGACTGCTCTCTGCTTTTCAGTGGTTTAATGAAAATCACCCAAGTCCCCAAACATGGGACCAGAACCAACTTAAAAATCAAACCAAAAAAACCCATTGCCATGGAGTCAATTCTGACTCATGGTAACCCCATGCATTACAGAGTAGAACTGACCCGTAGGGTTTTCTTGGCTGTAATCTTTACGGAAGCAGATCACCAGGCCTTTCTTCTGCAGAGCCACTGGATGGGTTCCGACTGCCAACCTTTGGGTTAGTAGTTGAGCACAAACCCAGAGCCAGCTAGCAGGGCTGAAATCTGAGGCCTGTCCTGCAGTGTGTGGCCATGGTAGGGATAGGCATGGCTAGGGTGGGGAGTTGAAGCTGAGGTGAATCTGGTTTGTGCAGAACCAAAGGCTGAGCCAACAATGGCATTAGCAGACTCCTAGACTTTGGAGGTGATGCAGGGCAGTGCTGGTCCTCATCCACACTGCGAGCTCACCTGTATAGCACCCCCAGCTCCATCACTGGGGCTGTCGCAGTACTGCCCATCCAGGCCGTTTGTCCCCCCGTCCTCAGCAAACTTAATGTCCCACATCCTCGCAGGACACTGGAAATGTCTCCAGAGCTGCAGGATGTGGACTGTTCGGTTAAGAATGACAGTGCAATGCCCTGGACTTCCTCATTCACTACAGCGCCACCTCCCACAAATCAATCCTGAAGGCAGCCTCTCTGACCACACTCTCCTGTCCTTTGCCTTCTCTCACAGCCTTGCTTCATTAAGCTCTCCCAACCCTCCTTCCCTCCTTTTCTTCCTTGTCCATCCCCTTTTGACTTCCACGGCTTCCACTCTAAGAATGGCCCTTGTGGGCAGCCTTCTCAGTGATGTTCTCACCAACAGACAACAACTACGTAGCCCCCTGTCATCGGACCACCACTGCCTGTCCTGGCCCTGCCTTGGGGACCTCCACAGCTGCTTTCTTCCTTGGTCATCTGGGTGCTCAGACCCCTGAGAAGTTGTGTAACCATGCCAACATGCCCAGGCACAGATTTCCTCAGCAGGACCTTGACCAAACCCTTAGCCCTGCCCAGGAAATCATCAGTACATCCCTGTCCATTCCCTGCCCAGTTCCCTGCAGCTATTCCAAACCTGCCCCATAGTCCTCAAGACCCCCAACCTGCCCTGCCTGCTCACTCTTAGCAAATGACCTTCCCTCCTACTTTCATGGGAAAATTGAGTCTTTCTCCTCTGGCCTGCCGTGGGCTGTGTCCTTCGCTGTCTTTCTGGCCACTGCATCTCCACTTCCTCCTCCCATCTGCATATGAGGTTGGTTGTGGTACAAGGTTTTCTTTGGCTTTCCCAAGCTTCCCTCTGTTTCAACTGTGCTCCAGCTTCATCCCAGATGGCACCTCTGTTCTAAGGCCCAGACCACTTCTCCAGCTGATTCCTCAATGCCAGTTATCTACTTGTCTGACTTACATCTCAGACTCAGCCTGTCTGCAGCAACCCCAGCTTGATGGCTGTCTCCCATGAGGCCTTTTGTGATCCCTGTGCCTCAACTTCCCCTCTGGGCTGTGAACCTCTATCTTCTTTGCCTTGGGCTTCTCGTCTCCCTTCCTGGACCATGAGCTTCTTCAAGATAGGAGCCTCCCTCTTATCACTACAGGCTCAACGCAGGGCCAGGCACATGCAAACATCATGAGACAAGATGATATTGTTCATCTCAGAGCTCACAGCGCAGAGTGTCCTCTGAGGCAGTGAGATGGAGGCAACCATGGACTGCAGGCAGGCCCCTGGGTTCTAGTCCCTAATCTGCCACTAACTCTGGGCAAGCCCCATAAAACTTCTGAGCCTCAGTCTTCTCAGCTTTACAATGGGAATTTTTCCTATGTCACAGGACAAGATTGAGAGGTTGGGAGAGAGGGAGGATGCTCAGTTCTCAGCCCTGGATGCACGTTTAGAGTCACAGGAAGAGCTTTAAACAACTGCCGATGCCTGGGTCCTTCTCCCAAAGATTCCAATTTAATTGTTCTTGCGAGGGTAGGCACCCGTGTTTTTTTAAAGCTTAACCACTACTCTCAACTCAAAGGTGTTACCAGCTTCCTGGATTCTGAGCCTTGAGGTGGAAGTTATGAAGATTTTGTGAAACAGTATTCCTGGATGGTATGTAGTGCATCCATTCTTTCAGATATTCTAAAGTCGACCACCTGGACAGGCCATCCAAAAGCTGGGTACCTGGGCTATCTCATATTGTCAAGCCTGTTTGTCTCACCCTCCCGCAAAATGCTTTTACATGAGCTCTACAGGCTGTTAGAATATCTGCAGCCCTACAAATCATATCCATGCACTCATATTTAGGATTTTCGTGGTAACTAATGTTTATTAAAGGAGCCCTGATGGTGCAGTGGTTAAGTGCTCAGCTACTAACCAAAAGGTTGGTGGCTCAAACCCACCAGCTGCTCTGCGGGAAAAAGATTTACAGCCTTGGAAACCCTATGGGGCAGTTCTACTCTGTCCTATAGTGTCACTATGAGTCGGGATTGACTTGATGGCAGTGGATTTTGGGTTACTGTTTATTATGTCACCAGTGTCACCTGTGCTCGCACCCTTGGGAGAAATGTCTCTGATTTCAGCTCAGACACATTCTTCTCCCAAGCCACTGTCAGAGTATCTTATAGACCCCATGAATCATGTCTAACAGATCGGCTTCTCATCTGCATCTCCCAGACTCTCTAAGCAGTGGTTCTCATCCCTAGCTGCATATTAAATCACCGACAGAAATTTCTTAAAATCCTGATATCCAGGCTACCTACTAGATCAGTTAAGTGAAAATCTCCGGGGGTTAGTATTTTTGTAAAGCTCCCCAGGCGTTCCAATGGGCAGCCAAGGCCAGAAGCACTGCCAGGCTGAGAGGCCCATGCATGCCCCACCTGTCCATGGATGTGTACTGTGGAGCTCAGTTCTACTCTGTCCCACACGGGCATGCCTGTGAGTCGCAGTTAACTCTACATAGGTTTGGTTTTGGTTTGAGTGCTTTGTTTCACGTCAGCAGCATTCCCTGCTCCATTTCCTGACCATGCACCTGTTTTTCTTTCTCCTCTCTTTCCTACTTCTGATTTACATTGTCTTACACAGATCCTTTTAAGTCCCCCTCTGTCCTTCCTGGAACCTGGCGAGGTGAAAACAGAATAGAAAGCCTCATGCTTTCCCCTGCCTGGGACCTGAGCACAGCTCCCCGCCCCAGCCAGGCCTCCCTCCAGGGGCCTAGGCTGGAGACCCCTGTCCCCAACCATAGAAGCCAGGGTCAGCACCCTGGGTTCTGATAATCCCACAGTGGGGAGTTGTAGCCCATTCAGCCAAGGGCTCTCCAGGGCCCCATAAAAAAGGTTTCGTTAGTTCACAGCATCTGTTTGCTGGGACAGGAGTGGGGTGAAGCTGAGACTGCCAGGGACGGGCTTGCCAGAGCCAAACTCTGCCCAGGACAGTGGCTTTGCTCACCCCTCTCTGCCCTCCTGGGTAGGCCTGACTCAACCCCAAGCTCATCTCCAAGCTGAGATCATGGGCAAAAAGCAGAGATGCCCCCGAGTGGAATCTTTCACTATCCCTGGAAGCAGAGAGTTCAGGAAGGGGACAGAGGATGTGTGTCAGTGCGGGAGCCTGGCAAATAGGACAGGACCAGCTCCTCCTGTGAGGCAATTCTGTTCAAAGGAAATGGGAGGCTTCTGGCTGTTTCAAGCTGTTCTAGAAAGCAGCAAGGTGGCCTGTCCTCCTGCCCTTTGTGCCTGCCAGTCCTGTCTGCCCTGCTGTCCACAGTAGGAGAGGTTAAAAGGCTAAAAGGGCCCCCACTTGGGCTGGTTACCACAAGTTATTGAAAAATGAGTGTCTGTGGAACCACTGCGGCTTTCACACACCACACAACCTGGCCACAGAGGTTTGTTGTAACATTCCAGATGTGTGACAATTACAGGGCCCAGCATCCAGCGACTCCACCCTGCTCCTTAGAACTCCCGACTCAAAGCAGTTTGGGTGGCCTGAGAATTGTGACCATATCTGTCATGACTCCAGGCTTCTGGGAGGCTGGCTGTATGGTACTGATGATGTCTACTGGGCCCCTTCCCAGGAGAAACCAAAAGTGGAGCATCTTAGCAGTGGGGCCCTCTGGGCAGACCTTTGAAATAGTCCTGCAGAAACAGGACAGGCTGTTGGCTTTGCAGGCAGGGTGATTGCATGGGAAGGAGAGGAGGGGCTCTTGGTAAAGCTAACCTGTCCTTTAGAGAGGTTCAGAGCCAGGGTTCATGCCCAGAGCTCCTTCACCAGGAGTTCTTAGAGGGAGCACAGCCTGAAGGCTGCAGTGTCTCCCCTGATAAGGAGAAATGCAGGTCTATTAGAAGATGGCAAGTTGAGGTACAGTGTCTGGAAGGTATCCCTTCCCCATCCAATCTCTTGTGCCCTTGGTTTGGCCTCCAAATGCCACTAACAAACCAGGCAGCTAGGAAGACTGTGGTCTACAGCCTTTATACAATACCTTCTGGGACCCACCCTTTGTGAGGGAGGCTAGAGTGGAAATATAGCTCCCGGGACTCAGTCTAGCTAGGCAGATGTAGGTCACACAGAAACAAAGGCCAGACAAGTGATGACAGGCTAAAGCTTACAGCAAAAGGGACACACTGGTTCAGTGTAAACTCTCATAATACAGAGCTGGGTTCAAATCCCAGACCCAGTGCTTCTGATTAAATGGCCTTGGGTAAGTTATTTTAACTCTCTAAATCTCAGTTTACTTATCTATAAAAGGGGATAATAGCGGTACCTCCCTCCATAGGGTTGTTGGGAGGATTAACTGAGAAAGGGCATGTAAATTGCTTCGCATAGTTCTTGGCACTTAGTAAGCACTTAGTAAATGTTGCTATTACAGAGAATAAATCCTACTTCAGCTCAGAGGAGGGGCCGTCCCTTTGGTCAGGGGTGGTGAGGGAGGGCTTCAGAGAGGAGGCCAGGCCCAAGCTGGCTGTCAAGGAGAGCTGTGCAGACACCACAGGTGAGGAGGGAGTTGCCCTTCAGGACAGAGCTGCACCACCCCGGCTGCCCTAATCCTTGCTAGGGTGCATTCTAAATGGATTGTTGTTTATTGGTGGCTTATCCCATCTCTTGGGTTATGAATTATTTACCAGATAATGCCTTCATAATGGCTAATGACAGATGCCCCAAGGACATGCTGACATACCTTCTGAAGCCACAGTGCTAATTGTGGTGGAGCCCCAGCAGCCCCCATGTGCCCACATCCAGAGGGCCACTCCAAGGGACAGATCTTGACTGACCCATGAGGATTAATCGTGAATCCAGCTCCCCTGTGCTACAGATAAAGAAACTGAGACCAGAGAGGGGCAGGGACATGCCTCCAGGTCCCAAAGCCAGTCAGTGGCAGCCCTGGGTAGGACAGGCCCTGGCATCTCTGATGGCCATTTGTCTACTGTCTGGGTTTAGGCTGCTGGACCATACTGTGTACTGAGGAGGGATTCAGGTCCTCTTCAGATGGCTGGGGCTGGGGTGAACAGTAAATGATACGGGCTGTGGTGGGAGCTTGGGGATTCCCCACTGGAAGTGAGTGGGAGGGGCCTCAGGATCTCCCCCCATACCCATGGGGAATTGGAGCAGGATGCAGCCCAGTGGCTGTATGGGACCCCTGTGAGCCAAGGAGGGCACCATCTCCCCTGGGGGCAGATGTCCCCACTGACTAGATGCACTCAGCAAGCCAAGGCCTCAGGTGGAGGGTACACCAACACATTCCTTGAAGGCACATTTGGTCCTGAAGGGAGTGTGAGTCAAGTCCACGACTCGGCTGTGATCCAAGCCCCTTAGAATAATAATTACAGCCAACCCTTCTGTGGGAATGTGTGCTACACGCTATTCTAAGTGCTTTATTGTGTTAACTTATTTAGTCCTCACATCAACCAGATGAGGCAGGTATTATTAGAACCCCTGTTTTGCAGATGAAGAAACTGAGGCACAGTGAGGTTAAATTACATGCCCAAAGTCACATAGCTGGTAAGTGCCAGGGCTGGCATTAGGACCCAGGCAGTCTGACTCCAGCATCCGTGTTCTTGACCATTATCCTAAGCTGCCTCACTATAAATGTTTCCCAAATGAATGAATGAAGGAATGATGTGAAATCCCTTCGAGTATGGAAAGTGCCATTCTAAACGTGGCTCAGATGTGAGGTTGAGCATATTGTGACCTTGGGGCCTGACAAGGGTCTGGGAGGCTCGCCTTCCTCCTGGAGCACGTGCTATGCTGGGAACAGCTGACAGGAGGGCTCTGGCCAGGGTTAGCGGGTCCCCAGGAGCGGCGCGCAACCTCACTGCCCTCAGATGGGCGGCTGTGTGAGCTGCTTCAGCTCCTGCTCCCACCTGAGTACACGAGGTGAGACAGAGTTAAATGAGATGCTTCTGCATGAAGCATACACATTGTTTATTCACTCCATAGACACTTGAGAGCTTACTTCAGCATTTATTTTGTGCTCAGCTCTGCAGTGCTGTTCTCTGCCCCCAGAGAGCTCACAGTGAGTGCGGCATGAGCCCTGAACACTCTGGATAGTGGAAGAACTGCACTTGGACCAAGTGGAAAAACTAGTTGCCATCCAGTCCACTCTGACTCATGGTGACCCCATGTGTATCAGAGGAGAACAGTGCACTGTAGGGTTTTCACCTGATTTTTTTGTAAGTAGAACACCAGGCCTTTCTTCCGAGGCACCTCTGGGTGGGCTTGAACCTCCAGTCCTTCAGTTAGCAGCCAAGTGCATTAACTGTTTGCACCACCCAGGGGCTGCAAGTAGAACTGAGTTCTAAATGGGTGCCAGGGAGAGTAATACCATCAGGACATTGGAGAAGAGAGAATTTCGGTCGGTGGGTGGTTTGGGAGTACTTTGCCATGTGATGGATAGGGATGGGGAGAGGACCTTCTGGGAGACTCAGGCTTAGCAGGACAAGGGCCTGGGGGTAGGGGATGCAAACATGTGGGATAAGTTAGGAGCACAGAGTCTATCTGGATGGGAGCATAGACCATGTGGGCCTGGGGGGAGGCCCTTGGGGGTGGTCACAGCAGACTCACAGCAGGTCAATTTGTTTAGGTGGTGCGGGGTCAGATGTACTTTACCCGATTCACAAAGTCAGTAGCTGCAGTACCTTGCAACTCGGCAGAACACTTTGGATGCATTTTAAAGAGCCTCGAACTAGTGCTAAATAAATAATTGCGCTGTTTATTCTGGGATGGAGAGGCAGGACTCATCCTCTGTGCTGATGGGAGGGTGAGGCTCTGGCTGGCTGGTGGGGCCGCATCCTTGCTGATCTGAGACAGGACCTTGCAAAGCACCTCTCACTCTGTTTGCTGACTTTCCTTTCCCACTTTAAACACCTGCCTGTGTACCTGGAGAAGGGGGGGAAGGTTAATTGTTACCTCTTGCACTGTTACTAGGGTGCTTTGTAAAAGCAGAAGTATGCTTTTAGTGATTTGTTGTTGTTGCTACCTTACAAACCCGATGCTTTTATCCAAATGAGTTGCTACAAATCAAAGGCAGGGCCCCTGAGGGTTGCTAGGCTGCGTCTGTCTCACACGGGTGAGCTCCACCACTGTGAATGAGGCTTAAATCTCCCCCATTCTCTTAGCACCCAGCTCACTTAAAAGTAAGAATCAAAACGTGGATTGGCGGCTATAATTAATGAGCCTCCGAGTGGCCCAGGATGAAAGGAGTGGAGTGATGCTAATTCTGTCCCCCATTCAACTTGCTTCAAGCGGGTAATAGCCTGCATCTGCCTGGCCCATGATCTTTAGGCCTTTTGGGTCACAGCAAGAGGGAGGAAGGACAACCCAGATGTGGCCTTCTGTTTTCTTCCTGGGTGGGGGTTGGTCCTGGGTTAGGCCCGGCCAGTGGCCACTCACCGCTGGGCCTGACACATAGTAGGTGCTCAACTAACATTTGTGGTAGGCAGGCAGGCAGCGGATTGATGCTTGCTTAGAGATTTTTGGGGTTCAGTATAAGGAGTGGCAGCTTCACCTCAGGTGGAAGGGGGCTCCAGATTAGGAACCAGGAGACATGGACTCCTGCTCTGTCTTAATTTGCTGTGTGACCTTGGGCAAGACAATGGCCCTCTCTCAGCCTCAGTTTGCTCCTCACTATCATAAATGGCAACAATAATCCCTTTCTGTTTCCCTCTAAGAGTCCCCTCATGACTCAGAAGAGGGAATGGTGTGAAAACACTGCAAACTAAAAGTACGAGGCTGTGAAGAGGTAACATTTATAAGTCAGGGACTTGAGCCTTGGACGTCCTAACAGAAATTGGGGTTGGGTCATTGACTGTCCAGAGCACAAGGCTGCCAAGGAGTCTCGGTTCCGGGGTCAGGGAGTGCAGAGGGAGCTTGGCTGCAAGAATGGTCTCTGGCCAGTGCTCTGGGGACCTTGAGCTATATCCTCATTATCTGAGAGGGTGACTTCTCCAGAGAGGTGCTAGCCTTTCCAGCTGCATCTCCAGCCTCTCAGGTCTTCCTGAGCACGATGCTCTGAGATTTCTAATCCTTTTATACATCCAGACGTTTGAACCAGCTGTTGCCACCACCTGGGACGCTCCCCGCACACACGTACACGTACATAGACTTCAGTTTCCAGCTTTAAGTCACCTCTGCTTTGAAGCCTGTGCTTTGGACCAAACTAAGGTAGTTGCTAAGTACTCTCGTCCCCTCCAGTGTAAGCTCTGGGTCAGGGATTTTGGTCTCTTAGGGTCTCTGTTGTGTCCCCAGTGCCGGGAACCATAATGCCTGGCGTATAGTTGGCGCTCAAGAAATGTTTGTTGAGTGAATGAGTTGTTCTTCCACAGCACTTGATATAAATTCTGATTGCTGCATTTGCCCCATCAGATTATAAGCATGTATTCACTTGCTGGTCTCCACAGTGGACTGCAAGCTTCTGTGGACTCTGGTCTGTCTCTTTGGATCCCAGACTCGGAACAGTATATACTGTGGATGCCAATAAATACTTGAATGAGTGAGTGTTGAAAAAGCCCTTTCGTTTCTCCCTGTGCTGGGTATTCATCCTATAGCCCCCAAGTGCTCCTGGCATTATCTGTCATGTTGCTCTTTTGAGAGAGACAGAGAGAGGTAGATAGAGATTAATTTATGATTAGAAGCCAAAAGCTTCAAAGTTCTTTTGAAAGACTTCCGAGCGTGAGTAATGAGATCCCCAGCAAGGAACAGAAGTCTGCAAATTTAGGAGCATCCTCACACACTAAGTCAACAATTGTGCACCTGGTGCTTCCCACTGAACAGGAACCTGGCAGGGCCACTACTAGCCTCTTCAGTGCTTTTGTGCACATCAGGAAAAGACCCCTCTCCCAAGCACCCGGCCTACCCCAGGGCACACGGCAAGGCTTCCAGGTGGGCTCAGCCACGTCCCACTCGGCCAGTTGCCCTTGTGTAGGACACAGCCTCACAACTGTTCCTGGCAGGCCTGGCCACTCGGGCAGGTGCAAGGTGAGGAAGGAAATAGGCCTCTTGGAAATTCAAACTTTGCCACAAAAATAAACTCTGAGGTTTACAGATAAGCTATTTCTAGCTCAGGTGCCAAACGAGGTTCTACAGTGAGAGTGAGGTTCTGGGTGGCCTTCCACCCCACCCATCATGGCTTTGTGGGACTGCCCCATCTGCGTGCCATCCCTGAACCAGCCTTGGAGGAAGATTCCGCTACTGGGGCATCTCCTGTTTATTGCCTTGTTTACGTCAGCACTGTGGATCTCGGCCTGGAGTTCCGTTTGGGGCTGAATCAGGCCGACCTAGGAGGGCAGAGGAGGTGCACACAGCCACTGTCCTGGGCAGAAAGAAGCTCTGGCAAGCCCATCCCTGTCAGTCCCAGCTTCACCCCATTTCTGTCCCAGCAGACAGAGGCTGTGAACTAACCAAGATTCCTTTATGGGGCCTTCAAGAGCTCTTGGAAGAAAGGCCTAGTGATCTGCTTTCAAAAATCAACCAGTGAAAACCCTACAGATCCCAACAGTCCAATCCATTTGTGCACGGGGTCATCATGAGTCAGGGGCCGACTCAACAGCAGCTAGCAACAACGGAGTTGCAGTCTCTAGGTGGTGCAAACAGGGAACACACTCGACTGCTAACCAAAAGATTGGAGGTTCAAGTCCACCCAAAGGCACCTCGGAAAAAAGGCTTACAGATCTACTTCCAGAAAATCAGCCATTGAAAACCTTATGGAGCATAGTTCTACTCTGACCCACATAGGGTCGCATGAGTCAGAATCAACTCGACAGCAACTGGTTTTTTAGAGAGCTCTTGGCAACGCTGGCTGCAGCTCCCTGGTGGGATTATCAGAACCAAGGGTGCTGAGTCTGGCTCCTGTGGTTGGGGGCTTGGCTGCTGGGGGGAGCTGTTCCTAGGTCCCAGGCAGAGGAAAGCATGAGCCTTTCTATTCTATTTGTTTTTACCTCACCGAGTTCCAGGAAGGACTGAAGGTGACTTAAAAGGATCCATGTAAGACAGTGTAAATCAGAAGCAGGAGAGAGAAGAGAAACAAGTGTCGGGACAGGAAATGGAGCAGGGAATGCTGCCGATGTGAAACAAACCACATGCATAAAATGTTAGACATTTGCTACAGGCAGGTCACCCATTTCCCTCCATGATTGTGCTTCTGACCTTGGCTGCCCATTGGAACCGTCTGGGGGTTCCAGTCTGCCTCTTGCTTACCCTAGAGAGGAAGGGTGCATCCCCAAATCTGTGTTCAGGGACTGCTTCCATGGTGGGACCTCCCTTCCCCTTCCTCCCACTCTGGCAGCTGTGGCCTCAGAGCCATCTTTGCCAGCCCCTGGAGGTCGGCAAGCTCTCACTTCCAGGCAGGTTCCTCCAGCCCATCGGGACAGGTGGTGACTTTCCATGCCTGGCTGGGTATAGATTGGCAGAAAGCAAAGCTATTATTTGCGGGGGTGGGGGTAGTGGTGGGGGTGATGGTAGTGGATACTCTTCAGCCCAGCAATCAAAGGAGGGAGAGAAATCAGCTTTTGTCACAAGGCAGCGAGCATGGCATTTCCATGGGCTATAACATATAGAAAGTATAACCTTCCTACAGCCCGCAAGAAACGATGCTCGGTTACGCGTGTATTCACATGTAATTTGTCCTCCTGTTCCAGTGGGAGGGTGCCATGGGACTGCTCAGTCCTGTGCTGTGGGGCAACTCCGGCCCCAGCCAAGTGCTGGGGCAGCCTGCGAGGCCCATTCCGTCCTTCTCCTCTTCCGACAATGAGCCCTGGGGATGAGTCGCCCCCGACACCAAAGCCTATTCCCAAAGATCTCCAGGGAAGGAAATTCCATCAGCTCCCAGATGCCCTTTCCAGTGGCTCCTGCAGGCTTTTCTTCTATCTGACCTAAATCTCCTTGCTGCAATTTAAGCCCATTTTCCCTTGTTTTGTTTTGAGTGGAAATGGAGAACAGCTAGTCCCCAGCAGTCTCCTAAAGCAGGATGAGTCGGAAGTACTCCGTGCTTCCCGCCACACTAAAGCATTCTCAGAAGTCGGCCCCCACTGAATACCTCCCGGAGAAAGCCTTCCAAGAGAGTAGCTTTCAAGGTAATGCGTGAGGCAAGGCTCCATTCAGGGTGCGTGTTGGTGGCGGAGCACCTCCTGCAGGCACAACACTGAGCTGGCCACTGGGGAGGCCGGTGTGGACCAGCTTGGCCTGGGAGAGGGAGAGATGGACATGTGACTGGGTCAGCACCGAACACAGAAAAGTGCAGCAATGGAGGGTTGGCCAGGGTGTGGGAGAGCTTCCTGTAGGAGGTGGTGCCCTGACTGTGTCCTAAAGGAGGGAGGGACTCAGCCAGGGAAAAAGAGGAGGGCCTTTCAGGCAGGTACCAGGAAGATTCCCATCCACTCCCACTCCCATGTCTGGGTTTGAGAAAAGAGTACTCTTTACTACATGGGAGGAGCCCTATTGATGCGTGGTTAAGCGCTCAGCTACTAACTGAAAGGTCGGCAGTTCTAACCCACCAGCAGCTCTGAGGGAGAAGAGACCTGGCGATCATCTGCTCCCATAAAGATTATACTCTGTGAAACCCTTTGGGGCAGTTTTACTCAGTCACATGGGGTCATTATGAGTTGGAATCAACTTGACATCACACAACAAGTTCTTTATGCTCCCCCTTAAGCCAAAATAAATAAATGAAAACCACCAAACCCATTGCCGTTGAGTTGATTCCATCTCTTGGCAACCCCCTGTGTTACAGGGAGAACTGTCTCATAAGGTTTTCATGGCTGTCATCTTTATGTGAGCAGATCACCAGGCCTTTCTTCTGTGGCACTGGTGGTTAGGTTTGAACCACCAACCTTTTGGTTAGTAGACAAGCGCAAACCACTTGCGCCACCCAGGGACCTTTATGCTCCCCTTTCCTCTACTGTTTAATTGGTTTTTTCCAACCTGCTTCAGCTGATAGGGAATCAGGAGTGCAGCATCCTCACACGTTCATTCACTTATTTATCAGGCATGTATTTTGGGGAGCCCACAGGCAAGGCACTGCTGCAGGCATATATTCTCTGGAGATTCCCATTGGCCTTTTTGATCTCCTAGACCAGTGGGTTTCTGTCTTGTTTATGTGCCTTTTTACTTCTGGGAACAAATTAGCCCCCACTTGTTTCTGCTAAACATTATTTTGTAGGCTGTTGAAGCCAGTTCCTGAAATTGCTGGGTTCGTGGTAAAAAAAAAAAAAAAAAAAAAAAATCTGATTGGAAAGCAATAGATTGCAGCTAAGCTCACAGATAAATCCATTGCTGTGAAGTCGATTCCGACTCATAGTGACCCTACAGGACAGAGTAGAACTGCCCCGTAGGGTTTCCAAGGAGTGGCTGGTGGATTTGAACTGCTGACCTTTTGGTTAGCAGCCGAGCTCTTAACCACTGTGCTACCAAGGCTCAACCCACTGATATTCGAGTTCAAAACGCAGTGACAGTGCGTATCCCTGATGGCTTTCAGACAAGACACAGTGGATGCAGGAGAAGAATTTTGATTTTTCCTAGGCCAGTGGAACAGAAACCTCCCCGCTCTGAAGGGTAAATGGAGGGAAACCAGATCCCTTTTCCTGAGCAGTTATCTAATGGCTGCGTTGGGATGGGAGTAAGGTCATTTGACTTTTTTTTCCATTCCTTGTTCAGAAAACCCTCCAAACTACTTGGCTTCCATACAAAGAGATCAACAAAAACACACACACACACACAAAAGCCTGCACTGATTGGATTTAAATAATGGAATTGCCATTAATATCTTCCATAAAAGATGATTGATTCTGACTTGGATTTATGGGAAGTTGGGGCCTGTAAAAGTAAACAGAGTGGCAGTCGTTCAATCTTAATGCTGGTTGATGCACCCTCCCTTCTCAGGCCTGTTTAAATGAACAGGCTCCCAGTCCGCATCACGGGGCCCTCTGGACTGTGGGAGGGAGCCTGGGCCAGTCCAGTGACCAGTCCAGACACCGTGCTGCGCCCTACCCAGTCCTTCCTTCTTGATCAGATCCTGAGGGCCTCCTGAGCTGGGCGTGTTTGCTGTCCTTTTTGTCCAAGGGCTGAGGTATTTCAGCCCCTGTGCAGGCCAGCAGCTTTTACCTCCTGCTCTTGGAGGCCATGGCCTGTAAAGGACAGAGGAGCCTGATGGTCCAGAAAGTCTCTCTTCTGCCTGAACCCCTTAAGAGTCTCCCCACTTCTATGGACCCACTCCAAGCACCTCTGCAGGTAGGTGGGCGGACAAGCCTGATGCCGTCCTCCAAGCCCTGCCGTCCTTACGGCCGTGAGCTCAGATGGGCTGACCTTTAGTCCAGGGACACATGGGCTGGGGATTTCCCACATGTGTTTTCGGGAGGAGTTTTTCCAGTGACCATGTACTCCTGCTTGGGAAAAGGCAGAGTTGAGGCCCTGCTCCTCCAGGACAGTGGTGGCTGGGCTGTAAGTGGCCTCAGATACTCCTTTGGAAGAGGTGGTGATTGAAAGTGATGGGGGAGGAGATGTCTGTCACATCTCGGTGCTGATAGCTTCCACTCATGCTCACGTCTGCCACTGCTCAGTGGCCTCTTTCATCCCCCGGGCCAAGCAGCTTCAAACCCTTATCACTTTCTTCCAGCCCTCTAGGTGCTATTCCCATCCCTCCACTATGAACTGGTGATGCCCAGATCTATTCCTAGGGTCCACCTGCCTCCTGGCTGGCCCTCGGGTACTATAAGCCCTCACAGAACTGATCATCTTTCCTCAAGCTCGTTCTTCTTCGTCTGTTTCCCATTTAAGAGACTGAACATCATCCAGCCAGTCCCCAACTCAGAAACCTGGGCAACCCTCCAGCCCTTTCCTCTGTTACTGGGAAATTCTGCCTCCTGTCCATCTCTCCAGTCTGTCTGTGTCCCTCCATCCTCTCTGCTCTTGCCTTAGTCCACAAGACCCTCGCCAATTCCAACCTGAATGGCCACAGTGGTCTCCTTGCCTTGCTGCTCTCCCTACCAGTTCCTCCTCCACACTGGCCTCCAGAGTAAGCTCTCTAAAACGCAGTCCACACTCTTAGTCTCCCAGTTCCAATAGGATGAAGTCCAAGCATCTGTCTTTGAATCTCATCCCCTGTACTGAAAGCACCCACCACAGTCACGCTCTGTGCTTTTATGCCCTTGGACCTTTTTCATGCCATTTGCTCTGCCTGGAATGCCATTCTCATCCCCCTCTCTGGACTTACCCACCTAGGCCTCCTCCTGGTGCAGAATTAATTATTCCCTCTTTTATGCTCCCATGACATACTTTTAGTGCAGGAAAGGAAATGCACCTTTGAGTGACTTCAGTATTAGATATGTCTTAGGTTGCTTGCCTTGTCCATGCCACCTTCCATTAACATCTGCACCCACCCATAACCCCTACTGTTGGACAACAGGTCACATGACCCCACCCCTCCAGTCTCGGCTTATTTATTGGACTAGAGGTGCACACCTGACTTTTAAAGAAACATTTGGCAAGCAACATGTAGGTTTTTGGTCTTGACTATAAAAATTTTTCTGGACCAATTAGATCTCTCTTCTTTGGAATGAGAACTAAGAGAACAGACACAACTAAGAGTGCAGACGCAAGACAAGAGCCATTATTATGGGGCACTGTGCATGGCAAGGTTGTCTCAAAGGTAGCTGATTGGGAGGGAGATGGTGCCCCAAGAGAAGAAGAACCTTGAGCAAGAGAGACAGAGCTAATTGTGGATGGTCTCTGAAGCTCTTCTTGCTTCTTAATGTCTGTCAGGTTCCTTTAAGACCTTACCTTAGCCTTAAAAATATCCATCCCTATTAACGTGAGCTGGTTTGGATGGGTTCTTCTTAGTGAAACAAACAACAACAACAAAAAAAAACCCTAACTAGATAACTATTTTTGAGTGTCCTATAGTATTCCTGCCAAGTAGGAATTATTATTCCCATTTTTATGGATGAGTAAACTGAGGTTCAAAAATATTAAGTAACATGCCCAAGATCACAGGGGTGGGAAGTGGCAGAGCCAAGTTGCAGACCAGTCTTTCTCACTTTAAAGCGACTACCCCTTCCTCAGCACATACCTCCTCCTACATTGTTCCAGTTGGCTGCTGTCTTAGTCTCCAAGGGCTGCTGTCCAAAATACCACAAAAACCAAAACCAAACCTGTTGTCATCCAGTCAATTGCAACTCACAGCAGCCCTCTATGAGAGAGTAGAACTCCTCCATAGGGTTTCCCAGGAGCAGTTGGTGGCTTTGAACTGCCGACCTTTTGGTTAGCAGCCAAGCTCTTAACCACTACACCACCAGGGCTTCAAAACACCACAAAGTGGGTGGCTTTAAAGAACAGGAATTTATTTTCTCATGGTTCTGGAGGCTAGAAGTCCAGATCAGGGTATCAGCCATGTTGATTCCTTCTGAGGGCTCTGAGAGAGGAGCTGTTCTATGCCTCTCTGCTAGTTTTTGGTGGCTGCTGGCAACCGTTGGTGTTCCTTTGCTGCTTATAGATGCATCTGCCTCCGGTGTCACATAGAGTCTGTCATCCCGCCTGTGTGTCTCCCTTTTTATAAGACACCACTCAGAAGGGATTAGGACCCACTCTACTGTGGTATGACACTGTTAACTGATAATATCTGCAAAGAAAAATGCTATTTTCCCAAACAAGGTCACGTTCACAGGTACTCCAACATATCTTTTTGGGGAACACCATTCAATCCATAACAGCTGTGTTCCCTCATGCATTAGACTCTGGACTCGAATGAAGAGACTATGTACTGTTTGTCTCTGTGTCCCCATTGCCCAGCACAGGCACTGGCACGAGCAGGTTCTGAAATATGTAAAATACCAGGACCAGCTGCCATCAAGTCAGCTCTGACTCGTGGCCACCCCACATGTGTCAGAGGAGAACTGTGCTCCATAGGGTTTTCAGTGACTGATTTTTCAGAAGTAAATTACCAGGCCTTTTCTTCCACGGCACCTCTGAGTGGACTTGAACCTCCAACCTTTCAGTTAACAGCCAAGCACATTAACTATTTGTACACCCAGGGACTCAAATATCCAATGACCATGATTTAATTTAGAAAACAACCTTCGGAAAAAAACACTGGATTGTGAGTCCAGAAACCGGAATTCAAGTCCTGCCTCTGTCCATTGTTAGTCATGTGCCTCGGGCGAATCACTTTAATCTCTCTCTAATCCATAACCATGGAAATAGTCTAAGATGTTATGGGCAGTGGGATGAGATGCTTCCTGAGATCCTTTCGTGCTCTAAGATCTCACAGCTCTGTCATCTTTGCCTACCTACCCCACTGGAATGACATAAATTAGAACACCTGCACGCTTAGCCAATGCGTCTGTGCCCAAAACCTGTCCTTGGACATAGCGCTACCCTTTCACACTGGCTGCAATGGCCACACAGCTTACTGGAGGTCCCTTTGCCAGAGGCTTTCGTCTTGTTGCTTGTTGTGTAAGAGCTCCATGCCATGGCTGGGCGGGCCGTGATTTTCAAGTACCCCCGACAGCAGCTTTATCTAATGAGGAAGAGATGCTTACACATATTTTCATTCTTTAAAAAAAAAAAAATCTGCTATTAATTTGTCAGAATTATTCATATTTTACTGATGATATTTTCCATGTGTCTAATCAGGGAGCTCATGAATAGAAATGAAACTATTTAAATACAGAGATGGTGTACATTGTAAGATCTTGTTTTCTCAAGCTGTTTCATAATGCAGTGAATACATTTATTTCTTCTAAAAACAGGTTTTGCAACCACTGAATTCTTTTTTAAATCTTTGATTAAATATGACTCTGTGCAAATATGCTAAGTTGTAGTTAGTGGTGTGTGTGTATGTGTGTGTCTGTGTGGCTCTGTGACTGTGTATTTGTGTGGGCACTTGAAGCCTCTACATTGTTTTCTGGTCTTCTCTATAGGGGCAGGCAACTGTCTTCTAGTGAGAAAACTGGAAAACACATTTTGGGTCAAATTTTTAGGATGAATGGATGGCGAAGTGAAAGTACAAATTGAAATTGGGCTGTTTAATACTCGAGATAATTATTTGTGCAATGTAGACTTTTAAACTGCTCAAAATTCCAGCAGCACTTACCTACATTGAAAGAGGCTTAGAATCATTAAACAAAGGCAGATATTAAATATACTACTGTTATCTCTTGAAACATTAGCAAGTAATGTAAAACACATGGCATCTACTCAATGGAAAATCTGAGAATACAAATTATAATAGTTGTCTTATAAGACCTCTGGGAAGCTTGAACTAAATTGCTTAATTCCATTAATAACAAACTATTACTCTAGCTATTAAAGTAACATAAGGTAATAGAGATCATGTCGAGAGATTGCACCGAGCCTCTTTCTTCACCTAGCACGAATTTATTCAGGGGCATTGATAGATTTTAATTGACTATGGCAACTGAATAGCAACAAAGGAAATTGAGTGCCTTTTGAAAAGCTCCACATTCTGTGGCAGCAAATAGCAACATCAAAATGAGGGTTTTGGGGGAGCTGGAGCAGGCGGCGAAGGATATTTGAGAGCATCTACGCCAGGAACCCCTTCACAGAAATGCTTTTATGCGACCTTAATGAAAAGCTTCTTGGGAACAGGATGCCGCAGGCCCAAACGTCTTTTCCAGCTCTGTGCAGTCCACACTGATGCCAAACCACTCCAGCCCGCTGTAAAAACACATGCTTTGTCATGAATATACACGAGGCATATTTCCCAGATACACAACTGCAGGGGCCTCCCCAGAGAGTCTTGAGGGTCTGGCACTGGACTGATTGAGCCTCACCATGTGACTCCAGAGTCGAGGGCCACTGAAGACTCCCTCAGCTCCCATCCTGCCCCGGTGGATTCTGGTGATGTACTTTTCTCTTCCACTCTTTGATCCTCTGCCTTCTTTCTGTGGTCCCTCTGTCTTCTTTGAGGCAGCAGTGGTTCAGTGATAGAATACTTGCCTTCCATGCGAGAGACCAGGGTTCGATTCCTGGCCAGTGCACCTCATGCACAGCCACACCCATCTGTCAGTAGGGGCCTGTGTGTTGCTATGATGCCAAACAGGTTTCAACAGAGCTTCCAGGCTAAGATGGACTAGGAAGAAAGGCCTGGCAATCTACTTCCAAAAATCAGCCATTGAAAACCCTATGGAACCCGATTCTACTCTGACACATATGGAGTCGCTATGAGTCGGGATCCACTCCATGACAACTGGTTTAGTTTTTGGTATGATGCTGAACACATCAGCAGATCTTTCAGACTAACATGGAAGAGGAAGAAAGGCCTGGTGATCTATAGCTAAAAATCAGTCAGTTAAAACACTATGGATCACAGCGATCTGGTCCACAACTGATCACGGGGATGGCATAGTACCAGGCAGTGTTTTGTTCGTTGCGTGTGAGGTTGCCGTGAGTCAGGGGCCAACTCAACAGCAGCTACCAACAACTGCATCTGTCTTCTTTCCACATCCCGTTACATCAGGGTGTGTCTGTCCTGTACCTGACTGTGGTCTTGCTTTATGTTGGTTTTGATGACATTAGTTTTGAAGTCCTCATTTCATCTCCCGGGCTGGTCTCTCCTTCCCACTCACCCTCATCCCCGAGAACCTGGGGCTTTAGTGCAGACTCACTCCTCTGCTGAAAGGAAACCCCGTTTTTTAAAGAAACCTGTACCAAGATTTGAGGGGCTGCTAGGAGGCATTAGGGCGCCCTCCAGGCCAGGTGGGGAGGCTTCCGTACCATGCTTGTGGGTGGGTTGGATCTCGACGATTGCCCACCAGCCCTGGAGCACGTGTTGACATTGCTGCAGAGGTGTCTGGAGTCTGTGTCTTTCCATGCCTGTCTGCACTCTCCTCTTGTTTTTGAGTCCTGAATAGCATTTCTCTCAAACCTGTAGAATGCTCATCACCTTCTGCCTTGGATGGCATCGAGTCTTAACTTTCAGCTCTGCTGTGTCTACTGCGACCGAGGGCATTCTCTCTCCACTCCCCATGGATCCCAGCTTCTTCCCAGGGCACTGCAGAGGAGCTATTGA
This sequence comes from Trichechus manatus latirostris, assembly GCF_000243295.1. Lineage (NCBI taxonomy): Eukaryota > Metazoa > Chordata > Mammalia > Sirenia > Trichechidae > Trichechus > Trichechus manatus. Next base: position 2,759,180 of record NW_004443988.1, read on the forward strand.
AGTCAGCCTGCACCACACACCATCTTCTCTGAGCCAGCAGCTCCAGGGAGGGTGACGGCCCTTCTCATGTTGTGTCAGAGCCTGAGTCACTCCGGACTGTGATGACCTGGACTGGCTCTGGCTCCTGGCCGGAGCCGCCTACCTGGTTTGAGGCGGGAGAGTCTGATCCCGCTGTGCCTGCAGCATATGCATGTGTTTGAAAACTCCTTGGCAAGCAGGACCTCCTAATTTTTTCCACTCCTTGTGATTAGCGTTGCAGACTAATCCTAGCACCAGACTCAACACCAGCTGTTCTTCCCCCACTGCTTGTTTTTACGTATAAACCAAATCCTGGAGCTGCTGCTGACGTGGCTGGCCCATTCCTCCCTCAGTCCTAGACTGCAGCCAGTCACCGACAGCATGACTGCAGGTGAGTTACATTTCTTCCCAGCTGCCGTGTCCTTCATGGTCCCTGACCGGCACCACCAATCTCAGAGGGCTGGTGAGGGGCACACTCGATTCCAAAGAAGGCTTCGGCTCACCCAATTTGCTGAAGATGGTGTGAATTCAGTAGTTCCCAGAGCCAGCATGATCTTGGAAATTTGATTGTGTGTCTCTACACATCAGATATTCCCAGATACCACGTAAAAAAATTATGTAATTAAAATATATTCAAGAGAATACATGCAACATTTTGATAATCTTTTTTTTTTATTGTTCTTTAGGTGAAAGTTTACAGAACAAATTAGTTTCTCATTCAAAAATTTAGACACAATTTTTTTAGTGACATTGGTTGCAATCCCTGCATTGTGTCAGCACTCTCCCCCACTCCCTTTCCATCCATCCCAGGTTTCCTGTGTCCATTCTCCCAGTTTTCCTGTCCCTTCCTGCCTTGTCGTCTTTGCTTTCGGGCAGGGGTTGCCCATTTGATCTTGTAAAGTTGATTAAAGTAAGAAGCACGTCCCTCATGTGTGTTATTGTTTGTTTTATAGGCCTGGCTAATCTTTGGCTGAAAGGCGGACTGCGGGAGTGGCTTCAGTTCTCAGCAGGGTGTTGGGGGTCCATAGTTTCTGGTGTTCCTCCAGTCTCTGTCAGACCAGTTAGTCTGGTCTTGTGTGTGTGTGTGTGTGTGTGTGTATTTAAATTTTTTTGTACGTTTTTCTCCCACTGTGTCTGGGACCTTCTATTGTGACCCCTCTCAGAGTAGTCAGTGGTGGTAGCCTGACACCGTTTGGCTCTTCTGGGCTCAGGCTGGTGGAGCCTGTGGTTCATGTGATCCATTAGACCCATTTCAATAATCTTAATGTTGTTGTTAGTTCCCGTTGAGTCGGCTCCAACTTGGGAAGAGCCCATGTACAACAGAACAAAATGTTGCCCAGTCCTGTGCCATCTTCATGAGCACTGGTATGTTTGAGTCTATTGTTGTGGGCATTGTGTATTTTCAGTGCCTTCCAACCTAGAGGGCTCATCTTCCAGCACTATCCATAAGGTTTTCATTGACTAAACTTTGAAAGTAAATCTCTAGGTCTTTCTTCCTACTCTGTTTTAGTCTGGAAGCTCCACTGGAACCTGTCCATCATGGGTGGCCCTGCTGGTATTTGAAATATCGGTGGCATAGCTTCCAGCATCATACCAACGAGCAAGCCACCGCAGTATGACAAGCTGACAGTTGGGTGGTGGAGGTAGTTTTATAACATAACAATAAAATGAACACCTAGGACCCCACCACTGAGCCTAAGAACTAGAACATTATCGGAACAATTGAAACTACCTGTTTTCCTGCTCAACTCTTTCTAACACCTCTTAAATTTGAAAAGAGGTCTTCAAGAAGAGTGCTGGCCTTGGCACACCCCTCCCCCTGCCTTTCACTTTGTCCCCACCTAGAGGGTAATAACCAGCAACCCCCCACACAGTGGCCCTCCCAATGTGTTTTCAGCAGTAGCACCCCCACAGTCAGCAGGAGCTGGGCAGGAAGCCAGGCCTCAGTGGAATTCCAGACCAGGAGGGGTGGAGCCTCTAGGGAGTCCAGGGTGGGTCTGATAAGGCGGGAGCTCGCTTTGCTTTTGGATTTCTCTGGCAGCTCCCCTTCTTGCCATGACTTCCATGGCAGTTCTTGGGAGAAGGTTATTTACAGAATGCAGACCAGGACTCAGGCTTCTCTATCCTTAGATGCCAGCAGTTTGCATTTCTATGAGACTTACTCATATACCTGGAAGGCCCTGAAAACAAATCAGGGAGTGTGGTATATGGGACATTTGCCCTCCAAACACTCCAGCGTCAAGGAGAATTGTGATCCTCAAGAATACCATATTCCTGTCAAAAGTACATGAAATCAGCTCTGTTTAATTGTCAAACATAAGTCACGGCTGTATTTGTTCTGCAATTGTATAAGAATCATGAGTTTCTCATGGGGCAGGAAAAACTATGAGCCCTTTAAAATGACTTGATGTTCAACCATAGCCATCTCTCCTCAGCCCTGTGGTTTCCATAGTACAAAATTTCTTAGTCCCTTCAGTCTTTGAATATTTGGGCTAGGTTGGTTTCTTGGCAATTGCAATTGCTTGAAAACAGGATTAAAATGAGTCTCTTTTTTTCCTCCCTGGCAATCTGTCCTCGGCTTTGCCTCTCTAGCAGCTGCTGTCCATTTGGTTCTCTCTCCTTCCTATTTTCCTTCCGTTACTTCTCCCCTCACTTGCTTCAGAGTTCCTGAACCTGGGGGCCACGGGAACCGACGGTTTCCTGGAGCAGAGCGGTGTTCAGCACCACAGGCAGTGGTGTACCCTGTTTCTGTACCCTGACCCCCCAAAACATTTTAGTTACATAGGCCTATTGTGGGTGAAAGGAGCCCTGGTGGAGCAGTGGTTAAAGCACTCGGCTGCTGATCGAAAGGTCAGTGGTTCAAACCTACCAGTTATCCCTCTGGAGAAAGATGTGGCAGTGGGCTCCTGTGAAGATTATAGCCTTGGAACCCCTGTGGGGCAGTTCTACTTTGTCCTATAGGGTCACTGTGAGTCGGAATCGACTTGAAGGCAATGGGTAATTGTGGATGGAGTCCTTGGGTGGTGTAAATGGTTAACTCACTTTACTGCTCAGCTGCTAATCTAAAGGTTGGAGATTCTAGTCCACTCAGAGGTGCCTTGGAAGAAAGGCCTGGCGATCTTCCAAAAAAATTAGCCATTGGAAACTCTGTGGAGCACAGTTCTACTCTGACACACATGGGTTGCTATGGGTAGGAGTCGACTCGACAGCAACCAGTCCTGGTAAGATAAGGTATATGCGAAAGGCTGTATATTCCCCCAGCCGGGATGAGCTGACGACGCCCCTGTGCTGAGCATAAAATAGATCAGAATTTGCTGTAGGGATTTCTGAGGAGAGAAGGGCACAAAGGGTTGGAGGAGCAGGGAGGGTTTGTAAGCCCTAGTGAATGGAACCTTTAGGTCCACAGAGAAGAGGAAAACTTCTGACTGGGCAGAGAAGAAACTGGAACAAGGTGGTGGGTGCCTGTGACTGTGAGGAGAATGCTGACCTGGGGGCATGGCTTTGGTTGGGAGTGTGGGGCCTGGCCGTGTGTCTTCAGCACTAAAGTAAAGGGAAGATAGCCATATGGATATCCCTCTAAAAATAACCTGTGTTACATGAGCACTGAGTTATTCAGGACGGAGAAGATGGGTCCGGGACTGCAGGAAGGGCTGGCTGAAGATTTCAGGCCAGAATCCTAGGATCTTACACAGTGGCAGTGAGCGCAACCCTGTGTGCTCTCAAACTCAAATACTGGGCTGGATAGATTTTGCTCTTTTTCTTTGTATGCTGAAAATAGGGCCAAATGGGTCCTACAACAGAGCGTGTTCCCTTTAGTGCTTCTAAGAATTGTATCAGGCACAGGAGAAGATCCTACCAGGTTTTCCCTAAAAAGCCCTTTTCCCTCTTACTGCAGCCTAAGGAAGTGGTTTTGCAAGGTTTTCGTATTTTGGGTTTTTTGGCATATTCACTGAAAATGGGTGCCTGCTTTCCATTGGAAGTTCTGGCTGCTCAGGGCTCACACCTGCCCAGGACGGGTGGACCCTTGTCCTTTCTGTATCGGGCAATGGCAGGATCCCTGTAGGCCAGATAGTGGCATGGATTAGAGTTGTCCCCACCGCTTACTTGTTTGGGATGATTGGAGAAGGATTTGAGGGCCGGCTGCCACCACATAAAGAACTCTGGTGGCACAGTGGTTAAAGTGCTTGCCCGCTAACCAGAAGGTTGGCGGGTTTGAACCTACCAGCCGCTCCACAGCAGAAAGATGTGGCAGTCTGCATCTATAAAGATTTACAGCCTTGGAAACCCTATGGGACAATTCTACTCTGTCCTGCAGGGTCGCTATGAGTCGGAATCAACCTAACCGCAGTGGGTTTGATTTTTCTGGTTTTGCTACCACTTACAGGAAATGGGCAGAGTGGGGCGATTTGATACGTATTCCACTGGAAAGGCCTGGCTTCTCTGGGTGTACGCGAGGAAAGCCTGGGTAGATATTTGTTTTCTTGCTCCAGAACTGTCAGGCCCAAGCAGTGGCTGGATTTTCAGTGGTTTGGTGAAAAGTCCTGGCTCCGGGGTGACTGATGAGGGTTCAGAATCACAGCCTGATTTCAGCGATCTCACTTCTCGGAGTTTGGCAAGGATGGAAGGAGGAATGGGATGGCTCAAGCAGGTCAGGGCTGGCAAGGGGAGAAAAGGTCTTCAGTCTCCTGCGAGCTTGAAGGTAGCTCCTGGTCTGTCCCTGTCCCTCGTCCCCTGCCCCCCACCCCCTGAGGAAGTAAATCCTGTGCGAGGGGACAGGACTTGGAGATCCGGAATCTCCCAGACCCCTGGGTGTTTCTTAGGAGACAAGGGAGGGACACAGGGGAATAGTCAGCAGTCTCGTGGTGTTTCTAATACATCTTTCTTTGTGGACTGCTAGGGATTCTGTAATCTTCATCCTTGAGGCTCAGTTCTCTAGAAACACTGGCCGAGATGGGTGGGGACAAAGGAGTAGAGGGTGTTTGCTTTTCCTAGAGTAGAAGGCTTATTGGCTTCTTGAAAGTGCATCTGCCTTGATGTTAGCATTGTGGGAGCAACTGACTTATATGGGACTCTCCTTAAACCCACAAAAACTTCCTGGTGCCAGCTGTGTGGCAGGCCCTGTACTGTCTACCAGCAAGATCATGGTGAATGAGATCGTCAGCCCTAAAGGAGCTAGTGTCCTGGGGGGAGAGGGAGCAAGGTATTCACACAGTGCTTTACTAAGCTTTAGAACATTTCAGTATTTTAGGTAGTGTGGTCATGTCAAATGAGTGTTATTGCATGGAGGGCAGGGGAGTCCAGGAGGGCTTCAGGGAAGAGGGGGAAACTTGACTTGGGCCTTGGGATGAGTAGCGGACTTCAGATGTCTAGAAGGGGTGCAAAGGGCCCTTCAATAGGCTGAGCAAAGATGAAGAGGTGGAAAAAAGAAACAAGTGACTGGAAGCCATGAGAGAGATTTTTTTATTATTATAGTTTGCAGTTATTTTGATATGTACTTGCTATGCTTAAACCCTATGAATTTGCAGCTTACCTGTTATCATTTTATTAGTTCCTGGGTTGTGTGTGGTTCTATCAATCAGGACTAACCTTAAAAAAAATCTGCCCTGGGTACCTAGAGACTCCTCTTGCCATCACCCACCCTCCCCTACCTTGGCCTCCCTCTGGGGCCGGGAAGGCAGAGACACAGACAAGCTTGTGAGAGAGGCAATATGATATTTATGTGGTGGTCAACCAACTGTGACTCTGAAGCCACTTTGAACATAGTTTCTCTGATTTAAAAACCTGTTTGAAGCTTTGGAAATTGATTTCTAGGTTTATAACAAACTGGGCTATTTTGTGTTTGGAAACATAATTTACTATTTCTAAGAAAAGAGTTTTAAATCCTGATTTCTTTCCCTAACTCCACATCTCCTTGAGGCTATTTTAAAAAAAAAAAAAAAAGCAGGATTTTCCAATCATGTGGATTGAGTGAGTAGCTTTTTCAAGTTTTTGGTTCACGAGCTTGCACTTTGACGTGTTTTTCTGGATTTGAATATTTTTCTAAGTCATGATTATGCTACTGTTCAATGAGAACAAAAGTGGAAGTAGCATCTGCTTGTCTGCCACCGTGCGTCTCCCGGCCTGTGTGTGCTGTCTGGAGAAGTGGTGGCCCAGTCTGGGGAGCTGATGAGCGTCTTGATTAGCTTAAATTGCTTCCTGCGGTAGTTCGGGGCGTCAGTCCTGTAATGAACTGGGTCGTCTCAGGGATCTGGATGCAAAACTGGCTCTGAGACTTGGAGTGCCTGAGGTCAGACTCAAGTCAGAAATAATCCCAACACTCTTCCCAGCAAGGACATGCGAGCCAGCTTCCCTCTGGTCCAGGCTGGGACCTCAGAGTCTATTCCCTGCTAGAGCAGGGAAAAAAAATAAAAATAAAACCAAACCAGCAGCTGTCGAAGTAATTCTGACTCAAGGTGACCCCACGTGTTTCAGAGTGGAACTGCGATCCATAGGGTTTTCAATGGCTATCACCTTTTGGAAGCAGATCAGTCTCCAGGCCTTTCTTCCAAGGCACCTATGCATGGGTTTGAACCGCCAACCTTTGCAGTTTGTGGTAGAGTCTTTAACCTTTGCACCACCCAGGATGCCATCCAGGGAAGGAGTGGGGCTGATTCAAGTTGAATTGAGCCTAATTGAGATGCACTGTAATGACTGCTGGTTACAGAGAAAGGCACAGCTGTGTCCACCGAGGGTGGGCGTGGAGGCAGCCATAAGGCTGCAGTGGACATAGCACCACAGCCTGTGGCGTTGAGAGCAGGGCTCTGGTCAAAACATAATTCCATTATCACTCAGCCCATCAGGGGAGCTCATGTTGAAGAGCTTATGTCAGCAAAAAAGTTTAAATAACGTGCTCTTCTTTGTTTACTAAGCTTCAGAACATTGCAGTGTTTTAGTTTTCTTTCCAAATGATAAAATTAAACTTGTTTTTCTTTTTCTTTTTTTAATTTTTAAACTGTTAAGCTGTTTTTATCTGGAAAACTTGTTTATCCAGAATTCCTTGCCATCACCACTCTGAAGCACCTCTATAAATAATGCTTTTAACGTGTAACTTATATACAATGAAATGCATAGATCTTACACGTGCAGTTCAGTTGGTTTATGCATCAAGAAGTGCATACATCCATGTAGCCAACATCCCTATCAAGAAGGACGTTTCCATCACCCCAGAAATTTCCCTCTACTCCTTGCCTGACAGTCTTCCCACCCGAGAAGCAACCACTGTATGGTTCATTTTCAAAATGCGCTTTAATTTTGTGAGATCTTTGAAAACGTTGGAGTCTCTGAGTGGTGCAAATGGTTAACGTGCTCGGTCACTAAGCAAAACTTTGGAGGTTTGAGTCTAGCCAGAGGCCTCTTGGAAGAAAGGCCTGGTGATCTACTTCTGAAAAAAATCAGCCATTTAAAACCTATGGAACATAGTTCTGCTCTGACACACGTGGGGTCGCCATGAGTCGGAGTCGACTCGACAGCAACTGGTTTGGTTTTTAAAGCATCACCTGCATTTTGAAATTGAAAAGGATTCCTTCCTCCCAGAAAGGTGTGTGTCATTGACCTCTGAGCACACTCCCTGCTGTTGCAGCCAGGACCAGGTGGACATCCTTGGTAGATGGCTGAACTCCCCTACCCCCTACCCCCCTACCCAGCCCCGCATCAGGCTCAGAGATTGTGTGAAGTCTAGTTAGCTATATAACTACACCTGGAATTCCAGACATTTGCAATACCTCCAGAACAATGGATGGCAAGAAAATTCATTGTGTGCTTACTCCAGGATCGCTTGCATAGAATTGTGCCTGCAGAGCTGGAGGACTCCAGATTATAGGGAGAAAAAGAGAGAGAGGCCTACTCATCGGCCTGCATAATCAGCACCGAACATATTTCAAAGAGAACAGTGTGTTCCTAAGAAGCGGCTGTGCGCCTCAGAGCTCACTGGTGGGCGGTTCTCCTGAGAGGCAATTGGATTTTTCAGCAGCTCCCCCCCTTCTTTTGCCACCACCCCTTCTTGTGCCCCAGACTTCCGGGCTCCCGGGGAGGGGATCACTCTTGTGGAGTCTGGCAGAGGGCAGGGATGGCCCTGGCTTTGATGCCCCTTTATCTCTCTGACCCCACAAAACAAAATTCTGGCAAGCGCACCCATCTGATCACTTGGTACCCACCTGTGTTTGACCTTTACAGTAAGGGTCACTAGCCTCGGATGGTCAGGGGCATCCTGCTTTTGGCCTCTTTGCTTGACCCTTTGGATGCACCTTACTCCCATGATGCTGATGGCCACGCCACCCTCTGACTGGGGCTGGGTCAGGTTCCCAATTGCACCCCCTGATCTGTCTCTTTCCAACAGTCATCAGCAGCACGATGCTAGGCACCTATGGCTGTTGCTGGGTGCTGTGAAGTTGGCTCTGACTCATAGTGACCTTAGAACAAAACACTACCCAGTCCTGCGCCATCTGCACAATCCTTGCTATGTTTGAGCCCACTGTTACAGCCACTGTATTAGTCCATCTCATCGAGGGTCTTTCTCTTTTCCACTGACCCTCTACTTTCCAACCATGATGTCCTTCTTTAGCGGCTGTTCCTTCTTGATGACATGTCCAAAGTAAGCGAGACAAAGTCTCACCATCCTTCCTTCTAAGGAGCATTCTGGCTGTACTTCCTTTAAGACTGATACATTCGTTCTTCTGGCAGTCCATGCTATATTTAATATTCTTTGCCAGCATCACAATTCAAATGTTTCAATTCTTCAGGCTTCCTTCTGTGGACACCTATGAACACTTCCAAACAGAGGCAGCCAGCTTTCTGACTTGTAAGACACAAGTGAGTTCATAGCCAGGCTGCATTGTGGCCCATGCCCCATCCAGGTCCTGGTCTCTCTCCTTGTGGCCCTCTGCAGTTGACTCCATTGCTTTGGTCTCCTGAAACCCCACTAGGACTCAGCTCTGTTTTGGGTGACCAAGCTTGGCAAAATGATTTCCTTTCTCTGATTCGTCTTACCTGCAGTTGTATTTTCAGGAAAAATAACATTAGAATGCGTGTATGTTTTTTGAATATTGCAGATGTGCCCTTTGTGAAATTACCCAAGGCTTGAAAATAAAAGATGTGAGGAATTGAAACGCATGAGACTGCAGCAGGCGAAGGCATATCGGAATCGGAGGGTACTACCCCGTGACGCAAGGGCTTAGCCCTGGGCCCGGATGCAGGAGGCTCAGGACCTTGTCCCCACTCCACCTCTATTGTCACTCTGACCTTTGCTAGTTCACTCACTCCTTTACCTGAGGCTCAGTCTCCCCATCTGAAGAGTAAAGGGCTTGGACTAAAAGGTCACAAGAGTCACTCCCAGCACCGACCCCGTGTGGTTCCATAATCCCATTTGATATCGTTGGTTACTTAACGTGTCTGCCGTGATCATAGCCAATTGGACTGATGAAAGTTTATTACGTTTTAGAGACTCAGACTGGAAAATACAGAAAAGACTATAGAAGTTGTTGTTGTTAGGTGCCATTGAGTTATTTTGACTCATAGTGACCCGCTGTGACAGAGAAGAACTGCCCCATAGGTTTTCCAAGACTATAATCTTTATGGGAGCAGATCGCCAGGTCTTTCTCCCACGGAGTCTTTGGGTGGGTTCGAACCACCAACCTTTTGGTTAGCAGCTGAGTGCTTAACCATTGCATCAGCACTTTCCTCTTACAGCTTATCGTTTATGCAGACTCCTCACGAGTCGCCACCAATGTCCAAGAGCACTGCTAGCCAAGCTCGGACTGCCACAGCCCTGTTAGCCAGAATGGAGGCAGCAAAAAGGGGTACTGAGCCCCCATGGCCGTGAGGCCCCTTCACTTTGTTTTGTAGGAGCTGCCCCCATCCCGTCTGTGTGACTAAAATAAGGCCACAATGAGAAATGGTGAGGACCCCAGCCTTCAAAGGCAGCAGCCGCCAGCAAAGGAGAGGAAAAAACTGTAGAGACCCAGTCCTTTCGTCCCAGCACACCATCCTGCCTATGTTGCTTTCTCGGCTTACTCAAAGGAGGATCTGCCCTCAAGGCTGTATGAATTATAAAATGCTTCTGCTGTGCCAAATCCTTCCCCTCCACAGGGGGCCCCTTGTTCCCACCCACATGAGTCCACTGAGCTGGGCACATCACAGAAAATCATGCCCTGCACCAGCCCAGTCAGGGCCTGGCCTCAGGAGACCCTGGGGGCCTCTCTGCGGAGCTGCCAGGCCAGGGATGGGTGTTCTTCAGGATAGTCCCAAGCCATCCGGGAAAGAGAAGGTTATGTTCCATATAATACATTCGAGAAATATTTTTCATTTTTTTCAAAAAAGATTTTTTTTTAAAAATTGATATTTTGGTGCTTAAAGTAACAAATGTCATGGAGCTGGTAAAGTCATTTATTTGGAAATAGTTTATGCAGAGGGTGGAGCACGTGACACCCCTCTGCCTGAGCATTCCTGAGCAGGCCGCGGGGGCACTGACGGGCGTGGCAGTGAATGAAGCAGAGGCATGTGGATGTCTGCACCCACTGCTCCCTGGGAGAGGTCCTTGTTTCAACCCCGTCCCAGCCCCAGTGGTAAGGGGCCTCTGGCTGCCGGCAAACCAGGACTCACCTCTGTGTGCTCCACTAAGCAGCAAAGCCCAGCCTGTGAAGCGAGTCCCGCTGGGGCCCCAGGGGCGATCCTGAGGGTTTTGATGGTGGTAGTCAGGGTATATCAAGGGGCCCGGGTAGGAGAGGCCTGAGGCAGAGGCCCAGGCTTCCCTGAGCCTGTCTCAGGACTTCCTGAGAAAGGGCATGGCTCCTGTTTGCAGCCAGAACTCCAGGGGGAGGTAAGGGCTGGGGTCAGGATTTCATCTGGTTCTAGCGTGAGGGTTGAGGACAGCAAAGCCCGAGGAGGGGCTGCTCTTGGGGTGACATGTGCAGGCACTAGGCTGGAGCTGTGGCGAGGAGCTGTACAGTGTGCTGACTGCGCGGCCTGCTCCCGCCTCTGGTCTGCAGCCCTGGGCAGTGGGTGCCTCTAGGCCCCTCCTCACCCCAGCCTCGCTGATGACCACAGTGACCTTCTCTCCCCCGGAGCCAGCTAATTTAAACCTCCACAGGGCGGGCACCGGGTGGCTCTGAGCTGCTGACCTGCTGCCACACAGTCAACAGTCATTTTCAAAAGATGCTTCTGCCTTTCATCTTCCCACAAGGAACAAACACCCTTAAATCCTCTCCTCCTTTTGCTGCAATGCTCTGTCTTCTTTCGTGTTGGCCTTGTATACACTGTGTGTGAGTATGCCTCATCCTTTGAAGCTTAAGTGTCGTTCACCTCTGTCGCTCACTTCCTGGGCCAGATGCCTTCTCTGGCCCCATTCTTTTCGTGCAAATGGGTGCACTGAGACCCCAAGTACTGGGAGAGAGTCGAGGTGAAAGTTCCATGATTGGTGGTGTCGGGAGACACTAGCCTTTCTGGCAAGTCAGCCTATGAGCATCCACCAGGGCCCCAGCGACTGTTCCCCCACGTCCATTTGGAATCCCCTCCCAAGACGTGTGCTTGGGAGGGTCTCTCCTGTGGGGGATGAGGCTCTGGGACCCAGGGTGGACACCTACATGTAAAATGCTGCCTCACCCATGACAGGACATCTTACAGCTCCTTCCACCCATGGGGAGGCCACAGCCCGGTCACACTGCTTCTCCCTCCACTCAGGACCCACCTACCCTGCCCATCCTGTGTCCACAGTTAAACATCTAGCTTCATCTCTCTGCCCTTCAGACGGACGCTCCAGGTGGATTGTCTGCCTGGCTCTTGATGCTGCTGGCACACTGGCTTTGGCGCTTGCTTGCTTGTGGATTGCTCCTGCCCATCCCTGCACCCAGAACAGCCTCTCAAAACCCCAGTCTGGGTCTGTTACCCGGACCCCCATTGCCCAGGATCCAAAATCCCCTACAGACAGCTCCAGAGAACAGACGAAGCTCCCACTGAAACAATGTTGATCAGAAGGAGTGTTTTAACCTTCTCCTAGCCACAGACGTGTGAGTCTGAAACAATGTTGGTGATCAGGCGTATTTTAACGTTCTCCCAGCCACAGATGTGTGAGTCGGTGCACTGTTTCTTGGGAGAGAGGCCAGAGAGTGACCTGGGATTTGGGCTCATATGGGCTGTGAGTTTGCATCATAAACACTCTTCCCAGTGATCCCTGGAGAGTGGGCTTCAGGGGACACCTGACCCTGTTCGGGAGCAGCCTCCCAGCCCTAGAGGTGTCTGAAGAGGAGGTTGCATCTGTCACTGCAGCTCCTGGCTGAGCTAATTAGGTCCGCTCCCCTCCTCACGCAGCGCACCCACCACAAGGGCTGCACTCAGGTATGAGAAGTGGCTTCGTCACTCAGCTCCCCGCAGCCGCACTGCCGCCAGCAGGCCCACTGGGTGCTGAAGATCCCTGGAACCCTTCCATCTTCTCTTTTAAGAAAATAATGAGAAAACCGGGAAACTTTCCTGGGAGTGGTGGACAGTGTCCAGACCTATTCCATGTGGGCATGATTCTGAGTCCCCTCCTGCCGCTTGATTCCACGGTAGAGTTTCTGGGTGACACAAACAGTTAAACACTCAACTACTGCCAAAAGGTTGGCGGTTTGAACACCCCCCAGAGGTGCCTCAGAAGACAGGCCTGGTGATCTACTTCTGAAAAATCACAGCCTTGAGAACCCTATGGAGCAGTTCTACTCTGCACACATGGGGTCACCATGCCCAGCAGAGGCGTAACTAAAGTATGGCAGGTAGGGCGTGTGCCCTGGGTGCCGCTTGAAGGAGGGGGCGCTAATGAGTAGCATCTACTGACCATTGCAGTTTCCATAGCCAGCTGTGAGAGATCATTCAGCAATCTAAAACTAATTGCCATTAGGTGCTATTTTCCATAGATAGGCCCCTGGCCATGAGTCGGAATTGACTCCACAGCAGCTAACAACAGCCTGCTCTGGGGGGCTGTCTTTGTGAACAGGTCATTTGTTGGAAGACGGAGCTGCTTATCTTCATGAAGCTGAAGGAATGTGAAGGCATAAGTTCTAACCCTTCCACCACATGTTTCGTATAAACCCAGCAGCTGTAAAACATCTCCACAAAGTGCCTTTGTCATGAAGCTGCTGCCTGCCTGAGTAAAATAAACCCCAGGCCTTCCAGCTTGGCACTGAAAAGAGAGTCTCTGCATGGGGAGGGACAATGGGATCTTTCAACCCCGACCCTGTCCCCCAGAGTCACCTCTCCTTTAGGAATCTCTTGTTCAGTCTCTTGTCAAGGAGCAGGACTCTAGCTACTCTCTTTTTTACCACCCTGTCTTCCGAATGGGCATTTGGGACCATTTCCTTCTCTGTGGTGGCTGAGACCACGCTGGAACCTTTAATGGGCTTTACTAATGGCTGTGGGAGCACAGCAGGGAAATGGAGGCACCCCATCTTACACAGCGGAGACTTCTGGTGACAAGCAATTGCCTCTCCTTCAGAAATCACCAACTCCTCCCTTTCCTAGTTCCAGCCACGTGGTGGACGCCATCCTAGCCCCCAGGACCTCCAACATGAACAGCTTGACTCCTCAAAAGACCCACAAAAGCAGGCGAGACAGGGAGAGAGAGTTCCCTGGAGGGCTACCCTCTGCATCCCAGCCCTGCCATGCAGCGTCCCCTGGGGTACCTGCAGGTGGGGCAGAAGTCTCTCTTCAACAGCTGCGTAGTGCTTCCAGAACAGAATTTGGGGAAGGGAGGGTGCTGAGCTTCCACCAGAGAACCTGCTACACTCAAATCCGTTAGATTATTTCTGCAGAACCCAGAAAAGCTGGGACCAAGCCAGAATGGTGCCGCCCAGGGTTCTGAGCGGAGTCGGGCAGGCTGTCACATCCCACAGTCTGGCCATGCAGGCTGCACCCGGCTGCCCTGCAATCCGCGTGCATTCTCATTCCCCCACACGTGCAATCCGTGTACATTCCCAGGCTCCCATGCATGCAGACCGTGTGCATTCCCACACTCCCATGCATGTAATCTGTGTGCATTCTCATGCTCCTATGCAAGCAATCCCAGCCTCCTACGTTTAGGGATACACATGTGAGTACAATGAGCACGGGATCCTGTAGCGTCAGGGGCAGGAAAAAGCAAAAACATGCAGAGCGGTTTAAAAACAAAAACAAAAAACCCACTGCTTTCAAGTCTATTCCGACTCATAGTGACCCTATAGGACAGAGTAGGACTGCCCCATGTGGTTTCCAGGGAGTGCCTGGTGGATTTGAACTGCCAACCTTTTGGTTAGTAGCCATAGCTCTTAACCACTATGCCACCAGGGTTTCTGGAGGAGTTGGGTGAGAGAGAAATCATCTGGGAGGGAGAAGTGCCCAACTCAGAGGCCTGGCTGTCTGGGCTGACCCACTGGGCAATAGGATTACACATTTCTTATTTCCACCTCGGACTGGCTCGTGTACTTCCCTGTCCTGCCCCACATCCTTAACCACATTCACAATGGCAACAGCACAAACTCACATTTAGGACCTAACGTCACCAGTGTCACAGCTTCCTGACTTTGTGGAGCCTCTAGGAAGCGGCTACATTTTTAAGACTAAGTGTTTAAAACTGGAGGAATCCTGGTGCTGCAGTGGTTAAGTGCTCCACTGCTAACCAAAATGTGGGCGGTTAAAACCCACTCGCCACTCCATGGGAGAAAGATGTGGCAGTCTGCTTCCGTAAAGATTTACAGCCTTGGCAACCCTATGGGGCAGTTCTACTCTGTCCTATAGGGTTACTATGAGTCAGAATCGACTCAGTGGCAAAGGATTAGGTTTGGTTTTTTTTTTTTTTTTTTTTTTTTTTTTGGTTTTGGTGGGAGATGGGGTTAAAACTGGCTCTAACATGTGGCTTCATCCTTGGCTTCATTCCAGAGGCCTGGCCTGAGGCCCAGGGTGTGCAAATCTGTGGGAGTCAGAGGGCACCTCCCTTGCCCAGGCCTCAGGAACTTCACCCACAGCAGCATTTGTTCCTGCAGTACGTCAGGCCCTCCACTCCGCCTCCCAGCGGGGGTCTGGTGCTGAGGGTGGGTGGGAGTGGCAGATGCAGGTACCATGGGGACATGTAGCTTGGCTGCTGTTCCAGTTACTGCTGTTGTATAACAAACCACCCCAAAACCTAGTCATGTAAACAACCATTTTATTGTGCTTACAGAGTCTGGGGGTCAAGAATGTAGACAGGGTCCAGCGTGATGGCTTGTCTCTACAGTGTCTAGGCCTCAGATAGGAGCACTCAAAGGTTGTGGGTGATTCCAGGGACCTGTCTCTGGAAATGAGCCCTGGTGGTGCAGTGATTAAGTGCTGGGTTGGTAACCAAAAGGTCGGTGGTTCGAACTCAGCTGCTCTGCAGGGGAAAAGATAGGGTAGTCTGCTTCCGTAAAGATTTACAGCCTTGGAAACCTTATGGGACAGTTCTACTCTGTCGTATAAGGTCGCTGTAAGTCAGGATCGACTCAGCAGCAGTGGGTTTGGTTTTTGGTTTGATCTACAGAAAATAACACGGTAGAAACGGTGATGGTCAATAGAAACTGCTCATTGGCGTCCCACCTCAAGTGGCGCCCAGGATAGACCATCTGCCTGCCCCCCACCCCCTAGATAGGCCTCTGGGTGATTCAACTGCAGTGGCTGGAATCCTCCAGAGACATCTCTCACATGGCTGACGTTGATGCTGGCTCTCAGGTAGGACCACTAGAACACCTACCAACATGTGTCCTCGCTTCACTCGGCAGCCATACTGTAGGGAAGCCCTAGCTAACAGGCAGCAGCTGCATTGGCTTTGGTTGTTTGACCTCAGAAGGTATACATTGCCCCTTCTGTTCCACTCTGTTGATTACAAGCAATCACAAACCCACCCAGGTTCAGGAGGGGAATTAGACTCTGCCACTTGATGGGGGAGCGGTGAGGTTCTAGAAGAGCATGAAAATACAGTCTGCCACAGCATCTCAGCTGAGGTTGCCTCATCTTGCAGATTAAAATACAAAAGCTTAACAAGGTGTCTCTGTAAATTCGTTCTGTACAGACTCCTCAGGCCTGACCACATTGGGAATTTGCACCCTGGGTTACCATGACTCATTGACTTAATGCAAGCAATTCATGACCAGTTCCCAGGGCTGATCACTTTTTGCTGGGACCTTTAGCATAAAGCACAGCCTAGCCCAGTGAAAGGCAGCTTCACTGTAGCAGGAAAAGCACATGCTCTGGAGCTGGATGGCTGGTTCCAGCCTGGCTCTGCCACTTACTATGTGACCTTGGGCAAGTCATTCACTCTCTGTGCCTCACTGTTACAGGGATGCTATAAACAGTACCTCCTTATCGGGTGGCCATGAGGATCGGATGAGCTAGTGTTTGGAGTGTACCAGAATGATGTTTGACATATAGTGACTGCTATATAAACCAGTCTGTCAGTTTGTCATATTGTGGTGGCTTGCATGTTGCTATGATGCTGGAAGCTATGCCACATATTTCAAATACTGGTGGTGAGCACGTTTCAGCTGAGCTTCCAGACTAAGACTAGCAGAAAGGCCTGGTGATCTGTTTCTGAAGTTTAGCCAAAGAAAACCTTATGGAACACAGCAGAATATTGTCCAGTACAGTGCTGGAAGATGAGCCTCCTAGATTGGAAGGCTCTCAAAATGCGCAAATGGCCACAACACAGGACTCAAGCATACCAACGATTGTGAGGATGGTGCAGGACTGGGCAATGTTTCATTCTGTTGTACCTGAGGTCGCCATGAGTCAGAGCCAACTTAATAGAAACTGACAACAACAACAGTAAAAATAAAATGAGGGCCTGTCAGCTCCCTTCAATCCTGGGACACGTGATAGTGGAGCACACCCAAGCCTGTCACTCAAGAGAAGGGTCCAGGCAGGAAGTGACTGCTCTGGGTGTCTGGGAGGACTGTGCTGGTGCAGGCCCCACAGGAGCCATAGGGGTACGGGGTAATGTCTTCCTCTGCATTGCAAGGACTCATATCTTTTATGAAAATGGCAAATTGTGCCCACGTGGGCTTGGGAAGTGCGCCTGTGGGGTGATGGCTGCCTGCCAAGTCTAGGGGCTTCCATTAGGTTGCAGTGTAGAGATTGGACCCTTCTCTCATCGTTTTTGCTTTTTTTTTTTTTAACTTCATAACTTATTCTTAGCCATGGGTTTGGGGAGAGTAGGGGAGAGGAGCTGAAGATGCCTTTAATTAAATATTGCTACCCTCTCCTCCTTAAGGTTATTAACTGCCAATAAGGGGGAGGAGAAATATCTTTTAGAAGGCCTTTCATATGAAAAAGAAATGAACTACTGAATGCAAAAATGTTCGTATCTAGCCAGCATCCTTCCTTCTGTAGTGATTTAATATGTGCATGGTGCTATACAGAAATACAAAGCAGCTTGGGAAAGTCTCAGCCCTAAGAATCTTATAGTATTAAAAGTGGAGTAATCCCACACCAGAGAAAAATGCAGGAAAGCCTGGGCTTGGCGACCAAAAGCCAGCATGCCTGGCCCCCAGTGACCTGGGGGCTGTGGGATTTCTCCAGAGAACTGCTTCACACTGCTTTTGAAAGCTGAATTTTATTAACTGTTTTTTCATTACTCCTGATGAACCTGGCAATGAACTCTTATCAGTATATTGTGGCGAGTACAAGTCAATTAATTTCTTTTAAATAACTTCAACTGAAATACTATTTGATTTATATTCCAAAAATGATTTCCATTCCATTCCTTCCTGAGATTATAGTCCCAGCTGAGCTAATCACACTGGCTGCACAGTCACCCACACCCCCGGGAGAAAACAGCATCAGGGAGAGGAAGAAATGAGAAGAAGGTGGAGCTGAGGCCATGCGCTCACTGACAGGAGAGCTTATTTAAATCTCACCTTCAGAAAGGCGTATTTCCACAGTCACTGTGTTAGGGGACAAACTGAGGATCAACAAGAAATGTCCAGAAGATGGAAGAGTCCTTACTGGGAAGTGAGACCAGCGGCCACTGCGGTTGCTAAGGGTTGGTGTTGAACCATCTCCACGTTTGGTACCCAGAGTTGGCCACAGAGTTTGTGGGGAGCCCCTTCCTTAGCTCTGCACCAGGCAGAGCCCCCTGGGCATTATATGGCCTGTGTGCGGGCCACCCCAGTCATGCTGTCAGGTGACAGTGGGCTGTCACTGTGAGCCAGAGCTCCAGCAGGCTTTGCTGTGGGTCTGCCTGTCTTCCAAACAGAGGACGACACAGGCGGAGGCCCCACCTTCCTCAGGGTCTGCCAACAGGGCCTCTGTTCACCACCAGCCTGGCCTTACGGCTGATAATGCTTGGCTTATCTGGAAGGCAGGCAGGGCCATCGCACCCTCTCGGAGGTGGCGTGAGCTGGGTGGCATCTGGTTCCAGGGAACAGAGCTTAGTAAGAGACAGGTGACAGTGATGAGAGGTTGGAGCTCCAGTGGGGAGGGTGGATCCTGCCTGTTGGGGAAGTGCGGTGGCTGGATCCCAAGGCTGGGCAGGTGTGAGGCTGGGGAGAGATGCCCTCTCAAGCTATCTTCTGCCCCAATGCCAGGCTGCTGAGCTTAGGGCTGGCAGAGGGCCAGGGGAGTGGCAGGTCACTGCCCTGGGGGAGGACTACTCTAGCAAAGAATTCAGGGCAGTTTAAAAGTTTGGCAAAGATGATTTCTGACCCCAAAGCATTTGCAAAATATCTGCTATGGATCCTGTCCTGGGGAGGCAAGTGAGCAGGGTTTCCCCAAGGGTCGGTCTGCTGACATTCTGTGCACCTAGGGCACGTAAGGAAAATGTGAGCTCCTGAGTCCCACTGATCCAGATCCACTGAATCCAGATCTCTAGGGGTATGGCCCAGGATTTACACCTGCTAAAGGCGGCATAGTGGTTAAAAGCTATGGCTGCTAACCAAAAGGTCAGCAGTTCGAATCCACCAGCCGCTCCTTGGAAACCGTATGAGGCAGTTCTACTCTGTCCTGTAGGGTCGCTATGAGTCAGAACCAAGTCCACAGCACCTAACAACAACAACAACAAAATAAGCTCCCCAGGGGATGCTGGTACCCACCCTGAAATTCTGCTCTGCATGTATGTGTGTGTGCATATATGTGCATGCATGTGTGAGTGTGTGTTATAATATAGTGTGCATTCATGTGTGTGTGATATAGGTGTGCATGCATGTGTGCATGTGTATATGTGTGTGTGCATGCATGGAGTGTATGCATGTGTGTGAGTGCATGTGAATATGCATGCATGTGTGTGTTAGGGGATGCAGTAGGGATGATACACACCCTGCCTTCAAGGCGTTCCCTAGCTGAGGAAACAAGACCTATCTGAGACAGTTAGAAAAAAATATAATGCAGTATATAATCAAGTGACAAATTGAACAGAACAGACCAAAAGTGCCTTGGTAGCTGGGAGAAGGAAGGAGGTTACCCATGAACTGTGATGTGTTAAAGATGCAGTCCCTGGACAGCGCTGTTTCTCACATCTTCCTCTGCACAGAAACGATTCAAGGCTGAGGATTAGAAATATGTAAGGACAGGGATTCTGGAAGATGTGAGAATCTGTATAAAAACTTATCTTAGTGTTAAGAGTGTCTTTGAGCAGGTATCACTTTTGTCTTTATCAAAACACAAATTTTTTTTCCTGAAATTCCTGTTCGCTGTCTTGGGATGTGATATTCGTGGCTGGCACATCAACACTCAACAAAGGTTTGCTGACTTAAGGGTTTCGGATGTGCTGTGTTGGTTTGTGGTTGTGGACTTTATCTCTCGCGAGGGAGGTGTGTGGCTGGGGGCCTGCAGTGGGGGAGACCCAGCGAGTAAACTACAGGTGTGGAGGGCTTGAGAGCTGCTGGCGATTCCTGACTCCAGCAGTTGAGCATTGATGCTGTTGTTGTTTTAAGAGATCCTCATCCCACCTATCTTCCTATATATTTATTGATCCCAGCCAACAAAGCCTTGACAAGAGACCACATGGAAAGAAATATGTCAAGTCTCTCTGTGAAAAAGAGGGTGCATGGAAGTGGCAGAAACCACAGTGAGTCCTGTTGACTTTGAAACTCTTTACACTCACTAGCTGGGTGACCTTGGCACTGGGTCACCCAGCTTCTCTGTGCCACAGTTTCCTCATCTATCAGAAAGGGATAATAACACCTACCATATGATGTTGTGGTAAGGATTAAATAAGTTAATTACAAAATAGTTTAGAATAGTGCCTGGAATATAAGTCTGCAATAAATGTTAGCTATTATTAGCTTTTTTTTTTTTTTTAAACCTGAGTGAGTGATGTTCTGAGAATTTACTTCAAACAAGATATCATGGCTACTCTCTAAGGACTGGGTAGTGACTAACAAATCCATTTTCCTTATCATAATCTGTATAGCTCAGTGATTTTTCTGCTCTCTGCTCCAAGCTAAGCACAGAGGGAGCCTCACCTCCCACACTGAAATGAAGCATCTGCCAGAGCAGGGCCGTCACCGCCCTGCAAGGGGGCAGGTCCCTGTGTGTGCTCTTTTCAATCTGGGGCGGTGGTGGGGGAGCTGCATGGTGGTGTCTCTCCAGCTCCAGAGATTGCAGAAACTACCGGCTGCTCAGGTGACAGCATGTCCTTGGGTTCGCTGTCCATGCAGGGGGGCCCTGCTTCATGTGAACAGGCATCCCTCACACACGTCATCTGCTCTATGCTATTTCCCTAAGAACTGAGTCCCTGGAGGTAGATGGGCCACAGGCCGTGGGCTATGGCCAAGGTGGCTTGGTGCAGCCCCCCATCAGTGACCCTTGGCGGGCTTCACTGTGATAGAGAAGTGTGCTGGCCCCCATGAGAGAGAGGGAACACCCCTCTCCCTGATGCCTGTCCTCCTGAGTGCACAATTCTTCCCAAATATTCTCACCATATTACTCTCTTGGAGTGAGTTCTTTTAAAGTCATGGTGAAACGTGGAACTCAGGGAGAAGGGAAGAAGGTCTCAGAGACAGAACTCACTGACTTCTTACCAGGACCTGTTGCCATCGAGTCGATTCCGACTCACGGTGACCCCATGTGTGTCAGAGCAGAACTGTGCTCCATAGGGTTTTCAATGGCTGGTTTTTCAGAAGATCACCAGGCCTTTTTTCCAAGGTGCCTCTGGGTGGACTCGAACCTCCAACCTTTCAGTTAGCAGCTGAGCATGTTAACTGTTTGCACCACCCAGGGACTCTACTTGGGGATTAATTCTCTAATCCTTTTTTTTTTTTTTAAATGAACAATCTTACAGAAACCCACTAGAGACAGTTAATAAAAGCAGAACGTCCTGGTTGAATCAGGGGTGCTCCCTCTTTGGAAGCCCCCAAAGACGCACATGGAATCCTAGGATTTCTCCAAACCCAGTTTGAACACTCCTGCTCTGATCTGGGACTCCTCCTTGCTTTCTGAGGCCCGTCCCCTGCTGCCAGGCTTCTGTCCTGCAGTGTCCACAGTGCCTCTCTGTGGGATGGACAGGGTCCAGGAGAGAAGGGACGGGTCCTGCCAGGACTGGGCAGGTTCTGTTTTGGGTGATCACTGCAGACCTCTTGGCTAACGTGTGCTGTTTGAACTTGTCTGTACTCTCCCTGTGTCTGACTACCAGAGCTAATTGAGGACTGAACGGGTAAATTGAACAGCTTGATGTGTTAATCCAGACTGTCACCTGGCCCACTCTGGTTACTAGTCTCCTCCTCCCTCCCACATCACTGCAGGGGGCAGGAGGACTGTGGGAGGGATCAGAAGTGCTGGGCATTCGGAAGTGAGGGTGAGCTGGGGGAAGGATTCACCTCGCAAGGATGATTCTGGCAGGGGAGCCTCCAAACCCCAAACGGCTCCGTCTTTGGACTTTCACACCCCCTTACAGCCACGCAAATTTTTCCATTATTATTAACACCACATTCGCCCTATTTTTAAAATCTACTGCACTTGAGCAATTTCGTCTGACGTCAGCTGGCTGCCGGCAACTCCGCTTGAAAACAAGAATAACCAGCTCTTCTAAGGAGTAATGCTGAACCTGCTTCAAACGCAATAAATCATAAAAACCATTGTTTACGATAAGTGGTGTCTGATTGCTGTTAGAACCTGTGTTTATTGCTTTTGTGCATTATGGTCTCTTGTAATTTGGACAGCCAGAAATTGTATTCCTTTATGCAGCGTGTAGGCAGGGTTTGTAAGGAGGGAGGCATCTGTAATTACGCTGCCAAGGCGTGGGGTTGGGGAACCTTGGAGGAGCATGAAATGCAATTGCCTGTTTTTCATCTGAGGAGCTGTGCATCAGACTTTCTACTTTTTCAGTTCTTGGAACCCTCCAGGCTTCTTCAGAGACCTGGGCAGAAGGAGGACAAGCAGGAGGGGGCCGCAGAGCCACAGTGCCCCAAATCAGAGAGCCCTTACGTGGCCGCAGGGAGCGGAGCCCCGGGTGGGCCGACAGCTGGCAGCCCCACAGGAAGCTGGGCAGATGGTTTTTCCTGGAAATTGCCTGAAACGCCCCTGCCAGCTTCTTCCTTCCTTCTTGCCAATCTTGACAGGTGCCCACTCGGCTTTGTCGGCAAGGGCAGACAGCAGGGGTCCAAGAACAGTTAATGGCAGAGTTTCTGGCGGGCACCTCTGTCTGCAGAATCAAAGGCAAAGCTCCTTGACCACGGGGCCTGGATGCAGACATGCAGGTGTGAAGCCACCTGTCTGTTAGATGTCTTTGAGGCACTATTGGAAAGAGGGGCAGGGTCTGGGACACAGTAAACTGGCATTCTCGTGTCGCAAACACCTGGACTCTTAAGAATGCAGTCTAGTTTATTTTTGCCTGGAATAGACCCCATTCAGTCTGTCCTCACTGCTTTTTGCTCTTTCCCATCCACTTCACCTGTGTAAAACCTTCCCACCCTTCACTTCCTCCACCTACCTCCATTTAAATCTTCCCTGAACTTGTTCCTCTTCCAATATTCCCAATCCCAGTAGAACTTCACCACCATCCTCCCAGTCTTTCAAGCCTAAAAACTCGAGTTCAACCAAGGCACCTCTCTCTCCCTCAACCCCAGTGCTGGCTCAACACACAGATGGCACCTGGTGACTAGTGATTGAATGAATGAATTAATCAATATCCAGTCAGCCACCAAGTCTTAACAAATTGCCTCCTGGATGTTTCTCCAGATTGTCCCTCTTCCCCAGCCTCACCATCGCTGCCCTAGGTGGACCCTCACCAGTTCTCACCAGGACCACTGCCGAATGGCCCATCACTGTCCTCCTGCCATATCCTCTGGGACCCTGGGACCTGGTGTTTGGGGCCATGTCTTGGCCTCTGCCCCCCTCTCCAGCCTCATCCCCCCCACCTCCACCGTTGCCCATTTTGTTGCATTTACTCCAAATCACTCAAGTTCCTGAACACACTATATAAGCAGTTTCCTGCCTCTGTTTTTATTACTTAGTCTGTTTTCTCTACCTTGAATGTCCTTCTCCCCTCTTCTACTCATCTTTGGAGACTCAGCTAAAGGACCACCTCCTCTGGGAAACCTTCTCCAGCTACACCTGTGTTCCTTGGGGCCTCCTCTCTGCTCCCACCACTCCCTGTGTTCTTCCTATAATAACTCATACAATTATACTAAACTACAAGCACCTCCCCTTGCCGTCAGCGACAGTACACTGTCATTGTCAACATCTACCGTGCCCGGTACAACACCTGGCACCTAGTAGGTGTTCCGTAAATGGGGAGCTAAACCGAACTTGTGCTGATGCCCAAACAGCACATCGAGGGCAAATAGTTCAATTAAACACCGAATCGTGCCCAGTTGCGTCTTGGCTTAAAGCGAGTTCGTAGATGGCTCCCCAGCGAAACTGTAACTCTGCCTAGTCGGGAACAATGTCTTTTCACGGCCTGCTGGTCAGATGCAAGGCCGCCCTGTGGCCCCTGAAGGTCTTAGCGCTCATTCCAGCACTCACACTGAGGTCTGCCTGCCCCAGCGGTGTCAGCACAGAAGAGCCGTTCCTCACGGAGGTTCCGTGAGTGAGTGAGCAAGCCGGTGGACACAGAAGAAGCCTGGCCTGACATGCTGATTGATATTTATCACCCACAGAGGATGGGCTAGTCAAGCCTGCTTTATTAAAGAGATAAATGAGTCAGTTGGGATTCTAAAGCTAAGAGTTCTGGTCTGATTGCCCAAGCCGGGTGTTAATTAGACACTGAGCTGGACGGCGGGGCCCCCTGAGCCCCTTAGTGCTTAAAAGGTTCTCTGAGGCTCCTGGACCTAAGCTTCAGTGTATCAGTGTAACATACAGATCCCTCCTGCCCTGCCCAGCCTGGCCATCTGAGCAGTTAAAGGAGTGGGGAGAGAAGTGAAGGCAGGTTTCCAATTCTGGAATATCCTCACTTCTGAAGCCATGGGCCCCTGCTGGGCCAGGTCTGGGAGGGACTGCCCACAGGCAGTGGCTGGTCAGACTGTACCGCGTCATACCACCCAAACAGTTGCACTTCTCAAGGTGAAATGTCACAATTTCCAGATTCATTTAGTCTAACAAGCTTCCTCTTAATTCACACACACACACACACACACACACACACACACACACACACGCCCACACACATGAGCACTAAACTCGCCAAGCTCACCACTGCCAGCACCAAGAGACTAAGTAGACACTCCTCTCCCTCTTCCCCACACTGCAGCCCCTCTGGGGACAATGTCCATGAGGTAGGCTCTTGGGCCCCAGCTCAGCGAGCTGGGTTATGAGTCAATTGACCTCCCTGGTCTAGCCTGGAAATCCCATGACCATGGGTGCCTTTGTCTGTACCGGAAAGTGCATTCTAACTTCCAAACAGCTGACTCCCTGACAGAGTTTTTGGAATTCAAGCTGCTCATAAGCAAGGGCCTGCTCAGTTGGCCAATCAGACAGTCCTCAGGACCCTCGTGTGTGCCAGTCTGGGCACCGGAGAGGCCAAGGAGGAGTTAGTGAATCTAGCCACATAACCTCTGCCTGTAAAGCCCTCGCAGCCTGGTGAGATGGGGCAGGAGTGTGGAGACTCCTACCTGGTCAGCACTGGTCAGAGCACCAGGCCTCCCGTGTGGTGTCCACGCTGACTGCTGTGAGGACGGTGGATAGCAGGCACTAGGGGAGAAGAGGTGGGGTGGACTCAGGGTGAGCTGGTGACTGACGTGCCCGGAAGGCAGGTGCCTGGCTGCAAAGGCCTGCCTGTCACAGAGAAAGTGCAGCGCTGGCCCCTTTGTCAGCTGCTTCATGGTGCTGAGGCGACAAAGTCGAGGGAGGATGCGAGCAGAAAACGGTGTGCTTCTAGGGCCCAGTGTCAGACTCTATTGCAAGCCCAGTGCCTTCCTGAGCTGCACTCTCTGCTCTCTTCTAGCCCCGGAGCCTGCCACTGCTGACTCCTTTGTTTCTTTACGCTTAGAAACATAAGCAGGTTGAGAGAAATAAAAAAGAACCTAATGAATATAAAATTTGGAATTACTGGCCTTTCCAAAACCTTTTCCTATCTTTTCCACTCACGGACACAGAGGTGAACTGAAGAGTGGATACATTTCTGTCTTCTGTTTTCCGCTTTTCTCCTCATGTGAGTTCACATCTGT
Source organism: Trichechus manatus latirostris (assembly GCF_000243295.1). Classification (NCBI taxonomy): domain Eukaryota; kingdom Metazoa; phylum Chordata; class Mammalia; order Sirenia; family Trichechidae; genus Trichechus; species Trichechus manatus. The sequence continues at coordinate 2,784,784 of NW_004443988.1, forward strand.
GAGTGTGTCCATGTGACAAGAGTCCACACCCACTGGCTGGATGGCTACTTGAGGGTCCCCATTGCTAGGGCTGAGTTTGCTCACCAGCTCCCTAGGTGGAAGCCTGCCTGGGCCCAGTTTCCATCATCAGAAAAGCACATTAGTGCAACATCTTCTTGTCTCAGATCCGCCCTGGCTCTCTGTTCTTTGAGCTTTGGGAGGCTAATGCTGTGGAAAAGTGAAGTGGATGTTCTTGTTTCTTACGCTGTCTAGATTCAAATCTTGATTCCATCTGATACTAAGTGGACAAGTCGTTTTTCATCTCTGTGTCTCAGTTTTCTCATCCATAGAATGGGGATGATAAGAATACCTGTCTCCAGTGGTTATTGTGAGGATCAAATGAGTTCATGTGTGGTTCAAAGGAAAATGCTCAATAAAGGGTGTGGTAGAACTGTACCTATAGTAAATACTACTACTGTTATCATATTACTATTATTATCATCCTTATTATTAGAAAAGGCGTGGTAGAACTATCATAGTACTACTATTAAATTATTATTGTTATATTAGAATGGGTATGGTAGAACTATAATTATAGTAAATACTACTACTATTATTATATTATTATCATCATTATTATTAGAAAGGGCATGGTAGAACTATCATTATAATAAATGCTACTACTATTGTATTATTATTATCAACAGTATTATTAGAAACGGTATGGTAGAACTATAATTATAGTAAATACTACTATTATTATATTATCATCAGTATTATTAGAAAGGGTATGGTAGAACTATAATTATAGTAAATACTACAATTACTACTATTACGTTATTATTGTCATTATTAGGAAGCCGAGAGGGTCTGTGAGCCTGGGGCTTACTTCCCGGCACAGCTACAGCACTCAGTAGCCTTGGGCGTTTGATCCTAGTGCAGGTCCCACTTTAGGCAGAAGCTCCACGCCCTCAAGTCCTCTTTTGGCATCTAGAATGGAGGACATGAGAGGCGGACTGTGACTTTTTTCTTCACATCACCCTCACCCTTTAAGAATTGCATAAAATTCTCATGGTCCTGTGGTTTTTGCTGTGGTCTGTTTTTATTTTTCCTGTTGAGAAGTACAGAGAAAAGCACTGAGCCCGCCAGTGGACTTGTGAGAGGCAGAGGCAGTCCTCAAGGAGGGGTGAGTGCAGGGCTCCTGGGATCTGGAGGCCCTGCCCTCCCTCCAGCAGATGCTCCTGTGGCCTCTCAGGCCTTTGCCTCCTTCTGTCTGCGTGAGCCCAACTTTCCTGACTCAGTGCCTGTGGTTCTGCTCTTCCCTTGGCCTGGAAGGCCAACCCCAGAAATCTGGCCAAGGACTCGGGCAGATGTCATCTCCAGGAAGCTGCACGTGGCTCCTCACCCTGGTGTGGGCTCCCCTGGCCGAAACCCCAGCAAGTCCCTCCTGGTGTACCATATTCTACACCCTGGCACACTCTGACTTATACTGGGGGCTGGCCCACTGCATAGCCCCCAGTTAGGTACTATCTCTGCTCAGCTCTCACGCCCCATGGGGCCCAGGCCAGAGCTGCCCACCCAGTACATGCCCTGGGGCCTGGACCCCCTCTGACCCACCCCACAGGTGTTTCTCTTCCTTCTCCTGTCCCTTTGCCATGAACCGGGTGACCATCTCCGAGAGTGCCTCTGGGTGATGTGTGGAACTGAAGCTTCCTGACCAGGCATCAGGTATTTGATCTCCTGGAAGCTCTGGGAGCCACACTGGCTTTTCATTAGTAACTCCCCCTGGGTGCTGCTGAAGCTGGGGGACAGAGCCTGCGCCTGGGAGCCTGCCAGGGCCACTGCTGATGGGCAGCGTGTGGAGGAGGAGCTCGTCTCCGGGAGTTCTGCAGAGACCATGCCCTGGAATGCACTTTCCAGGCCCAGGACTGTCCTGAGGCCCCAGCAGGAGCCGCAGTCACCACGCAGGGATGGGCCCCCTGGACACGCATACTGCACCATGCTCCTCCCCTGCTGTCAGGCCTGCACCTGTCCACCCTCAGCCCTCCATCCAGGATACCTTTTCCAGCCAGCTCCAGTTCCCCCTCAGCCTTCCAGGGCCCCCAGGGCCCCTGCCCCCTTCCTGGGCACTCTCACCTGCCATCTCAGCCCCAGAACACGCCCCATCTGTGTGGCGTCTGATAACTCCCTGCTGACCAGGGCACTGGCCTCTGGACAGCTGCCGCCCACCCTGGCCAGCCCCCCAGCAGGCTGTGGCATAGGCCCAGGACTGGGGGGGTCACCTCACCTGGCAGATATCAGCAGAGGGATGTCAGCACACACCCCCTGTGAGTATAGCTCACCAGAGAGACACAGGCTCCAGCAAAGCCTTGCCTTGTGGCAGGGAGAGCAGGTTAGAAGAGCAGGACAGACGGGCGGGGGAGCAGGGGCATCTGATCTCATTGGGAGAGTAAAGCATTGAGTGGAGTAGAGTGAAGCCCATACCACACTCGTTCTCATTGATCAATTTCAACCCATAGTGACCCCATATATTACAGAGTAGAACTGTCCCATAGGGTATTCTTGGCTGTAATCTTTACAGAAGCAGATCGACAGGCCTTTATTCCACAGTGCCGCTGGGTGGGTTCGAACCACCAGCCTTTTGGTCAGTCGTCAAGGGCAAACAGCAGGCCCAAATCTCCTTGGAAATGGAACGGGTAGGTAGGTGGGGCTGCATGGTGTTAGTTTTGTTGTACTTGGCCTCAGCTGTTTTGTGTGATCCGGAGCAAGTGTCTGTACCCCTTGCAACCTCAGTTTCCTAATCTGCGCAACGGGAGGGCTGAAGAGGCCTTTCAGCCTGGCCTTCGGTAATTCAGTGACTACTTAAAACAAAGGCAAAGGCTTAGGGGCTGTATGCTGGGGGAGGGGGAGAACACAGCCCGCCCTGTCTGCGTGTGCTGCAATCCAAGGAGTAAACCCACTGGACGTCCCTCCCCTTGCTGGAGTCCAAGGCCAGGCCACTGCCCTGGGTCCTGAGACCACGGGCCACCAGAGCCCATTGGGAGGGTAGATGCCAGTGACCACACGAGTCATTTCTTTCAGTAGACTATTTATGAACCTCAACACTTCAGGGGAAACAAACTTCTGTATTCTAGCGTATACGTTTCCCCAGGTTTTGAGTAACTTTTTTCATACATTTCTTCTTAGTACAACACAAATCCTCATTACAGATATTCCCGTATTTTAGCAAAAGGAACCATACTTATTGTAATGAGATCCTAGAATAAAGTTCAGTTCATTTTCAGCTCTCTTCCCTTCCCAAATATTACTACTGGAAATGGTACATTACATAGGCCAGCATTCAGGCTGCATATAGAGTTTCAACAATTGCCATTTTTCTCTGGATACAAATTCTGATTACTGCCACATTTTACAAAGACTCCTCTCTCTCACTCCAGTGTTTGCATCTTCATAGGTATTTTTCTCTGCCTGCTGCAGGTTCCGTACACAGCCCAGATGCTTAGAATTAGGAGAGTTTACTATGGAATGTAGCTAGGCCCTTCCTGTCTCTCCCAGCTGCCTGCATCTGGGGTGTGGAGCCTGGGGCGGGGATGTGTGTAGGGGTTAATGGGGGAGTGGCTGATGCAGCAGACTCCCCAGGGGACTCTCCTTTTGGCACTTGAGAAGGAGGCCTTGAGACAGCTCTGAGCCTGAGCCCTCTTGGCTGGGCCCTGCCCACAGGAGGAAGGGAAGGGGCTCCTACACCACACACTTGGAGGTAAGGGTCACGTACTGGCAGTTTCTTCCCCCTCAACAGTGTCACAAACCAGCTGGCAGGACCGATACTCTGACTTCACAGGAGGCTTCAGGGTCAAGGACTTCACCTTGATACAATGAAGCTGCAGGTGTGGCCGGCCCTTTAGGCCCGTGTACTGGGTGGTTCAAATGGTAAGTGCCTGGCTACTAACCAAAAGGTTGGTGATTCAAATCTACTCAGAGGCACCTCGGAAGGAAGGCCTGACAGTCTACTTCCCAAAAATCACAGCCACTGAAAACCCTATGGAGCGCAGCTCTACTCTGAAACACATGGGGTTAGCGTGAGTCAAATTAACTGGCTAGTTACTGGCATTGGGGCCAGCTGGGCAGTGGGGAGGACCTCGGCCTACTCGGCCCAGTGGCTGCTCCTCTCCTGTCTCCTCCCTGGCATCTGTGAATTTATCCCCATGGACTTTCTGTGAAGCCCCGTTTCTCACTTCCTCCATATGTGATGTAGAAGTTAAGGAAGTAGCTTTGGAGTCAGATAAATCTATATGTGAATCCCACTTAGGAGCTGTGTAGCCTTGAGAATATGTCTTCTCTTCTATGAGTGTGAGGTCCTCCATTGTAAATGGAGCTTTGTAATAACTACCAAACCTGTCGCTGTCAAGACGACTCTCACTCATGGCGACCCCATGTGTGTCAGAGTAGAACTGGGCTCCATATGGTTTTCAGTGACTGATTTTTCAGACGAAGATCACCAGGCCTTTCTTCTGAGGCACCTCTGGGTAGATGCGAACCCTCAACCTTTCAGTTAGCAGCTGAGCACGTTAACCATTTACACCACCCAGAGACTCCACAACCACGTTGGGAGGATGAAATTAGATAAAGTATGCCCAGCCTCTTGGAGTGTCCCTGCCTGGTGCAAATGGTTAAGTGCTTGGCTACTAACTGAAAGGTTGGTAGGTTAAACTCACCCAGAAGCACCTGGGAAGAAAGGCCTAGTGATCTGCTTCCTTAAAGATTACAGCCAAAGAGGGCCCTGTGGAGCAGTTCTACTCTGCAACACATGGGATCGCCAAGAGTCAGAATCAACTTGACAGCAATGGGTTTTCATTTTGTTTTTTCTGTCCAGCACCTTACAAAGTGCACTCTCACCAGGAGTCTGTATATAACAGAATGAAACATTGCCCAGTCCTGTGCCGTCTTCATAACCATTGGCTGGAGTCCACTGTTGCAGCTATTGTGTCGATCCGTCTCATGGAGGTTGCCCTTGTTTTAGCTGACTCTCTGCTTTACCAGACATGATGTCCTCTTCTAGCGATTGATCTTTCCTGATGTCCAAAGTAAGCTAGCCAATGCCATCCTTATTTCTAAGGAGCATTCTGGTTGTTGGCTATTCCTTATTCACGGACAGAGTGGAGACCTTCTACGTTTTTGAAATCTGGTCAGAAAAATGCCTTTTGCAAGGCCAGATAGTCTTTCAAGTGGGTAGGAAGGTGGGGCAGGCCTTTTGGATTCTCCTCCCACAGAGGAAGCCAGTAGCCCAAAGGGACTCACGGTCCAGGATGGCAGGAGGAGAAACCTGAGGCCCAGCCCTGGTCGGGGGTATTGTCTCCTCCAATTCAAGCCCTGAGCTTGGAGCCCCAGATTTTCATCCTGACTACACTGTCAACACTCTCTGGATGGTGTACAGTCACATACCACATCTAGGGCCCAGGCTGCACATCTGTAAAGTGGGCACGTGGTGCTTTCCCCATTCCCCACCCCAACAGAGGTGGTTATTGTTCGTTACCGTCAACTTGATTCCAACTCATGGAGACCCTACATGTTCAGAGTAGAACTGCTCCGTAGGGTTTCCAAGGCTGTGACCTTTCAGAAACAGATGGCCAGGCCTGTCCTCGAAGGTGCCTCTGGGTGGGTTCAAACCTCCAGCCCTTCGGCTATTAGTCAAGGCACTTAACTGTTTGTGCCACGCAGGGAGTAAACACGCTCTGCAGAGGCCACAGGTGCTGTGTGGACGCGAGGACTTGTTGTGTGGCCTTGACGTTGTAGATGCCCTGAGTGCCGTCCCTGAGCAGCTGGCCCCATTGGCAGGCCTGACTCTGCAGAGCTGTGTTAGAACCTGTGCGCCTGCCTGTCCGGGCCGCCGACAGGGAGGGGAGCCAGATGCCAGAACATGGGTAAGGGGGCAGAGGTGTTCTAAGCTGCCGGGCACTCTAACTTCACTTCTTCTTCGACAAGCCCCGCTTTGCGTTTTGTTTGAGGAAACTCCAAGCTTGGAAAGCTCGCCGCCCAGCTGCCAGTCAGGGACAGCATAGGGCCCACATTCCAGGGGAGAGCAAAGAGGGGTGCTCGAGTATTTTCCAGAGTGAGTTTTCCAATCCCTCTTACGATCCTTCCTCCGTTCTAAGGCGAAGGACGTGCATGCTAAACTGGTTCCTGCCAGCACTGATAAGGAAAGCCAGTGAATGGGGGAGTCTCATTAAGAAAATCCTAAAATTTAAGTCTTATCACCACTGCAACATAATACAGTAAGCATGTTAATTCCCACTCCCTCCCCGCGCCCCCGCCCCTGAAGCCTCTTCCAGCTGAGGTTGGCAGGAATGAACGGCCGCTCCTGCTGCAGACTGAAGTCAGGCCTGATTTGAATCAGCTCCCTCGTCTTGTCTTTATGTTGTCAATCTCCACTTGAAGTTGGCAGAGCTTCCCCACCACACACTTTCAGCCGCCCCTGCAGTTATTCTGTTCAGCAAACACTGACTCAGTCCCTACTGTGTGCAGGTACAGTAGTGGGAGCTAGGACACACCAGTGTCCAGCTGAGTTCATCTTTGCAAGAGCCCATGAGCTGAGCAGAGAGCAGTGATTTATAAGCCAAAAAGCCTGCCAGGCAACCTTGTCCAGAGCAAAGACTCGTTTCAACAAGCTTCTCTTCCAAGTGATTATTTGCTGTTTGTACCACTTGAATTGGGCACGTGTCTACAGTTCCTTTTACCAAAGAGGAAACAGGGACCTTGAAGTTAGTACTTCTAACGAGAAGATTCACGAAGGAAGCTGTGTGCCTGCCGACTCTTTGGAAAGCTTGCCTAGATACCTTCAGCCTTGCTTTGTAACGGCAATGATTTTTTTATTAGCCCGTTGAACTCTTCCAAAGTCCTTCCCCGTCTAGGATTTCTTCTTCTCACCATGACAACTCAGTGAGGTAGGTAGAGGAGATGCCGGTATTCCTGTTTATCAGAAAAGGAAGCTGATAGCAGAGAGGTAAGAGGGCGTGCTCAGTGGTGTGTGAGGGAGTGGCCGAGCCGGACCAAACCCGAGGGTCCAGCTCCTCATCTGCATCTCTTTCCACTACACCAAACCCAGAGCCGGCCAGCCGGCGAGGACACACTGCAGTGGCTCAGGCCAGAGGACCCGGCTTAGCGGAGCTGAGGGCGGCGGGGATGCTGCACCAGCCTGGACTCCAAGGAGGTGCCATGGGGAGAAGCTGGGCCGCGGCTGCCGAGTCACGGTGACAGATGTTCGCAGCTAGCGGGTGGGTGACTCGCATGTGTGCTCTCATGCCAGGGTGGCCGCACTGCTGGCAGGCCAGTGCACCGGGCATCACGTTTCGGCAACATGATCTTGGCCCAGCACAAGTGAAGAGAAACGTGCCGGCTGGCCGCGTGCCTGTGGTCTTCGCCTCGGGGTGGGGGCAAGGGGCTGGTGGAGGGGCAGCTCTCTGGTTCTGTCTGCCCCTCTCTTGGCTGGCCTTGCCAAATCTCTCAGAACAAGCCATGCTGTGTGTCCCTCCCAAGCCTCCAATAAGAAAATGAGTATAAGAACCAAAGTTGCCGAAGGACTTCACAGTAACAGCGCATTTGGTGTGAAAAACATCAAAGGAAAACAAAAGCTTCCCCATCTCCTTACCTCTCGGCACAGGAATGGGAAGGCCTTTTCCAAGTGGGGAGGGAGGAAATTTAGATTTACGGGGGTTTTATTTGAAAATAATTTTGCTCCCTGTCGTCTTTTTTTTTTTTTTTTCTCCCAAACTCTCTCAGAGTTTGGTTCTCAGCTGGATGACTTAGTGATCGCCAGAATTTGCTGACATTCTTGCCCATAAGAATGCACACTGTTACTGGTAATGAGTGTGACTTGTTTTTGAAAGGTTTCCCTGAGCCAGCTGGGCCCCCAGGTGCGGCCATCATGCTTATGCTGGGGAAGGGAGGCCAGGCTCATGATTTCCGGGTGCTGAGAACTCAGTCTTCCCATCTAGACATGTAGGAGGAAGGAGAAAACCAGAGCAGGGAGCGGAGGATCGGAGAAGAACCCTCCCTTTGTTCCGCTGCCCGCTGCTTGTCCCTGAGCCTGCGGGGCCAGGAGGCAGAAGAGACTTCTGGGGCTTGACCTGGAGAATTCCTTTCTTTTCTTACTTCCTCCTCTACCATGTGGCTTCACATCATGACATTTCTGTGCAATGCTGTCGGTGCCTTGGTTCGAGGAGGATATGTGTCCCGGTTCCCCTGGCCAAGAAGAAATGGTGCCCAGGAGCCCGCTGTCATCTGCTCATGCCCTGTCTCCCCCCCTTTCCCACAGGACCAGCAGACAAGGAACAGTGTCTTCAGGCCAGGCCAGGATAGGGCTCAGCAGGAGGTGATGTGGGGCCAGGCTTCCCACCCAGGTCTGTAGCTTGTGTGTCTTGCTGAGGCTGTGCTTCAGCCTTGTTCATGGAGGGTTAGATACAGAGCCTGTTGTGGCTTGCTTTGCTCCTCTGAGACGTATGATCCAATAGCCATGATCCCCTACCCAGGAGGGAGCCTGCAGAGCCAGGGCCCACCAGCTATTTTTAGAAAGCTATCAGGTGTGCGGGACACGCAGTTGCCTTTTTCCACCTGTTTGGACTCATTATAGAGATCTTGTATCTCTGCCACAGGCCCTGTCTGTTCTGCCACAAGAGGCTTAGTGCAGCCTCGGGCCAGCCACTGAACTAGCCCCTGGCGTAACCCAGACACGTTTCTGGCCTTGCCTGGTGCCACCTGTGCCCTCTCTGGCCATGACAAGTGACATCCCTGAGATCTCAGACCCACAGTCACTTCGTCCTTTTAAGCATTGATGTTGGATGCTAATGCTTGCTCTCCTCTGCTTCCCGAGAAGGACTTTGCACAGGTAAGTAGGTGACGTCAGGTCAGGAAGAATCTTGAGTTGGAAGTCTACCAGGAAGAGTGTTAATTCATTGAACAGAAGGCTCTGAAGCCTCTGTTCTACCAGGAAGGTGTACAGAGCCATGCCAAGTGTGCAGTCACCCAGGGGCATGTACCCACGGAATTCCTTGCAGCAGAAACAGGGACTTGTGGGCGTTCAGAGGAAGCTTCTGGAGGAGGTGGTGCCTGAGCTCAGCCTGAAGGAGAGGCAAGGTTTGATGGGGGAATGCAGAAGGGGAAGTATTGGAGGCAAGGGGTCAGCCAAGCAGCAGCCTGGAAGGGGAAAGCCGGAGGTACGGCTAGGAAGGAGACCCATGAGTCTGGTACAGAGGACTCTGTAGGGAGAGCGAGAGAAGAGAGTAGAGAGAACTCAGGGTGGCACCAGGTTTGAAAAGCCTTGAATGCCGGAGTGAAAGGCTGTGGTGGTGAAAAGCCCCTGAGGGTTCAAGAAGGGAGAGACAGAGGAGTGTGGGACTGTTGCCTGCTTTGCTCCCTGCCCACAGTAACAGTGGGTTCTTCCTGGTCATAGAGCAGGGTCTGCCGTGTGGCCCAAACCCTCCACATCCCTTTACAAGTCCTGTGAGTGTGTGTGCTGGGACTGCCTCACGCTGGCTCCCAAGAGGTGGCTGTCGGCATCTCTTCCCAGCTACATGCTAGGTACTGTCACGTTGGAAGCTTGAAATGGCCACAGTGAGAGAGTTTATGCTGCAAAGACTAGCAGTCCCTGCAAATCAAGATCTAGTAGTTTTTTGTTTATTTGCTTTTGTCACCCACCTCCCGGAGCCGGCTGTTAAACATTTACCAGCCCAGCATTGGGTGACAGGGAGCACAGCACTGGGTGACGGGGAGCGTGGCACTGGATGACAGGGAGCCTAGCACTGGGTGACGGGGAGCACGGCACTGGGTGACAGGGAGCCCGGCACTGGGTGATGGGGTGCCCCTGTGGAGTTTTGTGCTGAAGGACAACAGTCGGATTAGCAGTGACCCCGTTCCCTATTGAGGAGACTAGAGGGTGGGAGTGGGGACAGGAGCCTCGGCCAGGAGAGGTGGCAGCCTCGCTGTTTCTTGGTATGTTCTGAAACCAAGCTCTACCAGCATGGATCATGTGACCTTTCGCACTCTTCACATGTAGATAACATGCCCTTCCTGGCTTTCCAGCTTCATCACCTGCTCCAGCCATACTCAACTATTCTGGGTCCTTAAGTGCAACCTGCCTTTCCTCACTCCCCAGCTTGGCATGTGCTGGCCCTTCCCTCTGAAGTCCTCCCCAGCTCACCCCCTGGGGCCACAGCACTCAGCCCACCACACCACGGTATGTGCCTGAGGGCAGGGACTGTGTCTGTCTGGCCAGGCAATGGAACTCCGGGGTACTGTGCCTGGCACTCACGTGCGCTCAGTATATTTGAGCCTGTCTGTAGTTCTCCTACGACGTGCTAATAGAGCGGGCGAGCTGAGAGGGTAGGTGGAAAGGTTGCCGGGTAGACAGCATCAGAGCAGGATTTCAGGGGCTGTTGGGCCTTCGAGCATGGAGCGGGCATCTTTAGTGGTGATTCTGGATAGCCTTGACTGTGTGGTGAAAACAGTAGGATTTCTTCAGTGCTTTAGAGTTACAAAGCCCTTAGCCTCAGAATCCTCACTACAACCTAATTAGATAAGTACCAGCAAACCAGTTGCTGTCAAGTAGACTCCCTGGTGATGCAGTGGTTAAGCACTCGACTACTAACCAAAAGGTTGGCAATTTGAACCCACTAACTGCTCTGTGGGAGAGAAGACCTGGAGATCTGCTCCCATAAAGATTTCAGCCTAGGAAACCCTATGGGGCAGTTAAACTCTGTCCTATAGGGTCACTGTAAGTTAGAATCAAACTCGAAGGCACACAGCAACCACAACAGACTCCAACTCATATGTGGCAGAGTAGAACTGTGCTCCGTTGGGTTTTTGATGGCTGGTTTTTGAAGTAGATTGCCAGGCCTTTCTTCCAAGGCACCTTTAGATGGACCTGAACCTCCAACCTTTTGGTTAGCAGCCAAGCGCATTAACCATTTGCACTACCCGGGGACTCCAGTAGTGCTCCCATTTGAAAGATGAGGAAACTGAGGGCCCAGGTGGTGAGCTGGGAGCCCAAGGCTCCATAGGAACTACTGATGGATGCCAAGCCTTTCCCCTGACTCCTGGAACCTACATCCTGAGCCATCTTCCTGCACTGAGGGCTTCGGGTCCTTTATCCCAGGTGAGCTCCAACATCAGGAGCAGCCCCGGCTCCACCAAGAGATTGGGGTGAAGCACCCCTTGACTGCTGCCCATCCCAGACTCCAGAGAATGGTCTGCAAACCCCATCACTACCATCCCTCAAGGACTTACTCCTTAAAAATGGGCATTCATGGTGGCAATGGATACACTGTTGCATTTGTTGCTCTTCTGGGAAAAGAAAAACCTGGCTTCTCAGAGCTGTTGTATTTTATTTTTCTGTAAAGAGGAAATTAATTTTAGTCTTTCTTTTTGGTTTAAAATGTTGTTCTTTGCTTTTTCCGCCCTACAATTTAAAAGGAAACATTTGTCTGTTGAGAAAAGAAATGATAATTATAGACTAAAATTGTTTCTATTCTGATTTGAAAAAGTGACAAAAAAAAATCCCATCGCACAGATGGGGCCTTGCTGACGGACAGGGTTTAATAATGAGGCCTCAGCAGATTGGGGCTCAGAGTGGCATTCAAGGTGGATTTGGGGTTGGGTGTCATTGGGTGGGAGGTCCCTGGGTAACACAGACAGTTTGCACTCAACGATTAACCTAATGGTTGGTATGAACCCACCCAGCAGTGCCGCAGAAGAAAGGCTAGGCGATCTGCTTCCATAAAGATTACAGCCAAGAAAACCCTATGCAGTAGTTCTACTCTGGAACACGTGGGGTCTCCATGAGTCAGAATCAACTCAATGGCAACGGGTTTGGTTTTGGATTTTGGTCGTTGGGTGAAGGGGTTCTTTCTGAGGCTGGTCTCCATTTCTGATGCTGGGTAGTAGACCCTATGGGGTGTGGACATGCTGCACCCTCCACGGGCTCACCAATGGGAGGAAAAGGATGTGACTGGACAGTTTGCCCATGGTCACATGGGGCATGTTAGGCAAGCTGTCCCTGGCACAGCCCCAGGACCCAGAGAGTCGTCTGGTTTTATTCCCTTAGCCCTGAGTTTTATGTTTCAACCTCACAAAATTGCAGTTGCTCCAAGTCCTTTGATCAATAAAGCAGGAAACTGATTAGACTGTGAAATTAAACTAATAATGTCATGCTATTAACCGTCGATCAGTGGGAAATGAGCTCAAAGTGAAGGCTATTTTCTAAATCCATATTACCCTTTGGATACGTGTATTTACTTTTTTAAAGAAATCCTAGGAGTGCACACATCCCTGGCCTTCCTTTCTTTCCTGCAAACACGGTGGGATTCTCAATGCTATCTCTGCAGCCACCTGTCAGTGGTGCATGTATGTGGATGTATGAGGCCAAGATAGATGGGGAGCCCAGTCTGCAGGTGGGCTGGGGTAGGGAGGCCCCTTGGAGCTTGTGTTGCATATGTGATCCCTGTGGGCCCCTGCCCACTCTTAGCTGCCCCCTGTTACCAGGAACCTGTCTCTTAGGATTAATGAAAGGTGACTCCCAAGCCGGATCTGGACTGGCTGGAGAGCTCCTTTGTAAAAGTTCGTATGGATGTTGGGTTCAAACCATCACCATGCACACCGCCATTAGGGTTTGCTAAGCCCTTTGTTGCACTTCAGCTTCACGAGAACAGTGGTCACGGTCCTTCTTGTTCTCCTCCTGCCCTCCCCTCACCCCTCCACGCCTCCTCCCCAAGGATAGGCTCGGGTAGACTGGCTGATTGGGAATGATGAGCGTAGGTGAGAGTGAGGGGAAGCATTGGAGCAGTTTTCTGGCATGTCTCAATCGCTTTCAAGGGCCCATTTGGGGAATAGGATGAGAGTCTAGAAACTAGGTGTCTAGCTGGGACCAGTCTCCACCTATGTGCCTGGCTGTGGAGGTTCATGGGGAATGAGCTCAAAGTGAAGGCTATTTCCTAAATCCATATTACCCTTTGGATACATGTATTTACTTTTTTAAAGAAATCCTAGGAGTGCACACATCCCTGGCCTTCCTTTCTTTCCTGCAAAGACGGTGGATGGGCTGAGCCTCCCACCCCTGTGACCTGTCCTGGCCTATCAGTCACGACGGCCTCCCAAGGCAACCTGGATGGCCAGCATTTTCAGACTGGGCTCTGGTCACAATGTGGCAAAGGTTCACTTGTCCATGGGAGCAGAATACTATATCAGGGACCATGTCTCAGGTGTGGCCAAATGCTGGGACACCATGGCTTGTCACTCACCAAAGTGGAAGAGCATAGGTCAAACTGGGCCTCAAACATAGGCATCAAGTCAATTCAACCACAGCACTTCAGTCTTTCCAGCTCTTTCCATTTGCTCTTCACTCTATAACCTCAGCCCTGCAGAGCAGATAAGACAGTTGTTATAACCCCGCCTTTTTAAAAAAATGTATATATATTTTATTGTGTTTTTGGTAAAAGTTTACACAGGAAATTACATTCTCATTTAACAATTTCTATACATATTTTTCAGTGACATCGGTTACATTCTTCACAATGTATCAGCTTTCTCATTATTTCCATTTTGGTTCTTGCGTGTCCATTAATCTAGCGTCCCTGACCCCGTTGCCTTCTCATCTTTGGTCTAGGGTAAATGTTGACCATTCGGTTTCATCTAGATGATTATTTTGATGAGCACAGTACTCACGGGTGATATTATTTATTGTATGGGCCAATCTGTCATTTGGCTGAAAGATGACCTCTGGGAGTGGTTTGAGTTTAAGAAGTATCTTAGGGCAGTAGTCTCAGGGGTTCATCTAGTCTCTACTGGTCCAGTAAGTTTGGCCTTTTTGGGGGGCGGGGGAGTGGAATTTAAATTTTGTTCTACATTTTTCTCCCATTCTATCTGGGACCATCTATTGAGTCCCTGGTCAGAACAGTCGGCAGTGGTAGCTGGGCACCATCTAGTTCTGGCCTCAAGGTAGGTGATGTCGTTTTTTGTGTCGACTGTTGGTTCTGTAGACTAGTTTCTTCTTTGAGTCTTTGGTTTCCTTCTTTCTCTTTAGCTCTGAACGAGTAGAGACCAATTGTTGTATCTTAGGTGGCCATTTGCAAGCTCTAAGACCCCAGACACTATTCACCAAACTAGGATGTAGAACATTATCTTTCTGGACTATACTATTCCAGTTGGCTGAGCTGCCCCATGAGACAATGGATCTAAGCCCTCAAACCCAGTAGACCAATCCCATGAGTGTTTGGTTGTGTCTAGGAAGTATCCATAACTGTGCCCCCCAAGTGCTTTATTTTATACTTGAAAATATACATTTATGTACATATGCCTGCAGTTATTCATATACGCCTTCCTATACATATTTATGGAGCCCTGGTGGCACAGTGGTTAAGAACTCAGCTATTAACCAAAAGGTCAGCAGTTCGAATCCATCAGCCGCTCCTTGGAAACCCTATGAGGCAGTTCTATTCTGTCCTATAGGGTCGCTATGAGACGGAATCAACTTGATGGCAATGGGTGTGGTTTTGGTTTGGTATAAATTTATGCGAACTTATATATCTATGTAACCAAACACATAACCCCCATTTAATGGATGAACAAACTGAGCAATTAAGGGACTTGCATAAAGTCACACGGCTAAAGGAGAGGCAGGACCAGATGTGGAACCCTGGTCCAGAGCTCTTTGGTTGTCAGATTTCTCTCCAGGGGGCTGTTCTGGAGCTAGTAAAGTCTTAGTCCGTTTCTGGCCTGACCGTTGAAGAGAAGGAGACAGCACGCCCTTCCATTGGCCCTTCACTGTGTGTCCTCTGCTGGGACCTGTCAGTCTCATTGCGGTGGAATGTTGCCAAGGATCAGACCCCCTCTCTAAAAGTGGTAATGGTATTTAATAACTAATTACTCTAATGATCCTGCAGAAATGCTAGAGACCTGTTTTAGGAGAGATGTCAATTAGAGCCATCTGCACGGTGAATAAAGGAGCCCTACCCCAGCTGTACTATTGAAACATGTTAGCGTTTTCCTACCAGCGGCCATATGGTACTTAACGAAAGTGAATTGTTCACGCTGCACAACCCGCGCCTCCTGATGAATACCAGCATTTTGTTTTGGAAAATAGTTCTTCAATCGTGTGGAATATTTTTCAATGCGGTAAGTAGCAAGTTGGAAGCCGGCAAGCCCTTGAATGCAAAAAGACTCCCATCACCTCAGGATGCTCCTCCTTCCATCTTAGCCCACTCTCTGCTCCGGCCCAGCTGCCAAGTCCGGCTCCACCCCAGCTCCTGGAGCCCACCTGTGCCCCCTTCTCAGCAGCTGTTTCTGAATCTGCTCAGGAGAGCTGAGGCCACAGAGGGTCTTGCCCATCCCACCTCAGCTTTTCTATTTGCATAAACCTAGAAGCAGGAAGTCTGAAGCCATGTAGAATTATAGCACAGAGCTCCGTCTGGCAGGGCACGAGACTGCCACCATGGGCAAAAGTCACCCCAGAGTGGGAGTAGTAGTACAGGGTGTTTAGTTGAATGTGTGGCTTCAAAGAAGGGCTAATTCTCTACTTGCAGCCCATTTGTTTTAAGAAGTGCAAAGCTCAGGTTGGCACTGGATGCTCACAAGGTAGAGGAGGAACGGGGTGTTTCTGGGGCTCAGGAGAAGCCTGGCTGGGAAGCCTCCCTCCTGACCTTGTCACCAGCATAGATAAGGCCACGATTCAGTAGTGACTGGAAGTCATTGCCACCTGGTGGCCACTCCCTGACCTGTGCTAAGCCAGCAGGGGCCCAAGTGCAGCCCCTGCCCAGGAGGTGGGGTTCTGCGGGCTCTACTCGCTACAAGCAGGCTCGCTGGGCTCTCGTGGGTGTTTCAGAAGCAGCTTTAGTTTTCTAGTGCTGCTATAACAGAAATGTCACAAGTGCACAACTGGGTGGTTTTAAAGAACAGAAATTTATTTTCTCACGGTTCAGGAGGCTAGAAGTTTGAATTTGGGGCACCGGGCTCTAGGGGAAGGCTCTCTCTCTGTCAGCTCTGGAGGAAGATCCTTGTCTCAGCTTCTCTGGCCTCAGCGTTTTTCAGTCCCTTGGAGGACTCCACGTGGCATCTATCTTTCCCCCATTTGCGCTTGCTTCTCTCTGTGTCTATTCTGCTCTTTTTATATCTAAAAAGCCTCTTAGGTTTAAGACACACCCTACACCCATATGGCCTTATAACATAACAAAGAAAACCCTATTCCCAAGTGAGATTACGTCCACAGGTATATGGGTTAGGATTCAAACACATATTTTGGGGGGACACAATTCAATCTGTAACACAGACCAAGGCCAAAATCAGGCCTGTCTCAGCGCTGAGGGTCAGCGGCACCCTCACAGCAGGGGGAAGAGCTGGTGACTGTGCTCTGATGATTAGCTATGCACCCGCATCAGGCTGGGCTAGGGGACCCTTCCCTCCCTCTTGGGGACTTTGTGGTCTTAGTGAGCTGTCAGGGCCACCAGGAGGGAGCTGTTTTATTGCAGTCTGCTCTGGCCAACAAGATTTCATTGCCGGCAACATCTATTCAGGAACTTTCTCTAGAAACTGAAGTCACTTATTAAAGCTTAATAAAAGGCACGATTGACTGCAGTTAGTGATACAGAAGATCTGCTGCAAGTCCTGATACCCAGGACGTTCTTCACAATAACCGTGGTTCCATAAATCTCACTTATTTCCAATACAGCAGCAACTGATCCCAAGTTACAATAATGATCCCAAGTTCAGTCGAACATGTCCTCAAAGGAAGTCCTCCTAGGTGAAAAACAGCAGAAATGTGCTCACATCTGTCCCTGATCAACAGACTGCACCACTTTCCACATCTCTGCCCTGGGTATTTTCTTATTCTCGTTCACGCCTGGGTCTGGAATAGACATGTTCCTGAAAGAACCGTGGTGGTGGTGGTGACTCCTAGGTGGCCAGCAGCCACCTCAGTGAGGGACTTCAGCAAAGTGACCAAGCCTCATGGCAGCTTCGACAGCCCTTTTCCAGGGAGGGTGCACACAGCATCTCAGATAAGTGACCAGCCTTGCCCTCAGATGTCTGCTGCAGACCAGAACCCACCCAACCCCTGTCTTTCCACCCCACTTGGAGCCATGCCTAGCAGTTACCCTAAAGAGTTAACATTTCCTTATTGGATGGGGGATGAGAGAGGCTGGGGCCAGTTCGACATATGCTGCCTGGTCTGAACATGAATGCTGTGCTCAGATACTGAATTTGATGAATTGCATTATAAAATTTAAAAACAAATTTAAAACTCTATTAACTCACTGTAATGGCCTCCTCCTGGAGTTCATAGACAGCAACAGCTCACTGGTAAGGAGAAAAACCACTTTTGTTTGCAATGTGCTTGGCTTGCAGCAGGACAGAGACGGGGCAGGAGCTGGGAGGGGAGTCTGTGGGCCCGCACGCCCTGGGGCCGCACACTGCCTCCCTCCACGGGTCCCGCCTGGGGCCCAACAGTGTCAGTCTTGGTCTCGCTCATATGTTCGAATCTAAATTCGCTTTCTTCTGAGGCCAGATCACTTCTTTCAAGGCTGACCCATTGCTAGTGACAAGATTAGAAGATTGTTTTGACTTAATCTGGGGCTGAATTCTGTGCATGGGAAGCTCATTGACACTAGGGGCCTGTGGTTGTGGGTCAGCATGTGGGTGTCAGGCAGGAGGACGTGTGTCACAGTGTCACCTACTTTGCCCTCCACACTGTGAGGAGGGTCAGGGAGAGGAAGTGGTGGGCTGCAGGCCGCTGCAGAGCTAGGAGGGCTGGGAGGAAGGGAAGCGTTGGCCTGGCTCCAGACTACCAACTGGCGAGAGATGAACTTTTGTTGAGAAAAAATGACAGCCTGCAGCTGTGTGTGCACATGGGCAGGGGGAGGAGTTCAGCCGGCAGTGAGAAGTCCTGGGGATGATCTCGGGGGCCAGGACTCAGGGGGTGCAGGCAAGAGTCCCCTCCATGTCTCTGCAACCCAGAGACCCCAAGGTGAGGAGTGTGAGGTGCTGCGTGGCCTGGTCTTTGGGGCATGCAGGAGGTTTTCTGCCCAGCAGTGGCTTCTCCATGTGAGAGGCAGCTCACAGCCCTGCCCTGTGCAGAAAGCAGTTTAGGGATATTTGGGGAAGAAAGGGGGGGTGTACACGTACGGTGGGCTCCGGATGTCCATAGGCAGCAGAGAAGCTGAGTGTGCGTGCAGGGTGTGTGTAGGAGAGTGTGGTGTGTGCACGTGTGTGTGTGCGTGTACGTGCATGCATATCTGCGTGTGTAAAAGCAGGCTGTACCTTTTGGTGTGGCTGCCGTTGACCATTCCTGGGGGTGTGGGTTTAATGGGGACTGTTGAATCCAGGGCTGTGTGTCTTTCTGAGAGCTCTCTTCAAGGCAGTAGGGAAATAAAGGCTTGCTGACAGGGCCTGAGACCTCCCCCTCTAGGCCTGGCTGTCTTTTCCCCTTGGGGTGGAGGCCAGGACGGCCTGGGCTGGAGTGCTGAGGAGCTTGGAAGCTTCTGGCCCAGCAGGATTCATGGCATTTGGTGTCAGAGAATGAAGGAGCCTCTCCCAGGAGTTAAGCAGCTGATGCAACCCAGGGAGCTCCAGGTAGCAGAAGCAGCTTCTGTATAACCTCTCAGGGGCCTTAGCACTGGCTGGCCCAACAGGTCAAGGCCAGGTAGACCTGAGGCTCCCCAGAGAAGCCCTTTCGCTGGTAGCTCTGGGTGGGGTGGAGTGGGGTGGGGCGTTTGGGCTGGGTGGGGCAAAGCAAAGGGGGATGACTTCTTCATAGTTTGAGGACCCCCTCCTCTTCATAGAAATGCTGATTAACTGGGTAAACAAGAATTGGGGCCATTTACAGTAGAAGAGACCAGAAGAGACCAGAATTTCCTTGTTCTAGCACACTCAATACAAGATCCTTTTGCAGACGGTTGAAATGCTAATTACAAGCCAACTATTCTTTCAACCTTTGTGAACCTAGTTGGAGCTATTTTGTATAAATACAACTGTTTTTAGAAAAAAATAATTTTACTAATTAACCTCCATGATTCTAAATAAATGTGATTTTCCTATGGTGTTAAAAAGGAAAAAAAAATATATGTGCATAACGTAGAGTTTAGACAACTCTTATTGTGTGTATAATATTGCTCCTGCCGTTTTAATTTAAATTCGAACCGAGTGAGGAAGCACCAATGGTTGAAAGTCCCCAGTCTTCAGAATGCCATTCGGGTGGCCGCTAGTCTCTCTCCCACTTCACCCTCTGTGCGGCAGGCCAGTGCTTCAGCTGTAGTGTGTTTCGTCCTGTGTACCCACAGCACAGGGAACACCAGAACAATGTGGGCTTTGGAATCACGCAGACCTGGGGTTGATTACAGGTACAAGGCTTTGTGTACCTGCACAGGTCACTTAGCC
Source organism: Trichechus manatus latirostris (assembly GCF_000243295.1). Classification (NCBI taxonomy): domain Eukaryota; kingdom Metazoa; phylum Chordata; class Mammalia; order Sirenia; family Trichechidae; genus Trichechus; species Trichechus manatus. The sequence goes on from NW_004443988.1 coordinate 2,804,170, forward strand.
ACACTGAACCTGAAAGGACTTACCTTGTTGGATACTCATAATCATATTATTAGTTTATTTTTATTGAATAAAATCATGTATGTGAAGCACTTAGCCTGATGCATGTTGTATAATGTTAGGTGCAGTCGAGTCTATTTTTGACTCATAGCAACCCCATGTGCAGAGTAGAACTGCCCCATAGGGTTTTCTAGGTTGTAATCTTTACAGGAGCAGATAGCCAGGTGTTTCTGCTGCACAGCTACTGGGTGGGTTCAAACCACCAATTTTTCCCTTAGCAGCACCAGCCGGGCTCCCCATTACAAAACAGGCATTCAATGAATGATAGTTCTTGTTATGTCTCAATGCCTTTGTTGATATACAGTGTCCTCCCAGCCTGGAATTTTCTTCTCTTTCTTGCCTTCTGTTAAAATCTGTGCATCTTTCAGAGGCCTGGCTTGAATGCCCCTCCCTACAGGAAGCCTTCCTTGTTGGCGTTAGTCAGAATGGTTTATTCCTTGGTAGTGTCATAAGTTGCTAACTTGTGTTCCAGCCTAGATATCATTCCTCCTTCTATCCAGTTCAGTGGACTAAGCCTCTGCCTCCCCAGCTACACTGAGCTTCTTGCATCCTTTGCCCCATACCTGCCTTAGCACCTCTCAGCACCGTGCCTGGCACAGAGTGGGCGTCAGAGACAAGTTTATAGAGTGAATGGGTTTGAATTGTTGCATGAAGCTGAGGTCCCACAAATCTCCTTTGGGCTCCAGTGGTTCAACACTTCCCTTGCCAGACTACTGATGGCTGATCAACTGCAGAATTGGAAAGGGGGAGGGGAAGTGCCTTTTGTGGTGACTCAGAGCTGAGGGCATCTTGGACTTCACAGCCTAGGACCCCAACAGTCTTTTTAAGTCCCTTAATCCTGTTGATGCTGCAGCAATATCGACTGGCTCTAAAAGAAGCTGCTAAAATGCAGTCTGGCATGAAGGAACTTTCTGGGCTGATGGAAATGGCCTATATCTTGATTGAGGTGGTGGTTACGCATGTGTATACATTGTCAAAACTTGTCACGCTATACTTGAGATCTGAGCATTTACTTTATGAAAAGTATATCTCCATAAATTAGTCACTATTTAAAAAAAAAAAAATGCAGCCTGACCAGGCAGGCTGGGAGGAGGGGCCTGTTCTGGTCTTCCTGTCCTCTCTCCACTGTGGGTGAGGTGGCATTGAGAAGTGGGGCTAAAGCTAGCATGTCACAGGATTGTCCTGGGAGGAAAAAGGACAGAGCAGCCTCTGCGTCTGCGGAATTGTAATCCTTTAAATCCTGAGCTAGGCTTCGGTGCACAGGTGCTCCCAACCCTCTCCCTAAAATGCATGAGCTCGGAGACCCCGGTCTAGCTGCCTCTGAAGTGTCCAGCTCGTTCACATTGCTGGTGATGAGCTTCTTAGGGATGGGGTCTACCTCTCACTAGAGATTGAAAAAAAAAGTTGCCTTTGAGTTAATTCCGACTCATGGCGTCCCCACGTGTGTCAGAGTAGAACCATGCTCCGTAGGGTTTTCAATGGCTGATTTTTCAGAAGTAGATCGCCAGGCCATTCTTCCAAGGTACCTCTGGGTGGACTCCAACCTCCAGCCTTTCAGTTAGCAGCAAGCGTGTTAACCGTTTGCACCACCCAGGGACTCCTTCACTAGAGGGGAGAGGGTTAAGGTTAATGTAAAATCCAAGGCCTGAGCCTGCCTTCCGAACCCCTTCTATTTCAAATATTTCAGAGGCACTGCTTGGCTGAGGGGCGCCCTGCTGGTGTAGCGGTTAAGAGCTCAGCTGCTAAACAAAAAAGGTCAGCAGTTCGAATCCACCAGCTGCTCCCTGGAAACCCTGTAGGGCAGTTCTTCTCCATCCTATAGGGTCACTATGAGTTGGAATCGACTCGATGGCAATGGGTTTGGTTTTTGTTTTGGGGCTTGACTGAGGAGTTGATTTCTGGTTCTGAAAACAAAGATGAGGCAAACAGAGGTCATCTCTGACTGCTTATCCCTTTTTTAAATCAGAGTGCAGGTCCTTCCAGAGACATGAGTGTCCCTCCTGAGAGCAAGGCCCTTCCATCAACACAGAGGTGGCAAGTACAGTCACACCACTGGTTTAACTAGATTTTCTTGTGTTGACTCTCTCTCGGGCATCAGCCACCTCAACCTGACAACCGAGGGGTCAAGTTTCCAGTATAGCTCAAGAAACTCCCAGCATAATAATTGGGGTGACCCCCCTCCTGAGACCCCAGGGGCTTCTAGCTGCAGAAAGTGGAGCACGCTCTGTGGAAAGCGGCCTGGTTGTCAGGGTGGATTGGTTCTTGGCCTGTAATGGGGAGTGACACCCGGTCACTTGTCACAGCAGGCAGCCCCACTGGTGCAGGCACATTGTGGAGGGCTTGAAAGGAGTCAGCTATATACCTTTGCCTCGGGGCCGTATTTGATTGTGCGTTGAATGGCTTAATGTTGCACCTGTCACTGCCTCAAACTCACAGGTAATACCATGCGCACTTAAAGGAGAGATGTTTTTGAAAGCAATGTTCTGTAAGGGGGCTGCTGACCTTTACGTTTGCAAAACAGAACTAGAATGTTGAGTCCTGATATCTCTCTGTTATGGTTTGTTATGTTAAGGTCTTGTATGAGGACAGGAGTCCCTGGGTGATACAAAAGGTTAATGCACTCCGCTGCTCCAGACGGTTGGAGGTTCAAGTCCACCCAGAGGTGCCTTGGAAGAAAGACCTAGTGATCTACTTCTGAAAAACCAGCCATTGAAAACCCTGTGGAGCACAGCTCTACTCTGACACACGTGAGGTCACCATGAGTTGGAATCAACTCAAAGGCAACAGATTTAGGAGGACAAGGAGAGGACCTGTTGAAAATGCCTGACTCCATTCTATGGGAAGAAACTGTATACAGTTTACCCTATGCTTGGTGCAAGTAAATACACAGCATGCATTGTAAAGGAAGGACAATGACATTCCAAGACAAACTTGTAGTTTCTCTTCATCCATAATGAAAAGGTGAAAGACAAAACGTGTACACACAACAGCCGCCACCACCCCACACAGCCACCCTTCTCCAGGTCCGATGGAAAGGACTGTTTGCACCGATCTGGTGTCCCCTTTGTCTGCGTGTTCCCGTTCTCTGCAGTCTCAGTGTGTGGACACTGGCCTCACCCCCACCAGCCCACCTCTCCGTATCACTTTCTTGCATCTGGCTTCCAGTCTCCACTTTTGCATTTGTTCTGAGTCCCCTCTCAGTGCCGTCTGTGCCCCTCGCATTCGATCGGCAGGTGCTGCTGCCTGACGCCTCGCCGTGGGCAGCCCTGCGGCCCTGACCTCTCCTCACTCCTCCCTGGGCTCTCTGTGGACTGGAGAAGGGGACTCTGCATTGTGCTACTATGAAGGGACCAAAAAAATAACAAAAAAAAAACCTTGCCATCGAGTTGATTACAACCCTATAGGTCAGAGTAAAACTGCCTTGTAGGGTTTCCAAGGAGCAACTGATGGATTTGAACTGCCAACCTTTTGGTTAGCAGCTATAGCTCTTAACCATTGCACTACCAGGGAAGGGCCTCTAAAGTCCTTTAGGAAGGAAGAGAAACTTCTCGATTGGGTTTGAGCTATAGATTTCCCACTGGACAGAAACTTGAGCTCTGCAACACTTTCTGTGTAACACAATTAGCCACACACAGACACCCCCAGAGGGTCAAGAGGAGGGCATCCTGTTTAACCACTTCATGCCCAATATTATGTCAGCTGCATTAGTACTTGGAATGCAGAGTTGTTTTAACTGTGAAATATACCAGGCTTCATCTGTTGGCAGAATTTGGGCACAGAACTATAGGAGTAAAGGAAGGAGGAGACCTGTCTGTGGTTTTGGGGAAGGGATGGCCTATCAACTCTTTGCTGAGATTCTGGGCATTTGGAGCTTGGCTTCCTCCAAAAAGCTGCACATTGAGGGAGAAGCTGGGGACACAGGTCTGGGCACAGCCCAGCACCTCCACATCTAACGAGAGAGGGAAGGGCTGAGTTCTGATGAAGCTCATTTGATACTTGGCTTGATATTTTGGGCTGCTTGAGGTCTGGGAATGTGCCCAGGGCTGTCAGCATTCATGCAATAGCTTTGTGACAGCAGGAAATGTTTCCAGAATCCTATATTGACCTATCCATGAGGAGAAGGAAGCTCAGGACTTTGAGGGAAAGCTGTTGTGCAAGCACTGGGTATAGCCACAGACGTCATGCAGAGGCCTGGAAGGTGGTAGAATCATAGAGCCCATGGAGGCAAACCCCACAATTGCTGTTGTTAGTTGCTGTCAAGTCAGCTTCAGCCTATGACAACACAATGTACAACAGAACAAAATGTTGACCGATCCCATGCCATCTTCATAGTCACTGGCATGTTTGGCTCATCTTCCAACACCGTATAGGACAGTGTTCTGTTGTGCTGTATAGGGCTTTCATTGGCTAATTTTTGGAAGTAGATTGCCAGGCCTTTCTTCCTAGTCTGTCTTAGCCTGGAAGCTCTGCTGACACTTTCCACCATGGGTGACCCTGCTGGTATTTGAGATATTTATGGCAGAGCTTCCAGCATCATAACAATACACAAGCCACCATAGTATGACATACTGACAGGTGGTGCAACTCCGCAATTGGTATCTGGGAAAACAGAGGCCAGAAAAGGAGAAAGAACTTGTCCAAAATCACACCACCAATAAGTGGTCGAACTAGGACTGGACCCCAGATATATGCTGACTCCCAGTACAGGAGCTCTTTGACCACGTCGACAGAATTATGGTCTATGGAAGGCAGTACTTCCCAAACTTTGATGTGCACGTGAGTCACCTGAGGATTTGTAGAATACAGATTCTGATTCAGTGGGCTGGGGTGGGGCCTGAGATCCTGCATTTCTAACAAGCTCCCCAGGGATGCCAAAGCTGCTGGTCCACAGACCACACTTAGAGAAACACAGATGTGTGAAGTCAACTTTGCTTGCACGGAGGCCAGATGGTTTCGCTTCAAAACTGGAATTCCTAGTTCTCCATTGTATCTGCTTGGCTCCAGTCTTGTTCTGTGTTATTTTTACCAGGATGTCTGCAAGCTTTAGGCCTGGACACCCAGCAAAGAGGTTCCCTGTCACCCTTTCTCAGCTCTTTGCTACCTAGATCCCAGACTCCCTCTGGCCTGCAGGAAGCCGGATCATGACTAAAACACGCACTCCAGGCACTGAGGAGTGTGCCCGTGGCCTTGTGGGATGACCATGAGGAATGCCTTGTTTGTGCAGAGGGATACTGTGTGGGACATATCACACTGTTGTCTGGGCTGCAGCTTGACTAATGCTAGTGTATAGTGTCTGTCCTCTACATTTTGTGAAGACAGGACAGTTATGCCACTGATATCTTTCAGAATAAGAGATCCTCTGTTGCAAGACTGTCAGGGCCTCCGCTTTCTCCACCAGTTCACACTTATCTGTAAACCTGTCCTATCCAGGGCCTAGATCGAGGAAAGAACAGAAAGTACCTCTGAGTGGCCGACAGTACGTATAATGATTACCAAGAGCATCCACCCAAACTGTTGTTCTTTCTTTATCATCAGTCCTATGGACTTTAATACAGAATTTCTTTCTTTCTTTTTTCTTTTTTTTTTTTTAATACAAATTGACTATCAGATTGATCATTACCTGGATTCTGAGTTCAAAGCAAATTTAGTAAATTCCTGATCTAGGAAGGGTGAGGAGAGGGGTTGGAAAAGATAACAGCAGAAAGAACCGTTTGCTAGAGGCTAATCTGGGGTGGAGCCCCTGAGTGGTACAGACGGTTAACATGCTAGGTTGCTAACCAGAGGCACCTCAGAAGAAAGACCTGGCCATCTACTTCTGAAAATCAGCCATTGAAAACCCCATGGAGCTCAGTTCTACTCTGATACGCGTAGGGTCGCCATGAGTTGGAATCAGTTTGATTACAAATGGGAATCTGAGGTAAAGCAACTGCAAACCTCTAAAATTCAACATGCAAACTTAGATGGCACAGCAGCCTGGGGCCAATTACTGCAGGGATGCTGCATCCTACAAGCCTCCTTGGATCCTGAGGACAATGTTGCTGAACAGCCCTATGACCTATACTGAGGAACCCTGGTGATGCAGTGGTGAAGCACTCAGCTGCTAACCGGAAGATCAGCAGTTCAAACCCACCACAGGAGAAAGATGTGGCAGTCTGCTTCTGTGAAGATTACAGTCTTGAAAACCCTATGGGGCAGTTCTACTCTGTCCTACAGGATGACTATGAGTCAGTATCAACTCGACAGCAGTGGGTTTGGCTTTTTTTTTTTTTAAATGATCTCTATTATATTAAATTCTATTTGTCATATTGGGAAGTACGTAGCATATTTCAAAATATTTTGGCTTTAAATGTCTAAAATGTTTTGATCTTGTTTATGATTGGACATTTAAAGGAATAAATTTCAATTATCTCAAAAATATATCTGTCTGTCAGAAAAATGTCAGTTTCACTAATAATCCTAGACAACTTTGTTGATGCGGTACTCTTTGTTCTGCCCCCTTGTGACTACTTCATACATCTGTTTCTCGTTTTCCCTTTTTCCAGCCTCTTAATAGTAGTGTTCTTCCTACTTCTGACTTTGCTGTACTTTCCTTTTTCTGCAGTCTGACCACTTGTCTGCTAAACCCTCACGATTCCAAAATCTTGTGTTTCCAGCTTCCACTTTCCTGCTAAATGAACTTCATCCTGATACCCTCCCACACCTCAAATTCCATGCATCCAAAACCAAAAACTTCCCTGTTCTTTGCAAACCTGCACCCTCTTCTGCATTCCCCATTTCAGTGAACGGTGGCACCACACCCCAGTGCTGAGAGTTGGCACTGGTGTCTTCCCCCTTTGTAACTTCTCATCTCAGGCTCCTCCTTGTCTCCTCTGCCATGGCTGACACACACATCAGTCCGCACCTGGACTATTGCATCAACGTCCCAGATGGTCTCCCTAGTTCCAGTTCTCCATCCTCCAATCCATCTCTCTCACATCTGCCCCCAGGCCCTTGGAAGTGTTTCCTCTTCCTCACGCTTTCTCCCCAGGGAGCCTTTGTCCACACCTGCACTGCCCAGTACAGCGATGTGTGCTATTTAAACTAATTAAGGTTAAATAAAATGAAAAATTCAGAAATTTCCGTGATAAAAAAATTATGATGAACTAAAGTTAATGTCACTGAACTGTACATATGAAGAATGATGAAATGGCAAGTTTCTTTAGGTATATATTTACCACTATTAAAAAAAAAAAGTTTTTCTAAACAAAACAAAAAAATCACTAAACGTAAAGAAAAATAAATAACCTGGACTGCACTAAAATTTTCAGTTCCTCAGTTGTACTAGCCAATTTTCAATGGCTCAGTAGCCACATGTGGCTAAACCAAAAAAAAACAAATCCATTGCCATCGAGTCAATTACAACTCATAGCGACTGGCTACCATATTAGATAGTGTGATAGAACATTTCTATCGTTACAGAAAGTTCTATCAGACAGTGCTGTAGTACACTATTCTTTCACCTTGAGTATCTTTCTTTCCCTCTCCTCTCTGAAACCTTTTTCCCAAAGAGTCACAAACAATTTTCCTTATATTCCAATCCTCATCTTAAACAGCCCAGAATTTAGTACCTATCTGAGAGTATATTAGAACTTTTTTGGTTGCACAATGGACAGGAACCCAACTCAAACTTAGTTAAGAAAAAAGAAAATGCATTAGCTTTTATAACTGAAAAGTTCCACAGTAACTTTAGCCATACGTAGATCCAGGAGTTCATGTACTATCATCAGAATTCTTGTCAGTCTGTCATCTCTGCTTCTCTCTGTGGCTGGCTTCATTCTCCTCCCTGCAGACTGCCTCCTCCTCATGATCAGGAAAATGGCCAGGAGCAGTTTCAGCTACCACCATCCTTACTGTTCATGATCCCAAAGGAAGAGAGACCCTCGTTGTCTGAATTCATATGTTGGATCTCAGGGACTCGGAGCTGTTTGGGTCAGGACCCCTGAATCAGTAATTATGGCCAAGGGGATAGAGCACTCTAATTTTCCCGGTCTGGGTCCCATGCTCACCCAGTGGTGAGTCACAGCACCCAAACCATGTCTAGTGGACTCCACTTGAGAAAGAAAGTTTCTATTACCAGAGTCACTGTACCTGAAAGAATTGGTCGACATTCAGCCATTTCAGGAAGTAGCATATGATCAAGAACCGATGGTACTGGAAGAAGAAATCCAAGCTGCACTGAAGGCATTGGTGAAAAATAAGTCTCCAGGAATTGATGGAATACCAACTGAGATGTTTCAGCAAATGGATGCAATGCTAGAAGCACTCATTTATGCCAGGAAATTTGGAAGACAGCTACCTGGCCAACTGACTTGAAGAGATCCATATACACATCTATTCCAAAGAAAGATGATCCAATGGAATGCGAAAATCATCAAACAATACTATTAATATCACACGCAAATAAAATTTTGCTGAAGATAATTCAGAAGCCATTGTAGCAGTACTTCAACAGGGAACTATCAGAGATTCAGGCTGGATTCAGAAGAGAACATGGAACGAGGGATATCACTGCTCATGTCAGATGGATCCTGGCTGAAAGAAGAGAATACCAGAAAGATGTTTACCTGTGTTTTATTGACTGTGCAAAGGTATTCTACTGTGTGGGTCATAACAACTTATGGATACCATTGCAAAGAATGGGAATTCCAGAACACTTAATTGTGCGCATGTGAAACCTGTACCTAGACCAAGAGGCAGTCATTCGAACAGAACAAGGGGATACTGCACGGTTTAAAATAAGGAAAGGTGTGTGTCAGGGTTGTATCCTTTCACCATACTTTTTCAATCTGTATGCTGAACAAATAATCCAAGAAGGTGGACTGTATGAAGAAGAACATGGCATCAGGATTGAAGGCTCATTAACAACCTGCAATATGCGGATGAGACAACCTTGCTTGTTGAAAGTGAAGAGGACTTGAAGCACTTACAGATGAAGATCAAAGACTACAGCCTTCTGTATGGATTGGACCTTAACATAAAGAAAACAAAAATTCTCATAACTGGACCAGTAAGCAATATCATGATAAATGGAGAAAACATTGAAGTTGTCAACGATTTCATTTTACTTGGATCCACAGTCAACACCCATGGAAACAGCAGTGAAGAAATCAAACAACGTATTGCATTGAACAAACCCACTGCAAAAGATATCTTTAAAGTATTAAAAAACAAAGATGTCACCTTGAGGGCTAAGGTGCACCTGATGCAAGCCATGGTGTTTTCAGTCGCCTCATATGCATGCAGAAGCTGGACAATGAATAAAGAAGACCAAAGAAGAATTGATGCCTTTGAACCATGGTGTTGGTGAAGAATATTGAATATAGCATGGACTACCAGAAGAACAAACAAGTCTGTCTTGGAAGAAGTACAGCCAGAATGCTCCTGGGAAGCAAGGATAGTAAGACTTTGTCTCATATATTTTGGACATGTTAGCAGGAGGGACTAGTTCCTGGAGAAGGATATCATGCTTGGTAAAGTAGAGGGTCAGGGAAAAAGAGGAAGACCTTCAATGAGATGGATTGACACAGTGGCTGCAACAATGGGCTCAACCATAACAACGATTGTGAGGATGGTGCAGGACTGGGTATTGTTTTGTTCTGTTGTACATGGAGTTGCTATGAGTTGGAACCAACTCGATGGCACCTAACAACAACAACAACAGCAATTACACAGATTCCACTACAGACTTCTAGTCTGAACCATTCTCCCCTTCTTCATTTGACAGTAATCTTCTGGATGCCTGGATAGATGCTCAATAAATATTTGATACATGATGGAATGACAAGTGGATGAGTGCATGGATGGGTGCATGAGTAAAGGGATGAATGGATAGATGAATGGAAGGATGGGTAGGTATATGCTTAGTCAACGCTGTGCTGTGTGGTGCTATGGGGAAGGCAAGAGGAGAGAACCAGGACCCAGATCTCAATGAAACTCAAGGGCTCACACTTATGGTCAGCAAATGCACCACCTACTGTCTTATGGTCTAAGATCTCCTCGGGGATTGGTCCAGCCCTGCTAGACAGTGGAGTCTTTGAGGGCAGCGCTTGGCCAAGCTCATCTCAGCCACTCCTCGCAGCCCATGGCACGGTGCTAGGTGCTCAGCCAGGGCTGCTTGATGGGCCCTGAGAGCCTGGCATCAGCTCTGAGTATCTCTTTGTCTTAGAGGGACAGTAGGACAGGAGCTGTCCAGCCAATGCAGGGTGACTCTGGATGTCTGAGGCAGCAACTCTCCCTGGATTCCCAGTCTCATACACAGTATGTTCAGCATTCTTACTCAAGCCCCTCACAATTGAAAACACGTTTTTTTTTTAAAAAAGTACAAGCCAAAAAAGAACGCATAATTGGTGCTCCCGGCAGACAGCAGCAGGGCTAGTGCCTTCTTGTGCAAGAGGATTTGTGGATTTTGGCCCAAAGTCCGGATCACGGACAACAGTAGGTGTCTCTTCCTTCCAAAAGCTCTTGTTTCTGGCAGTGGCTGTGGTGGCGCGGCTGCTGGAACTGTCTAGTAAACTGAAGAATTAATCCTGGGAAGTAATTAGCGCTCCTGGGAGTGGTTGCGGTGTGGGCTGTGCGTTGCTGTCGTCACTGTCGTCATCCTGGTGGCCTTGGGAAGCAGCATTAACAAGTTTAAAGGGCTCAGGCGGGCAGCTGCTGTGCTACTGGTGTTTTGTTTTGTTTTCATTTCCATCCCTTTAATCTCTTGTTTAAAACAGCCTTTTGGAATTTGGCAATCACATTTCTAACCCTGGTCATTTAGTCCTTTTCTCATCCTTTCTTCCATCACCTCCCTTTCTGTGTGTGTGTTTATTGAGGAAGAAACGTTAGCTAGGCATTCAAAAGAGCTATTTCAGTCTCAAAAGATTAGTCTGTCTGGAAGTTTGGACATCCAGGGATACTCCTGCAGACGAGAGGGTGAGGCCTGACCTGGAATTATCCCATTTGCTAAACCAGGCCTGTCGGGGCAGGCTTTCCGGTCTTGGTGTCTCTGGTTCTCTCCCGCTGTTTCCATATGGTGTGTGCTCCCCGACGGGGGCGGCCCGCTTTCAGGCTTCGGCTGTTTGGGGAATTGTTGAGTCTCTTGCTTTCTGGAGTTGACCTTTTCCATAAAGGGTGTACAGTGCTCAGGGCTTGTTGGGCGTTTGGATGAAGACTGCCCCCAGAGCCAAAGTCCAGCTTCTGTCCTTCCTGCATTCTCTCCCCAGGGTTGAGGAAATGGAGGGCCCACTTCTGCAGGGACAGTCTCCTGCCCGAGCCTCAGGGAGCCTTGCCTGGACCAACTACAATTGCTTAGCCCCAGGGAGTTGAATCTGGAAGATGGGCTCAGAACAGTCTGCCTGTGCCTTTCTCCTGGCACACTGGAGGGGAATAGCCAGGTCTAGCCAACACTCAGACAGCTCCTGCTGGGTTTGATCCAGGCTCCTAGTGACTTTGGGCAAGTCACTTTCAACTCTCTGAGCCTCCGTTTCCTCGTCTGTAAAATTAAGACTGTTAGTCAGAGTGAGCTTACTGCTAAAACAACTTCCAAATTATAGTGGCTTAATATAATAGGTATATTACATATAATATTTATTTCTCAGGTCACAGTCCAGGCTGGGTCAGCGGGAGGGAGCTCTGCTCCATGAGCTCAGTGGGAACCAAGGCTCCTTCATGGTGTGGCTCTGCCATCTCCAAGGGCCTCATTCTCCTCTGCAGCAAACAGGGAAAGAGAGAGGGTGGAGAAAGTCTATTAGAGAGGGTGGAGAAAGTCTGTTAGTTTCCTAGAGCTGCCATAACAAAATACCACAACATGGGTGGCTTTAAACAGCAGAAATTTGTTGTCTCGCAATGTGGATGGAGGCTAGAGGTCCAAATCAGGTATCAAGCCTGTTGACTCCTGCTGAGGCTCTGAGAGTCTGGTGCGTGCCTCTCCCCGGCAGGCCTCGGCATTCCTTGGCTCGTAGCTGCATCTGCCTACCTTGTCACATGGTGGTTTTTCCTGTCTAGCTCTGCCTCTGTCTGTCTTCTCCTTTCATAAGGACACAAGTCATATAGGATTAGGACCCACTCTACTCCAGTATGACCTAACTGATAACATCTTCAGAGACCCTATTTCCAAACAGAGTCACATTCACAGGTACAAGGTACAAGGGTGAAGGCTTCAGCATATCTTTTGGCGGGACACAATTCAATCCATAACAGAAGGCATCCCCATCCCCATACAGACCTAAAAAACAAAACAAAACCCATTGCCACTGAGTCAGAGCTGACTACAGCAACCCTGTAGGATGGCGTAGAACTGCCCCATAGGGTTTCCAAGGCTGTAAGTCCTTACGGAAGCAGACTGCCACATCTTTCTCCTGCGGAGCAGACAGCTGATGGATTGGAATCTCCAACCTTTCGGTTAGCAGCCGAGCGCTTAACCACTGCGCTGCCAGGGCTCCTTTCATACAGACCTACCAAACCCATTGCCATCAAGTAGATTCCAACTCACAGCAACCCTATAGCATACAAACCTAAACCCACTGCCGCCAAGTTGATTCCAACTCATAGCGACCCTGTAGGACAGAGTAGAACTGCCGCATAGTTTTTCCAAGGAGCGGCTGGTGGATTTGAACTGCCAACCTTTTGGTTAGCAGCTGAGCTCCTAACCACTGCGCCACCAGGGCTCCTAGACAGACCTAGAGGGCCCCAAATCGCTCCTACTCACATTCCCCACACATTGGCGAGAACAAATCACTCCACCCCAGCTAGATGGAAGAGGGAACTGGGAAGAGTCACCAGCTGTGGTCCCCCAGGAAAGAAGAGGGCACGGGTGTTGGGTGCATGAGCAGCCTCTGCCACAGTGACAACAGTAAAACCTCCCTCACCAGGCTGCTTGTGAGGGTTACATTTAAAATTTAGTCAGTCTTCAGGCTGAGTGTCTGGGCCCCAGTAGACACGTAGATATTGTTATTTTTCTTCTCTTTCCCCTACCCATTGTTCCCTTGGGGTTTATGCAAATAGCAGACCAAGGCAAGAAATTAAATCTGTGTCCCTCACCTCTGAAGCCACTTATTTCCTTGCTTCCTCACAGTGTAACATTTCATTAGCCCTTCCAGATGGGGAAGGAGCAAGCACATTAAAAGTCAGATAGTGCCTAGAAGCCTGCTTCGTTGGTTTCTGGGACGGGTGGAGATTCGAAGCTATTTGGTATTTCCACTGCTGAAAGGCCTCCTCGGGAGTAGTTGTGTTTTAATAAATAGCTGCGTGAGTAATTTTCCTCGAAGGAATTGCATCTCGGATGTGTACGCTCCTGGGGGAGAGCTGGCTGTTACCTCCGAGTGCGGCCGGTGCTGGCGCATTATGAATAAGATGCCTGGGGCCGCCAGAGCCCAACTAGTCTACCCACCCCGTGCTCCTGACATTATCTCCGAGACCCAACGACAGACTCCCCAGGTCTCTGTGGAGAGCACTGGACGGGAAACAGAATCGGAAACCATAGTTCTAAGGGAGATGTTTTGCCCAGTCTGCCTGAACTGCCCCTCCCCAGTGGCCATGAGCAAAAGGAACCACTTTAAGACTGAGGAAAATCTATTTACTTAACATGCGTTGGCTGACATCTGCCCCCATCAGATATGGGCAGCCTGGTGGGTGAGGCGGGGCGGGAGGGGAAAATAGAAGACCTCCATCCAGGATCTCTCTGTCTGTGGGGAGAGAAGAAGGACACAGGAACCACAGTGATGTGGGATTGCACCATCCGTTCGTTTATCTGAGCCAAGATGCAGCAGTGAACAGATGTGGCAGTTGGAGAAGCAGCATAGACTCAGGGAGAGCATGGACCCAAGAGCCACACTTCGAGGACTGAATCCTGCCACTTTTTTACCTGAGTGAATTTGGTTTGGTTACCTAACCTTTCTGAGCCTCAGTTTACTCACCTGGAAAATGGAGATAACCATCATAATAGTTGCCTCATACAGTTGTTGTGTGAATTAAATGAGTCAGTACATCTACTCCTCACTTATCGACTATCTCGTTATCTGACATTTCACATTTACAACAATAGTAAAAAATCTACTGACTATTTTGCATGTTAACGAAGCCGCAGGCATGGTGGCAACAGCTGCAAAATATTCCCTCTCTCAAGGAGGGTCTCCAGGCGCCCCCCGTAATCTGGGCCACACCTTCCACTCCCTCCTGCCTGCGAGGGGCAGCGTTTAAGCTGGCCTCTGTGGTCACGGCCTCAGGGTGGACGCACAGGCAGCACAGAGCCATTAGGCACCTGTTCTGGGTTTCGAGCCTGAGGCCCTGCAGCTCAAAGTTGCTGTGGGTTGGGAAGGGGGGGAAGAAAGGCATCGGAGAGGGTGTTTAGAAGAAATGGGTGCAAGTTTAATGACATTCCAAAGTGAGCCGAACCGGGCCTGAAGCCTCTGCCTTGGTGGGGCGAGGTATGCAGCCAGGCTGCCAGTGCCCTCAGAGACTCGCCAGGCCCAGAGGGCAGAGCAAGCTCCAGGATGGTGATCTCAGGGCTTGCAGGGGTGGAAGTGGAGCTCCGGAGGTGGCCCCGTGAGGGAAGCTCTGACCCAGCACAAGCGGAAGGTGAAGTGGTTAAGCCGTGGACCTTCCAGCCACACAGTCCAGCTTTATCCAGCTTTGTCCCCTCCAAACCTCCTTCTCCACAGGGGAATAATCCATAACTGGACTTGTCACAGTGATGAGCACATCAGTAAATCTTAGCTGTTATTATTTCTATGATCGTATTTTCCAATTTAAAAAAAAATCAGACAAATGGATGATCTGAAAACAGAAAAAAAATCCTCCATTTTTGCTTAACAACCTGGTCTTTGGAACCTAACCATGTTGGTGAGGAGTGGGTGTATTTATGAAGCACTACCCTTACAGAGGAGTCCCTGGGTGATACAAATGCTTAATGCACTTGGCTGCTAACCAAAAGGTAGGAAGTTCGAGTCCACCTGGAGGCACCTTGGAAGAAAAGCCTGGTGATCTGCTTCTGAATAATCATCCATTGAAAACCCTACGGAGCACAGTTCTACTCTGACGCACAGGGGGTCACCATGAGTTGAAGTCAACTTGACGGCAACTGGTTTTGTTTTGTTTTGTTTTGTTTTTTACCTTTATAAAACTTACATTCCAGTATGAAGAAGACAGAGAAATCTAAGTAAATTATATAGTCTAATGGAAGGGGGTCAGAGCTTTCAAAAGATAAAGAAAGGAAAGGGATTGCCATTTTAAAACAGGATGATCAGAGAAGGCCTTAGTGACAAGGTGGCATCTAAGAAGAGACCTGAAGGAAATGAGGTCACTGGCCACGTGGATAGCTGGAGAAGGGTGGACCGGACAGCAGGAATAGAATGTGCAAAGGTCCTGAGGTAGGAGAGTGCCTAAGGCCCTGGAGGAACTGCAGGGAGGCCAGTACGCTAAAGGCGAGTTGGCGAGGGGACAGTGAAGCAAGAGAGGAAACTGGGCATCTGGGCTTCATGGACCTTGTAAGGGGGTTGACCTTTTCTCTGGGTGAGATGGGAGCCATTGCAGGGTTTGAGTAGAGGAGTGAAATGACCTGGCTTGAGTTTTAACAGCATCACTGACTGATGTGTGGAGAATACACTGAGTGGGGCAAGGGAGGAAGGAGGGAGATTAGTTAGGGGACGTCTGCAGAAACCCAGGTGAGAGTGGCAGTGACTCAGACCGGAGGCCATGGAGGAGATGATGAGAAGTGGTTGGAGTCAGGAGGCAACTCAAAACTGTCATTCAAGAGGGTCCAACCTGTAAGAAGGATTGTGAGTTTGAGGCAAAGGATCTGCAGGTCCAGGACCTGGTTTGTGGGCCAGGCTGCAGTTTAAAGTTGACACCTGGATGTGAGGCACGGAGAAGGGGTGGAAAGAGGACTTGCTTTGAAGCCAAGTCCAAGAGCTTTCATCCAAGCTCCACCACTTCCCACCTTTGTGGTCCTGAGCAAGCAACCTACTCTCCAAGCCTCAGCTACCGCCTCTGTAAAATGAGGCCTCACACAGTTGAAGTGACTTACAGAGTGACAGACACACTGTAGGTGCTCAATAAATGCTCCTCGCTGCTCCTCGCCCCCATTTGGCAGTTGGTCAGGCAGGTTCAGCCCAGCAGAGAGGGGGCCCAGGCCAGGAGGTCGACAGAGCAAAGGCTGAGGGGGTGTGGAGAGTGATGCGGCACCACCTCATGCCCATGTCTCTGATGTCCTAGTGCGATGCAAGCAGCCTCGTTCACGGGCGGGAGGCTCTGGAGGCAGAGGGGTGAACACGCCCCAGCACACTGTTCCTGGGGTCGGGTCACTTCCTGGGGAGGCAGGGAACAGGGGTAGGGCCGGTCATCCTCTCTGTGTGAGGAATACTGAGCTCCTTTCATTCTACCCTAGAAGTCCATCCCGGTGGTACCAGGCTGGCAACTGACACCGAGTCCCCCCCAGCCTCAGGCAGGGAGCACAGCTTTATTGGTGACCCCCTTCACCCCTCCCCACCCATCCCAGGCCTCTGCAGCATCCTTTGTTGGGCTCCAGATAGTAGTGTGCAGCCCTGCTCTGTGCCCGCTGCACTGCCAGACCTGGTAAATGGGCTTCCTGTGCCTGCAGGCTGGGCTAGGCTAGCAGATGGTCGTCTCGCTCCCTGTCTCCGGCTGCTGCAGCTGAGCTCTGGCTGCTCACAGCTGTCCAGCACCCATTCAGTGGCCCTGACCCGGGCATCCCCATTTGTGCTCAGGAGACCCTGGAGCTGAGCTCTGGGCAGCCAGGTCCTGCACACATAGGCGATGATGTTACTGGCGGAGGTAAGAAAGGCTTCCACCCAGGAAACTGGTGGGGGTGGGTGGCCAGTGCTGTGTGTTCTCAGAGCTTATATGTGATCAGGCACATAGGACCCTGCAGAAAAAGGGCTAGAAGGAACTGGAGCCAAGGATCAGGCAGTGGAATCACCAAGAAAGCTTCATGGAGGACGGGAGAACTGAGCTGGAGAAGGGTTGAATCATTTATGTAGCAGGAGTTAAATGAGACTGTTCCTGTTATATTGGAGTCTCAGATGAGGCCCCAGGACTGAGCATGAAAGGTGCCCAGAGGAGCTAGACAGCCCTAGGACAGCCCCCACTCTCCCAGACTCCTCCAGCCCGTACGTTAGAAAAGGCTGTGACTGACGAAAGAGAATGACAGTTCTGAAAAGAAACTTGTCCTAGGAGGCAGTGCTGAGGCTTTTCCTCCCCTCCCACCCTCACCTCAGCCTGTCCTCTGTGAGACCTGATGTTGCCCTGAGACAGGAGGACATGGAGGACTCAACCTGTGTTCCCTGGAGCTTGAGGGGCACAGAGATTGTGCCTGACCTTTACTGGGAAGTGCCCAAAGGCAGAAGGCTCCCTGGAGCTGCCCAGGACTGGGCAGTGAAGAGCAAGAACTGTGCTGAGGTCATGGTAATGCTTTCGTGGACATTGAGGAAGGGAGCCAGAGTTGGGCCATCTTGAAAGACATCACCCAAGAGGACACCTGCCGGGCAAGATGACCCAGAGGGCAGAAGCTGTGTGGTGTGCATGGTCAGAGTAGAAGCTGAGGGAGTGTCAAAGAGGTCAGCCAGAGAGTGGTCATCAGCACAGACCACCGTGGGAATGTCTCCAGTGAACCCACACAGGGACCCCACAGGAAGAAGAGCCAGCATTTGGGTCTCTGACATGCAGAGGGCACCTCAGCCGGTTTACAATGCTAAAGTCATCCCTTGCCCTTTTCCTCTCAGCCCCTGTCCCTGAGAAAGCCAGAAGCATCATTTAGTGAGTGAGGAAGGAGCAAATGAGGAGCGTGTCCACAGACTACACGCTCCCCTCCCCATTACAGGATTCTGAGGCTGGGTCAGGCAGAGGCTGGGGGTGAGAGGAAAGCTTTGAATTGAATGAAGATAAAAGTTCCCATAAAAGATTGGACTGGTGTCTTAGTTATCTAGTGCTGCTATAACAGAAATACCACAAATGGGTGACTTTAACAAACAAATTTATTTTCTCACAGTTTAGGAGGCTAGAAGTCCGAATTCAGAGTGCCAACTCCAGGAGAAGGCTTTCTCTGTCTGTTGGCTCTGGAGGAATGTCCTTGTCTCTTCAGCTTCTGCTTCCTAGTTCCTTGGAGATCTCCATGTGTCTTGACATCTATTTTAGCCCATTTCTCTCTCTCTGCTCCCTTGTTTAATCTCTTTTATATCTCAAAAGAGAGTGACTCAAGATATAGCCTACACTAATCCTGCCTCGTTAACATAACAAAGACAACCATTCCCAAATGAGATTATAACCACAGGCATGGAGGTTAGGATTTACAACATGTATTTTGGGGGGATATGATTCAATTTATAACAACTGGGCCTTGGAATAATGTAGAATGAGATGGTCTTTAGAATTGACCTTGCCGATTGCTAGCTATGTGGATGTGGCATAGGCAAATTTCTTAAATCTCTCCATGCCTCAGTTTAATAAAAGTGCCCTCCCCATAGGTTCGATATGAGGATTAAATGAGCTGATGCATGTAAAACCCTTAGCACAGTGCCTGGCACAAAGTAAACCCAAAACCAAACCCATTGCTGCTGAGTCAACTCCGACTCATGGCAACCCCATGTGTTACAGAGAACTACTCCATAGGTTTTCTTGGCTGTAATCTTTACAGAAGCAGATCACCAGGTCTTTCTTTCATGGTACCACTTGGGTGGGTTTGAACTGCCAAACTTATGTTAGTTGTTATTGTTGCTAGTTGCCGTCAAGTCGATTCTGACTCATGGCAACCCCATGTGTGCAGAGTAGGACCGCTCTGTAGGGTTTTCGAGGCTGTGACCTTTCGGAAGCAGATCACCAGCCCTGTCTTCCAAGGAGCTCCTGGGTGGGTTAGAACCACCAGCCTTTCAGCTAGTGGCTGAGCACTAGTAGTCAAGCGAAAACCATTTGTGCCACCCAGGGACCTTTTCACATAGTAAGGGCTCAGTAAGCAGTAGCTTTCAGTAATAGAAGGGGGAGCAGTCATTGTAGGCACAGCAGCAGCAGCAGTAATAATAGAAGTTGTAGCCAAAAGTGACCAGTAAAAGCTGTTTGGGTCTGACAGTGGGTTTGAAGGGAAGTAAAACACAAAACCAAACCCGCTGCCGTCAAGTCGATTCTGACTCATAGCGGCCCTATAGGACAGAGTAGAGCTGTCCCATAGGATTTCCAAGGCTGTAATCTTTACAGAAGCGGACTGCCACATCTTTCTCCTGGGGAGTGGCTGGTGAGTTTCAACCAGCGACCTTTCGGTTAGCAGCCATGTGCTTAACCACTGCACTGCACCACCAGGGCTCCTTTGAAGGGAAGTAGAGAAAGAAATCTGTTTGCTGCTGATATCCCACTGAGTTCAGCTTGTTTAATAAACCGGTACACGATCATCACTTCATAGGCTCTACAACGAGAAGAGAGCAGTGCTGGGTGCTAGGTGAGGCCGAAGCGGCTGTCTTTGCAGTCCGGGTGGTCAGGGAAGCCTTCCAGGAAGAGGTGGGACTGGAGTAAGGCTTCAAGTGACACACAGGTGGAAATACCCCATTGGGGAACGAAGTGGTCTGAAGGCCTGTATGCACCCACACGTGCTCATCACGCCTTCTCACTCGGGACACTTCCGCTCAGTGAGCATCAGTGGAGCACCTGCAATACGCCAAGCCTGGGGCGGGCCCTGGGAACAGTGAAATGAGGAGGGGCCAGGCTCTGCCTTCAAGGAGCTGCCAGGGATAGAAAGACAAAGATTACTGAATGGCAGGCGAATGTGGTTAACGCTGAGATGGAAGAGCTCAGGGCTGCTGCAGGCTCCAGAGGAGGGGAACCGAGCCCAGCCCCGAGGGGCTTTGTGAAAATACACAAGTGTGTACATATGCACACGCAGATACCATTCCCTCCATGTCTTCCCCCCAAACCAGTTTTTCTGGGCACATGACAGGGTTGTACTTCTACATACTGTTAAACTTAGATGAGGCCACATGGCTTACTTTGGCCAATGGCATGAGTGCAGAAAAGACAGGTGTCCCTTCCAAGTGAAAACTTTAAGAGCTAGCATATGGTTCCCCAAACCCACTTTCCTTTGCCACAGTGGCCAGAAGTGCCCCAGGTCATTGTAGGTCCTGCAGAGAAGATGGCATGGAGCAGAACGCCCCAGGGGGATCCACCAGGGGCATGTAGCATGGGTGAGGAACACCTATTGTCGTTTAAGCCTCTGAGATAGCCTGTCTAATCTGGACTAATGCCACTATACTAAAAATGGCACTTTTGTGGCCAAAACAGAAAACTGACCTGGAGAGAATTTTTTCTGAGCCACGTGGCCCTTTGTTGGAGACCCCTTGCCTTGGAAATGGAAGATCTAGATTCCACGTCCACCTCTGCTCTAACACTGTGCCTCAGTTACACTCGTCTGTAGCAGGAGAGCTAATCCCTGCCCCACCTGCCTCACAGAGCTGCTTAGAGGGTCCAGAAAGGCAGGGGAAGGGGAAGTGCTCCACAGACCTTCGAGTTAGGGACTGGGCTACCGACATCCTGCCTTCATCATCTTCCTTGACGCGGTGGGCCCTCGGGTCATGGTGAAGATCAGCCCAGTCCAGAGTCAGGCATAGGACAAATCCAGAGGGGAGGACCTCAGAGAGAACATGGGACTCTGCTACAGATGTGCATGGGCCCAGTGTCCCAGGCTGCCCAGCGGGGTAGAAGTGGCAGCATGGAAGCCAAGTATCCCTGCTTGGTTAATCTAAAAATAAACAGAAAGGCAACAAAAATCTATGTTTCAATTACTGCACACAAGCTGTTCAAACAGCCAGCTCAGCACTGGAGATGTGAACTTGTCAACAGAGGCTACCTTGTTTGCATGCTTGGGTGGTGATAAAACACACAACTTCGCAACAGGCTGCCCTCTGGTCTGGGTTTGTTTGTTTGTTTTAATTAAATTAAATTAAATTAAAGCACGGATATAGAATAAAGACAATGAAAATTGGAAGCAATGATGTGAAGATAGGGTAGCAGTTCCCTAAGCAAAGGTGAAAGAAGGCTCTCTGGTCTGAGACAAGCCTGCCCTCATTACTGAGAGGCCAGCAGGAGAGCAGGGAGAAACAAAGGGTCAGTGGCCAGGGCCAGGGGACAAAAGTCTCCCCAGGTAGCCCAAAACGCTCCCTCCGCTCCCTGGGACTCTCTGCTGATCCCAGAGGAAGCCCTAGAGCATTATGGGCCTTCAGCTCTCAAAGCTGCTGTTAAAGTCTCTTTGGTGCCTCCCTCTGTTGAGCAGATATGTTGCAGGGAAAGTGCTCAGAAGGCCAGATGGGCAGAGGGCAAAGCTGTGATTTCCATCCTCTGGTCTCCCCCGTGCCTGCCCTCACTCTGTGCTGGCAGGACCAAATGGCCACCCAGCCCTTCCTAAAATGCAGACTTTTCTCTAAGAGCGAATAGAGCCCGGGAAGCTGACCTACCCTGCCTGCTCCAGCCCATGTTGGCCGCTCCCTCCTCTAAGCACTGATTTCCTCATGTTTTTCTTTTTTCTGACTGTGTGCAGAAGGCAGGAACCATGCCCTGTTCTTGTTTACCCCTCGGCCTTTTGCACTGAGCTGGGCATAATGGAGGAAGAGGTAGCCAGTGAATTTGACGTGATTTAAGGAGAAAAGGGCAGAGCATGTTTTAACCCAAGGGCACACCTAAGGATTTGCCTGGGAGGCAGAAGGGGCACAAAGTCCTGCCTCATGGAAGTGGAGCCCCAGAAGAGGAAGTGGGCTCCTTTCTGGTTTCCCATGGAGGGATTCTGCATAGGCGGGAGGCCCCTGCCCACCCAGGCCCATCCCAGATGGAAACGAGCAAGTGGTGCATTTACGCCACCACCGGTAAAGGTTCCACAAATCCTGCGTGCTGAAGTAGCTATCGGTTCCGTATTCACTCTGGACAGGGATTTTAATGTCCCCAGCTCTCGGAGCAATTCTGCAGCCATCAGCCCAGACGCTAGCTACTTCGTAAAATAAAACAGCAGTCGAGTTTCTCCCAAGGAAGATAATATCCTGTCACAGGCAGTATGATCTGCCGGCCATGTGACGGCCGTTCCCTAGTGTTTCCAAATAGACTTTTGAATAGACTCTTGTCTAAAAGAAAGCAAATTGCAAGAGCATTTTTGGCAGCCAAATAGAGAGAACGCATCGGTCTTTTTTCTTAGCAACTCTTGCCTCTGGGTCTGGCTACAGGCACCAAGTAGAATTAGTTCATCAGCACGGGTCACTGATGAACACCATTTCCTGTGAAGAGAGATCGAGTTGAATTAGTGAACTGTGCAAGATTCAGAATCATCCGGCAGAACTGAAGGTGGGCTGCAAGAGAAGCGAAGGCCCCCTTGGAGGGGCCTGGCTGGCTGGGGCAGATGGAACGGCGATTGCAAAATTCAGCTGCCAAGGATATGATCCATGTATTTTGCAGGACCGAGGGGACGCAGAGCTCCCAATTTAAGTGCTTCCATTCTCCGTGACACCACCAACAACAAGGAGTCGGAAGGAGCGAAGATGGCTATTGTAATGATAACTCTGGCTAATCCTCCTCTAAGCGATCAAATGGTACCTGCCATCGCTGCTGCATTGATCCTAAGGTTTATGAGCCCCTAATTTATACACGCCTCCCCTCTTCCCTCCGTTTATGCTGATATTATGTTACCAACTGTCATTGCCAATATCTTTTTTATTTTTCATTATCACCATTATAATGATTTACACTAGGAGCAATAGCACAAATGCCTAGTCAATTAGTCCCGTGAGAAAAGTATCTGAATCATGTGTGCTTTTTTGAAAAAAATCACTACATCAAAGCCCACAGCCAGAATTTCTCAAGGCAAAGGTACACACAGGAAGGGAGGAAAATGGGAGGCTTGTTCTTCTAATATTGTGCATCTGAAACGGGCTCTAGATACTGCCTTCCCAAGGCAGGAAGATTGCTTTCTGCGAAAGAAATTGTGCCCAGAAAAGCAATCAGTGGCATTTTTGCTGAAACCTATCATCAGAAAAGCATTTTGAAACATTTGTCTTTTTAGGTCATGTATTAAGCCCTGTAATTATGGAATATAGCTTTTCCCAAAAATACCTCTGCCCCACGGGGGCCTCCGAGGACCGTGGTGCAGCAGAGGGCACGGCCGGAGAGTCGGGATGCCTAGGTCCTAGGGCCGACCCTGATCCTACTCACTGGGCTGGGTCTTAGGCTAGTGTGTCTCAAACTTTAACGCGCATCTGAATCTCCTGGGGATCTTGTTAAAATGCAGATTCTGACTCCATAGTGCTGGGGTGGGGCCTGAGAGTCTGCGTTTCCAACAAGCACCCAGGTGATGCACGTGCTACTTGTCCCTGGACCACACTTTGAGTAGGGAGGACTTAGACCACTACCCCATGCCCAGGCCTCGGTCTTCATGGTTGTCCTCATTTACAAAATGCAAATACCAGCGCTTCCCTGCCTACCCCACTGGGATGAATGAGAAGCAAATGAGGTGGTGGCTTTAAAAGAACATTGTGAAGGGTGAGAACTGTGACCCTGGAAGACCATTGTTGCTGTTAGCTGCCATCGAGTCAGCCCCGTTTTGGGGAGTAGATCACCAGGCCTTTCTTCCTAGTCTGTCTTAGTCCGGAAGCTCCACTGAAACCTGTTCAGCATCTTAGCAACACACAAGTCTCCACTGACAGGGGGCGGCAGTGTATGAAGTGCAGTGGCCGGGATTTGAAATCAGGTCTCCCACATGGAAACCGAGGATTCTGCCACTGAACCACCACCGTGTCCATTGTTGTAATGACCCTGTTTGACCTTTAATTCAGGGGCTCCCGTCCTGCCCTCGCCTGAGGCCAGTCACACTCCACTGCTGTTCATTGAGGTCTGAGGTCAGCTGAGCTTTGTTTCCCACAAAGAGTTGCACAAGCTGAGCCTAGCAATACATACAGGTTTAGCTGGCATTGGAGAAAGCAGGGTCTGTAAAGAGAAAGTAAAGCTAATACCCTGTAGCCCTCCGTTACAGAGATCGATATCACCTGGGGCCCGAGGAGTAGCTACAGAGATCAGAGGTTGCTCCTCTGGTTTCTAATGTGGATTTGTCCCATCCGTGACCCCTCTCCCTCCAGCCTGAGGGGCCTATGGAAGCCACTTGGCAGAGTCCAGACCCTGGAGCCACCTGGAGGTCTTGGAGCATCCTGGCTGCTAAGCAGCAGGGCTGGGATGACCACTCCAGCCTGGCTCCCAGCTGTGTCGTCTCCACACTGGCCCTTGCTGAGTGGGGCTGGAGCTGCAGCGAGGGCAGGGCCTAATAGCAAATGGGCCACTGGTGGCTGGGGTCTAGTGGTTGCATGGGGCTGTGATCCCTCGTGGCTGAGCAAGGCAAGGCGATAGGGAAGAGTGCCTTCAGAGCAGAGATGAAATGAGACAACCAAGATCGTGTTCAGTTCACCTGGGGCCTTGATATTTTCAGGAGGAACTAAAAATAAAAACATACCTTAGGCTGCTCACCCTACAAAGGGGAGGGGGAGATTGGTGTTAGCCCCTGGACGCCCAGAGCTTCCTTTGTTTCTGGGCTGCTCTAAAGGATTTGAACACTAGCCAAAGCCTTGGGCCCAGGATGGCACCTACACGTAGCTTCTTAACACCCAGACTTTTTGTGTCTGCTTGAGATGCTTAACTTCCCCCCCCCTAAAGAACACAAGCCCTTAGTCCAGCTGTGCAGGACTAGTGAGTGAGTGAGGCACCTAGGGCACGAAATTTAAGGAGACACTCAACTCTCCGGGTTGTGCAACCGCAGGGCTGACCCTGAGAGTGGGTACCTCCTTAAATTTCAAGAAGGCACCTCACTCGCCTCACCCTCGTTCTGGCCAGCTCTACAGTAACACATGCTCCATGCTGGAAAGGGCTTGTTACTTCAATCTGGTATTTCCCAGGCCCCACCCCCAGGGGCCCAGGCCTGTGCTCCTCAGCTACAGTGGAGGAGATGGAGGGAGAGAGGGCCTCCTGTCCCTTAGGAGTGCGCAGCCTGGCAGGATCAGAATCCACATGGGGATGGGGATGGAGCAGCCAGTCCCTGCTGGGCTCACAGTCCTCCAAGCCAGGCCCTGAGAGCTGGTCGGAGAAGGCCCCCTCTCCTGCAGGAGGGGCTGGAGCAGGGCCTGCCCCAGCCTCAGCCAGAGCTAGGCCTCTGAGTTAACAGGGGCTCAGTGGGCATGGGGGTCATTCAGGGATGGACCAGCCCCAAGAAGCACAGAGGAATTTCTGAGGGGTATCCCCAGCTCCTGCGGCCTCTGCTAGATCCTGGCCAAGCCGGCTTCTCCGGAAGCTCTCTGAGAGCTCCTTTGTGTTGCGTTTGCCAAGATGGTGTTCTGCCTGCTGTTTATTTTTTTACTCCAGAAGAAAGGCTGAAAGATGCAGGGAGGGAAATGAAAATAATAAAGACGGGCATGACCTGTTCCAATCTACTTGGCAGCATGCCTCCCCCAAATGAGGCAAACATACATTTTCCTATCAGGGTCCCGACGGGCCGTGGCTCGTTCTTCAGCCAGCCACCTCAGCTCTGTGGTCTGTAGGCAGTGCGGGCTCCCCTTACCTTCCTGTGGATTAATCATGCCTTCGGGGCCCTCACAGCTGGCCGCCCAGTCCTCTGGCGTTCCTTAATGATAAGAATGAGGAAAGGGTCATTAGCCACCTGTGGTCCTGTGTACATTGTGTGCACACGGCGCATGCTAATGTGTGTGGACCATGACCAGCATCCAGAACACACTGAGCGGGTCACTGGACACAGAACCACCAGCATCCTGCCCCGCATGTACAGTGCGTACCCACATGGCTGTCTCTCTGACCGCCAGTGGCATGGGTCCTGAACACCACCCCCTGGGATCCAGTGCTGCATGTTCAACACAAACGCGTTGTGGCATGCAGCAACTCTTAATTATCTACTCCATGAATTATTCATGCTGAGAGTTTTCCAGGCAAATCCATGTGGCAGGATTGCTGATCTGTTATCCAGCAAGGGGCCAGGGGCCAGAGCCCCACTGCGAACCACTGAGAAATTATAGACACGCGTCCGGGGCACCGGGGCTCCACCTGGGTGTCAGCCGACTCCCCTCCTGCAGGCCAGCCTCAGGTCCAGGGGTGTCCAGACCTTCATAAGCCTGGGCCTGGGCTCCATCATGGGACACGCAAGCTGCCCGGAGAAGCCCATGCTGTTAAGGCAGGCCCTGTGGTTTGTGATGCTGAGATCCCCTCAGTCGAGAATGTTTAGCCTGTGATGACCTTCCCCCCACACCCCATCTCCCCGTGGCCCTGGGTGAGAGAGCACCCTACAAGGCCCCCAGGCACCTAGCACAGCAGGTCTCCTTCCTGCCTGTCTTCCAGCCATAGGGGAGTCAGCAGCCATGTGTTTCTAGACCCCAGACAGCACACACAGCTTCACCAGTTGGCAGCCCTCTTTGTCTGCTCCTTGAGCCCTGCCGGGCTCCTGGTGGCCTTGGAGTTGCAGGCCATCCCTTTCTGCCCTATAACATTACCTGTGATGATGCGGAGTGCTCACAGGACCAGGTATTTGATCCTCCCAGCTGTCCTGGGGCAGGGGTGGTTATTCATCCTTGTTTTCCAGATGAAGCCTGAGGCTCCAGTACGTTTGACTAGGCATCCCCGAGTTCACAGAGCTAGTAAGGGGTGGTACTGGGGTTCAAAAACAGTCTGCCAGCCTGGCTCTTCATCCACTGCCTACAGTGTCTTCTCCTGGGCCCGGGCTGAGTCCCTGAGCAGTCACGAGGGCTCTGAGCTTGAAGAGCAGAGGGATAGTCCCAGCACTCAGACTCTGCAGCCAGTTAGGTGCAACTCCAACCAAACAGAACCTGGAGGGCAGGTCCCTTTGCAGAGAGGCCCCGGAGGTAACCCACTCAAGGCCCAGCCTGAGCTGCAGGCCAAGGAGCTGCTGCATACCAGGGGAGTGCCCAGGCTTCAGTCTCTCACTGAAGCATGGAGATTCCAGAGCCTGAACGAAGGCCATCTTTCCTGGAGGGGAAGGGCATCACGTAGGATAGGCTCAGTAGTACCAGACTTGATCTTACATGACTCCAAAGTGGAGACAAAAAATATTTTTGTTTCATATTAACTTCTTCTGTCATTGTAGAGGTAACCTGACCACACTACAGAAAATGGAAAAATAGGAAAAAATAAATAACACCTACAACTTTGGATTGAATTCCAGACGCGTTCCTCTAAGCAGGATGTTGCTGCTTTCAAAGGCTGCAGCAAAACTGAGAAAGGGGCGGTTGAGGCACAGACTGGAAGCTGAGAGCATGTTTTGTATCTGGGATCAGGAGTGGAGGGAAAAAAGAGAGATGGGGCGATGAGGCTTCGAGGGGCAGGCAGCAGGTGAAGGGTGGGAATAAGAGTTCCAAGTCAGGGGCTGAGGCTGCTTTGTCCTTTTGTTTTTTATCGTAGTCTGCAGCCTAGCTGTGTCCTCCCTGGGAACTGAGAGAGCTTCTGAGGGCAGGGGTGGCCTTTGTTCATGCCTGCATGCCCCATGTGCTGAATTGATGCTTGCCAAAGCAAGGACCTGGCCCTCTCCTGCTGAGGGGGGAGCCCAAGTACAGTTCGTCTGTGGAGGGCCCAGGACAGGCCCCTCCCAGTGGTGAGCAGGGGAGCCACCACAGGAGCCTGCACCTCCCCCTTTAGCAGTGGGGGCAGCAGCGGAAGCAGGTCCTTCACTCTCTCCTAGAGATGAACAGTGGAAAAGAAGGAAGACCCTTCTCACTTGGGCACGGGGATACTCGTGAGCACACCCAAGCAGGGGGCCTCTATCACACTGCTGAGGGATTATGTAAACCATGAGGTGGTTGGGCTTAACAGCTGTGATTTTCCCAGAGCTGGTCAGTGTGGTGCTGTGCGTTCCCAGGATATTGGGGGGCTTGGTCCTGAGGTTTGGGTGTTGATGCTGTGGCATGTGTATCTCTGAACCTCGGGCAAGATCAAGGGGTGGCCATTAGCAGAAAGCCATATCACAGCAACTTGTTCAGCCCCATTCTTCATATTTGCCTGATCTTATAAGAAGTTCCTCTGCTGTTCCTCTCACTGCTCCCTGGAAGGGGGGTGTGTACAAAGAGAAAAGCAAAAACCAACCCCATTGCCATCAAGTCAACTCCAACTCATAGTGACCCTATAGGACAGAGTTGAACTGCCCCATAGGGTTTCCAAGGTGAGGCTGATGGATTCAAACTGCTGACCTTTTGGTCAGCATCCAGGCTGTTAACCACTGTGTCACCAGGGCTCCATACAAAGAGAAGGGAACTGGGAATCAGATTGGGAATCGGAAGGCCTGAGCCCACCTTGGGAGCTGTGTGCTGGGCTCTGGCTCAACCTGTCGGCATCCATGTCTGTCTCTGAAAAGTGGGGGCCTGCATGCCGCATGTGGGGCTGTTGTGAGGAGGACCATGTGAGATCACAGAGCTGCACGCTCTGTATGAGCTGTGCGTGTGTGAGCCCAGTCAACAAGAAGTGTGATTCACCCCTCCCCTGGGAAGTGTCCAGCGTGCTTCCCTCCTCTCTCCTAGGCCAGCATCCTGGGGGCTGCCACCATAGGAGCCTGCTCATCTCTAGGACAGCACTTGGGATGGAGAAGCAATTTTTCACACTCTGATCCCAGAGGAAAGAGCAAAGCTTTGCACGTAAAATGCTTGTCTCAGGGAGGCCTTTTCACATTTAACCCAGGACGTGCACCAAAACCTCTCTACCCAAGGTGCCAGCGTGACCTGTTCCCACCCAAGTACACA
This sequence comes from Trichechus manatus latirostris, assembly GCF_000243295.1. Classification (NCBI taxonomy): domain Eukaryota; kingdom Metazoa; phylum Chordata; class Mammalia; order Sirenia; family Trichechidae; genus Trichechus; species Trichechus manatus. Next base: position 2,833,008 of record NW_004443988.1, read on the forward strand.
AGACTTTGTAGACACTACATCTTTTTCTTCACACGTGTGCATGTAACTTAAACAGGTGCTGGCAACCCACTGACCCGATCCAGGTGTGTTCAGTGGCATCACTAAGGTGGTACAGGGGGTGCAGACCACACCAGGTGACACTGTCAGGGGGATGATGCCAAAATGACTGTATATAAAATTTTTGTGCAGTGTTGCAGCAGAAATGTATTATTTTTCATAAAAATATCCCTGAAGTTAGTTATGACAACAGAAAAATTTTTTGTAAGCCCAGCTTGTTGTCGTTAGGTGCCATCGAGTCAGTTCCTACTCATAGCAATCCTGTGTACAACAGAACAAAACAATGCCTGGTCCTGCACCATCATCACAATCATTGTAAGGTTTGAGCCCATTGTTGCAGCCACTGTGTCAGTCTGTCTCCTTGAGGGTCTTCCTCTTTTTCACTGATCCTCTCCTTTACCAAGTACGCTATCGTTCTCCAGGACCTGTTCCTTCCTGATAACATGGCCAAAGTACGTGAGATGATATCTCGCCAGCCTCACTTCTGAGGTGCATTCTGGCTGTACTTCTTCCAAGACGGATTTGTCCATTCTTCTGACAGTCCATGGTATGTTCGATATTCTTCACCAACACCATAATTCAAAGGCATCAATTCTTCTTTGGTCTTATTCATTGTCCAGCTTTCGCATGTATATGAGGCGATTGAAAATACCATGGCTGGCTTGTGTCGGTGGTGTTGTGGTTAAGTGCTATGGCTGCTAACAAAAAGATCGGCAGTTTGAATCCACCAGGTTCTCCTTGGAAACTCTATGGGGCAGTTCTACTCTGTCCTATAGGGTCACATGAGTCAGAATCGAATCGACAACAATGGGTTTGGTTTTGGTTTTTGGTTTGGGTCAGGCACACCTTAGTCCTCAAAGGGACATCTTTGCTTTTTAACATTTTAAACAGGTCTTTTGCAGCAGATTTGCCCAATGCAATAAGTCATTTGATTTCTTGATTGCTGCTTCCATGGGTGTTGATTATGGATCCAAGTAAAATGAAATCCTTGATAAATTCAATCTTTTCTCCATTTATCATGACGTTGCTTACTAGTCCAGTTGTGAGGATTTCTGTTTTCTTTATGTTGAAGTGTAATCCATACTGAAGGCTGTGGTCCTTGATCTTCATCAGTAAATGCTTCAAGCCCTCTTCCCTTTCAGCAAGCAAGACTGTGTCATCTGCATATCACAGACTGTTAATGAGTCTTCCTCTAATCCTGATGCCGTGTTTTTCTTCATGTAGTCCAGCTTCTCCGATTATTTGCTCAGCATACAGATTGAATAAGTGTGGTGAAAGGATATAACCCTGATGCACATGTTTCCTGAGTTTAAACCACTCAGTATCTCCTTGTTCTGTTTAAACGACTACCTCTTGGTCTATGTACAGGTTCCTCATGAGCACGATTAAGTGTTCTGCAATGTTATCCCTAATTTGTTATGATCCACACAGTCAAATGCCTAATCAATAAAACACAGGTAGTCATCTTTCTGGTATTCTCTGCGTTCATCCATGATCCATCTGACATGAGCAGTGATATCCCTCATTCCATGTTCTCTTCTGAATCCAGCCTGAATCTCTGATAGTTCCCTGTCGAAGTACTGCTACAACTGCTTCTGAATTATCTTCGGCAAAATTTTATTTGCGTGTGATATTAATGGTATTGTTTGATAATTTCCAGATTCTGTGGGGTCACCTTTCTTTGGAATGGGCACAAATATGGATCTCTTCCAGTCAATTGACCAGGTAGCTCTCTTCCAAATTTTTTGGCATAGACAATTGAGCACTTCTAGAATTGCAACTGTTTGTTGAAACATCTCAGCTGATATTCTTTCAATTCCTGGAGCCTTGTTTTTCACCAGTGTCTTCAATGCAGCCTGGACTTCTTTCAGTATCATCAGTTCTTGATCATGTGCTACCTCCTGAAATGGTTGAACGTCAACCAATTCTTTTTGGTACAGTGACTGTATATTCCTTCTATCTTCTCTTGATGCTTTCTGCATCATTCAACATTTTGCCCATAGAATCCTTCAATATTGCAACTCGAGACTTGAACTTTGTCTTCAGTTCTTTCAGCTTGAGAAATGTCAAGCGTGTTCTTCCCTTTTGGCTTTCTAACTCCAGGTCTTTGCACATTTCGTTATAATACTTTACTTTGTCTTCTTGAGCCGCACTTTGAAATCTTCTGTTCAGCTCTTTTTCATTCCATCATTTCTTCCATTCACTTTAGCTACTCTGTGTTCAAGAACAAGTTTCAGAGTCTCTTCTGACATCCATTTTCGTCTTTTTTTTTTTTTTCTTTCCTGTCTTTTTAATAACCTCTGGCTTTCTTCATGTATGATGTCCTTGATGTCATTCCACAACTCATCTGATCTTCGGTCATTAGTGTTCAGTGTGTCAAATCTATTCTTGAGGTGGTCTCTAAATTCACGTGGGATATACTCAAGGTTGTACTTTGGCTCTCATGGACTTGTTTTAATTTTTTTAGCTTCAACTTGAACTTGTATGAGCAATTGATGGTCTGTTCCACAGTAAGGCCCTGGCCTTGTTCTGACTAATGATATTGAGGTTCTCCATCATCTCTTTCCACAGATGCAGTCAGTTCGATCTCTGTGTATTCCATGTGGCGAGGTCCATGTGTATATCACCATTTATGTTGTTGAAAAAAGGTATTTGCAGTGAATAAGTCGTTGGTTTTGCAAAATTCTATCATGCAATCTCCTGTGTCGTTTCTGTCACCAAGCCCATATTTTCCAACTACTGATCCTTCTTTGTTTCCAACTTTCACATTCTAATCATCAGTAATTTTCAGTGCACCTTGACTGCATGTTCGATTAGTTTCAGATCAATTTCTTCATCTTTGGCCTTAGTGGTTGGCACATAAATTTAAATAATAGTCGTATTATATGGTCTTCCTTCTAGGTGTATGTATATGATATTATCCTATCACTGACAGCATTGTACTTTAGGTTAGATCTTGAAATGTTCTTTTTGAAGATGAATGCAACACCATTCCTCTTCAATTAGTCATTCCTGGCATAGTAGACCATATGATCGTCGGATTCAAAATGGCCACTACCAGTCCATTTCAGCGCACTAATGTCTAGGATATCGATCTTTATGTATTCCATTTCATTTTTGATGACTTCCAATTTTCCTAGATTCGTACTTCGTACGTTCTAAGTTCCACTTATTAATGGATGTTTGCAGCTGCTGCTTCTCATTTTGAGTCATGCCATGTAAGCAAATGAAGGCCCCAAAAGCTTGACTTCATACACGTCATTAAGGTTGACTCTACTTTGAGGAGGCAGCTCTTCTCCAGTCTTACTTTGAGTGCCTTCCAACCTGAGGAGCTCATCTTCCAGCACTATATCAGACAATGTTCTGCTGCTATTCATAAGGTTTTCATTGGCCAGTTTTTTCAGAAGTAGACCACCCAGTCCTTCTTCCTAGCTTGTATGTATCAATAAACCTACGAGGCTTAAAACTCCATGCTAATTTACTTTTTGGACCTTCTAATGCCGTCCAAGCTGTCATTATTACCCAGTTACAGTGACACTTCAAATCACATGGTTTTGTCTGTGCTCGCCACAATCATGCACTGTCATTTTCGTTACTGCCGGTGTTTTTACTGATTTTGTCAAATTTTCTGGTGTTTTAGCTACAATATTGTGGTAATTAGCATGGGGGGTGACACCATGAGTTACCACACCAGGTGACATAGGTGACATCAACTCTAGTGACGCCACTAGGTGCATTCCCTGGTTTCTTTACAGACAGTCCCCTCTGCCCTCAGAAGGAGCCCTGGTAGTGCAATGGTTAAGTGCTCAGCTGCTAACCAAAAGGTCAGCAGTTCGGATCCACAAGCCACTCTGCCTGAGAAAGACATGGCAAGGTTGCTTCTCTAACCATTAAAGAAAAAAAAACCAAACCCACTGCTGTCAAGTCGATTCCAACTCATAGCAACCCTATAGGACAGAGTAGAACTGCCCCAGAGGGTTTCCAAGGCTGTAAATCTTTACAGAAGCAGACTGCCATGGGCAGTTTTATTCTCTCTTACAGGGTTGCTGCGAGTTGGAGTCAACTTGGACAGCACCGGGTCATGAGTCTTCACTTGGAGGAGTGACTGGGCTGCTGCTGCAGACTTCCCTCCCTGTTTCCCCCTTCTTTTGTTGGTGGGCCCTATGCCAGGCTCCACCGGTACACAGGCCACCTGCCAGGAAAAGGTGCCCACCTTGACAAGGAAGCGTGGCGGTGTGTTTTTTCTGTCGTTGCTTGACCAGTCTCGTCTGAGGCTCCTCATCTATTCTTGGCGTCTGTCCGCCCCCCCAAGCACTTCCTGCTGCTCCCTGCAACCACTGTGGCGCACGTGTACTGACACAGGTCTCCACATGGGCCCTTTCTGACACACTGGCTCCATGCCCGGCAGGAAATTCTTAAGTTGCCACCTTTGGAGCTGGCACTTCGTCATCTCACTCATGGTAAACTGTGCAACACGTTCTTTCATTCTGTTTGAAGGGGGAAATTAAATTGAGGAATGGAAGACTAACCCAAACGCTGGCATACGAAGAGTTGACCTTTGTTTTGAATACACTTAATGAGACTGAAACTAGATTGTATGGCCTCCAGCTACATGAGTCTCCATCTCCTCTCTGGCATTTGAAGGGACTTGAAGAGGTGAGCAGTAGGGTTGGGGTGGTGAGAGGTGCAGACTGCAGGGAACTGGACTTTCTTTCAAGCACTGAAGCTAAGTAAGATGGAGGCTCTGTATGGTCCAGCAGGTGGCCCCTAAGAGGTTTTATTGGCATCAGGGCTGGTTGGGGCTGAGGAGACCCCTTTGACCTATTCCCCAGGCACACCCTGGGCATGTCTCAGGGAGGCAGGGCCACCTGTATGCCTCCCTTCCCTACCTCCATCCTTACCAGCTGGAAGGAGATCATTCTCTTGGCAATATGTGAGGTTATGTTGTATTATAGGGATGCAGGGGCTGATTTAGTGTGTTTATTAGTCAGGCAAGTCTAGGCCATAGTTTGATAACAAATAAACCGCCAATCTCAATGCCTTAACAATAAAGATTTGTTTCCCAGTCATGCAAAATCACGTGGGACAACCTTCTTCCATTGGATAGCTGCACCATCTGGAAGGTGTGACCTCCAAGGTTGCCACAGCTGGCGAAGAGAGCTGGGGGAGTCACACAGGTGTTTGTAGAGGGCCATGTCTGGAAGTGGTCTTCATCACTTCCACACCCATTCCATCTGCCAGAGTCCAGTCACATGATCCCAACCTGACTGCAAAGGAGGCTGGGAAGGCCTACCTGGTGCCCAGAAAGAGAACAAGATGTGGTGAACACACAGCGCCATCTCTGCCACACTAGGATCCAACCTAGGGAAGCAGTGTCCCCTCAAACCAAAAAAACGCACACACCAGCTGCCATTGAGTCAATTCCAACTCATGGCAACCCCATGTATATCAGAATAGAATTGTGCCCCATAGGGTTTTCAGTGGCTGATTTTTTGGAAGCGGATTGCCAGGCCTTTCTTCTGAGGCACCTCTGGGTGGGTTTGAACAACCAACCTTTTGGTCAGTAGTCGAGCTGTAACTGTGTCCCTTCAGGCAGTGATAATTAGCAAGGGCTCTGTCCTGGAAGGTGAGTCTTGGGAGACAAGAGTCTAAGCTGTGAGGTCCGGCCGGCCCTCAGTCTGCAATGAGTCCCCTTGCAGAGTCATCCTTGGCGGCTCAAGGTCTGGTTAACTAGGAAGGCAGGACATGCCCTTGCTCTGGTGCCTACGTGGGATTTCGAGTCAGAAGACTCAAGGCTTCTGTGTCCAGGGTTCTCCTTCACACAAATGCATTTGTCCTTCCTGGAATTGTCCAGCAATTAAGAAAAAGTAAACATTAGTTTATTCATTCAGCAAACAAGTGCTGAACACCTTTCTACACCAGACACTGTGCTAAGTGCTGGGATTACAAAGATAATAAGGACCCAGACCCTGTCCTTGGGTAATAAATACATCCATGCTGGGATGTATCGCACACAGGGTGCTGTGGGGGCAAGAGGTGTCTCACCCAACCAGGACGGGACAGGGTCAGTGCAGCCTCCCAGGAGAGTTGGTAGCTGGGCTGAGTCATAAAAGGTATGCAGCACTTAGCCAGGGGAAGGGTGGACACCATTCCTGGCAGAGGAGCAGTATGGGCCTGGGCCCTGAGCTGAGAAAGCACAAAGCCTTCAGAAAGGGGAAGGTGTTTAGAATGACCAGCCATCACCTCTGGGGTGGAAACAGCGAGAGCTGCTGCTAGAAAAGTGGCCCAGCCCAGATCCTCAAATGTCTTCTTGGTACCTTCTTATGCAGGATAGGATTTAAAGCAGGAGAGTAAGGTATCATCATCAGATCTGCATTTTATAAAAAACATATGGGCAGTTGGGTGGAGAATGGATCCAGAAGGGGCAAGATTGGGGCAAGGAGGCTGGTTGAAATAATCCACATGGGAGACAGTGTGACTGCCTGAATTAGGGCAATAGCTGTGCACATGGAGAGAGGGGGCAGATCTGAGAACAACTGAGGCAATGAAATTAAAGACCCAGCTGTCGAATATGGGGATGGAGATGGGGGAGAGGGAGGTGGCTTTCTCTGAGAGAAGGAATTCCTGAGAATGAGCGTTGAGGCAAAAGACTGGTTCATTAATTTAAGGACATCTTGTGTTTGGGCACCTGTGGACACCAGGTAAAGGTGTGCTGCAGGCAGTAGGTGGCTGGGTGTGGTGCTTAGGAGAGAGAGGAGAGCTAGAAATATAGACTTGGCGTCATCAGGAAAGAGGTGATAGTTGAATGAGCCCATCCGGGGAGAGTATGTAGAGTGAGAAAAGAAGAGGAGTAAGTATGGAACCCCAGGGAACCCTGGCTCTTAAAGGGTGAGCCAAGAAAAAGCAGCCTGCAGAGGACAGTGAAAAGGAGCAGCAGGGAGGTGAAGAAGAACTGGGAGAGCGTCATGTCACAGAAACCACAGAGAAGAGGCTTCCAGAAAGGGGAGCGAGACCAACCATGTCAAACGCAAGAGAAGTCAAAGACAAGAGCATCCATGTCACGTCAGATTGAACAAAAAGGTCATCCACTCTCGGTGAGAGCATCAGGGGTGGAAGTCACATCAGAGCAGGTTAAAGAGTAAAAACAGCTAAGTTTAAACAATTCTCTCAAGAACCTTGGTAGAAAACGTTTGTGAGGGGTGATCAAGGAGGTAATTTGTTCTTATTTTTTACCATGTAATATCTGATAAGTAAAAAAAACTTATCATGACATTATGACTCATGAGGCATAAAAATGAACTAAACTGTGAACCCACCATCCAGCCTAAGAGGTTGTGGTCAGCTCTGCTTCAGGGGGCCTGCAGGTTACAGGTTGGGCTCAGGTCTGTTCCATGTTCCTGGCAGAGGGGACGGTGGCTACTAGGTCATGGCCAACCACACAAATAGAACATGGGGGACAGGTTGCTTCATGTGGTCACAGCCTCTGACCCCATGTCACCAGATGTTTGCAACTAGTTCTGGATGTGCAAAGTCCAGAGCAGGAGCAGGCATTATAGACATTTAAAAATGAAAAACAAAGCTGCCTGTTAACCCACTAGCCAGATATCCCAGAGCACCTGCCTTGTACAGGGACCCGACAAGGGCTGAGCTAGACTGGTGGGTAGGAAAAGGAGCCAGGAACCATCCCTGACCTCCAGGAACTCACACTCCAGACACAGAGTGATTGGAAGACAGAAAAGGGTCAAAGAAAACTGAGCCGTGATTGAGCCATGGCCAGGGCTGTGGACATGATGTGGAGGGCAGACCCCACCTAAAACCCCTTTGTGCCTGACTCGCTGTAGCCTGTCTGACTGAGGTAGCCTCTCCTGTATCTTTACATCCCTCCTGACAGGATCACATCAGGCCCAGCTGGGTAGGGAGCCAGACAAGTCATGGGAATACTGAGGAAAATGTGATCCTCGATGATTCAGAAGGCCCTTCAGAACATCATGGTTGTCTAGGTCTCCATGACAACACTGAAGGGCCTTATGTTCAGATACTCAGGAGAGCCACTTGGGGGATGGTCCTGGTTAACAGGGGCCAGGTGCTCGGGTCTCTGTGCCGGTGATGAGGAGCTGAGCTAGGGTCTGAAGGCCAGAGATTTAGGCCACTTTCTAGTTCTCTGACCTCAGGGGGATCATTCATTCTAATGAGTTGCCTGGTCCGTAAAATGGGGATCATTCAGGCCAACTGCCAACTCACAGTGCTACTACTGTCAGGATCTAATGAGACTTATGTAAAGGGCTTTGCTGCCTATAAAGTGAGTCTGTAGGCCTGGGTGGTATTACCCTATCATATGCTTGAGGAAAAGGTGGCCGGAGGGGTCCCCAGGGTCTTTTTCTCACAGCAGGGGACGGGGGTGTAAAGTCCCAACGTGTAATTGAATTGTGTGCATCTGTGTCGTTCTGGGCAGTGTGATATTGCAGAACAAAATGCGTGACTTCAGTGTAACTATGACTTAGTTGACATCCTGTCCACAACGTCATGCCATCTCAAGCAAATCATGTCTTCCTCATCTGTAAGGTGGGGCTGATAGTACATGCTTTGTGGGCTTGTGTATATTGAATAAACTAACGTTCTAAAGCCCTTTATGGAGCACAGAGACAGTGCTTAACGGATGCTGGCTGTGGTGGCGCCCTCCTTGTGTCCCAGTGGAGCTGCTGGTTCCCTAAACGACCCTCTCTCCGCTCTGTGCCAGCAGGTCCGAGCTCTGTTTCCCTGTGAGAAGCAGCTGCCATCCACCGAGATGTCCCGGCACCACAGCCGCTTCGAACGAGATTATCGGGTGGGCTGGGACCGCCGCGAGTGGAGTGCCAACGGCACGCATGGGACCACCAGCATCTGCAGCGCCACCGCTGGGGCCGGTGGCAGCACAGCCAGCAGCCTCAGTGCCCGGCCCGGCCTCCTGGCATTGCCTGTGGTGCCCTCCCGGCTGCCCACGCCCGCCACAGCCCCCGCTCCCTGCACCACCGGCAGCAGCGAGGCCATCACCAGCCTCGTGGCCAGCTCTGCCTCAGCCGTCACCACCAAGGTAAGAGCTGGTGTCCTCCGTGACTTTCCGTCACGCCCCCTCCAGCCTCTCAGGCTCTGTAGGGTCAGCCTGTTCACCAGGCTCCACGTTCCCCAGGATACTGGCTTCCCTGGAGCTGGGCCTGGCAGCTGTGTCTGAGCGTTAGCATGGGTTTTATTTTACATCAAGTCTCTCACTATGACTGCCTTGTTGGAGGACAGGCAGATGCCGAGGCTACCCATTGCCTTATGCCATGTTGATTAAATGCTATTTAATGAGTGAAATCACAGCAAAACGCCGAGTTGGCAATACAGGTTTCCCAAATAGGTGAATTCAGACCATTGAAGTCCCCTGGTGTCAACAGTGACTTGGTTTGCAAGAAAACACTGACAAACAGAAGGGTCCCAGGAAGAGTCACACAGCACCTACCGCTCATTAACCACTGTGCTGAGTATTCTCACCTCCACTGCCTCCCGCTATGCTCACAACAACCGGCGAGGCTAGCGCTCAGGTCACCTGGAGTTCATGTTTACCGGCCCCAGCTGGCAGGGCCCTTCCACCTGGATCCTCAAGGCAGCGGTCTGCCTCAGTGGCTTTAGCCCCAGGCCATCCTGTCTCTCCTGGCCGCTGAGGCGCCAACATCAGAAAGGGCATGATGTGGAAATCAATGTGCCCGGGCTCTTGCCTGGCTCTGGGCAGAGCCTGGCCCTCCCCCAGGGCAGCCTGAGCCCCAAGGCAAGGGACCAGGCCAGCATGCAGAGGGCCACCCGTCCCCATACTCCCTCCGCAGGCCTCCTCTGCCTCTGCCAGCCATTCAGAGCTGCCCCCAGGAGCTCTCTCAGGGCCGGTGTGTGCCCCCACGGCTTGTCTTTTCTTTGCTGGTTTCATAAAAGTTGTCGGAGAAGTTGAAGGCAGGGGAGCCCCGGCCCCAGGCATTGTGAAGTGTCTGTGGTGTTGGAAAGCTGCACTCCAGGTGTGCTGCTGCCTTTATCCCTGTGGTTTTCAAAACTCCCTTTCAACCCCGCTTCCCATTAATAACCGTGAGTGCTGCCAGCAGCAGGGCCCCATGGATGCCCGAAACAATGGAGCTATTTGAGGCTGGCTTGGAGCGCGCCGACATCTTCCTGCAATGCCTTATTGATTTTATTTTCCTGTTATGAAAACACCACCCCACTGAGGTGGGGAGGGAAGGAATGTTGGATGGGGTAGAGGAGTTTGGGAATTAAGTGGGCACGCTGCCCCCAGACCAGCCAAACACATCCCTCTACCAGGTGCCAGCCCCCAGGACAGCTCCAGATTCATGACCTCTGCCCGGTGCAGCCAGCCGGCTGGCCCTGCCACCCACATCTGGCCGCCCTTGGTAAGGCCAGCTGCCAGCCATATGGAGAATGGCAGCTTCTCGAGCTGACTGCAGGGACTCAAGGTGGGAGGGAGAAGTTGGACCTGGAGGCTCACTTGATGGTTTCTTTCCTCTCAGGGTTGGATCCTGGTTAGCAACAGCACCGGCTGCTCCCCGGGGTGGGGACTTCAGCTCTGCCAAGCAAGGAGGGTGGGGGCACTCAGCACCGACGGCCCCTCCTGTGGTGGAGCCCTGCCCCCGGAGCTCCTGCTCTGCCCCAAAGCAGTTGGGTACTCACCATCCCTGACTGGATGGGCCCCAAACCACAGCCACAGGGGAGGGAAGGAACCCAGCCTCAGATAGAAAACAACAGCTGGGACAAGGACTGAACTGGGTGGCAAGGAGGGGACTGGGGCAAAAGTTCATGCCTGTGAGGATAGCCGGCTCGTTGGCATGTGACAACAAACAGCAGGGCTGAATTCCATTTGCCCTCCGTAACCGTCCCCTGCCCAGTTTCTTGCCTTCAGGGTCTTGTTTGTGCCTGCTTACACCCTAGTTGCCTCAGGACACTCCGAGGACCTGGGTGTGCAGGCAAAGGGAGGACAGCAGCCACCAGCAGCATCCTTCAAGATTCCACCACCACCACCAGTTGCCATCAAGTCGATTCTGACTTATGGCAGCCCTGTGTGTTTCGGAGTAGAACTATGCTCCATAGGGTTTTCAGTGGCCATGATCTTTCAGAAGTAGATTGCCAGGCTTTTATTCCGAGGTACCCCTGGGTGAACTCAAACCTCCAACCTTTTGGTTAGCAGTCAAGTGCATTAACCATTTGCATTCCATCAAGGTAGGTTATTAAATTTGGGCAGCAGTGCCTTTCTGCCATTCTGGCCTAGCTACTGCCCACCCGGATGCCTGCCCCCTGCCTACTTGTGTAATCCTATGCCAATACCACATCAGTTGATGGACAGGCCCAAACTGAGGTGTCTGTGGTTTCTCTGGTCAAAAAAACAAAGTATTTACCAAGAAGTGAGGTCTGGCTCTTGCCCTCAGGGAGTTCACAGCCACTGTATAATGAATCTGTGGCCAGATGTGTGACCCAATGACCCAAGAATGTCTCTCCTAGTGGAGTTATTGGCAAAGGCAGCTTAGTGAAGTGGATGAAATAAAGCAAGACTTTGGAGCCGGACTGCCTGGATTGAGTTCCACACTAATACTTGCTACTTGAGCAAGCCTGGACCTCACCTCTCTGGACCTCCCTTCTGTGAAATGGGAACAGATGGTAGTACCTGCCTGCTAGAGTTGATATGGGGACTGCCTGAGTTAACCGGGGTAAAGTGCTCAAAACAGAACAGAGCCTGGCACACGCCGAGTCGTACATAGAGGCTGTTGTCACCACCATTGTGGTTGTCACTGCCATCCTGGTAAGGCCTCTAGGGTAAGGCCATGGCCCGTACGGAAAGGTGTCCATTGCTAATCTCACTGAGAGGAAAAGTCTTCAGATGAGAAACAGGAGCTAGGCCTCAAGTAGCAGGGACAGGAAATTGTGTTTCTGGGTGGTTGGGGCTAAGGGTTGGCTGCCACATGGAGCAGGCCAGAGCTGGGAGGGAGGAGGGCATCTGATGGGCTCCAAGATGAAAAGGAGTCAGCACTATCGTGGAAGCCAGATGATCAAGTGAAGGGATTTTTAAAACTTTCTACAGCTGGGGAGCCCTAGCCTCAAGGAAAGCCCAATATAAAGAGAACCAAGATTCCACCCTGGGTGAAGGTGAGGGAGGGAGGGAGCCACAGAGAAGCCAGGAGCAGAGCTTGTGTGTTCCTCTCCGTGGTTGTTCCTGCTGCGCCTGAGTGTGGTCAAGGCTGCTTGAGTATATTGGCCTGGCTTCCTCAGTGAAGGGTCTAGCACCATTCTGGACCAGAGCCACCCTGAGGATTCAGGGGATGTCCCCCCAAGGAAGGTGTCTCTCGGGGGACAAGTGTCAGACCTTAGGATTTCCCCTTGGCCAGGCAGGGAGCAGGGCAAACAGCACTGGCTCCAGGGGCTGGGCCTCCCCAGGGCTCTTGGGACACTGCGTCCCATGCCCTAACCACAGAGACGCCTGTCCTCGCAGCAACCTGAGCTAGTGGCCAGCTCCTCCCCAGTGCTGGGGCCTGCCTTCTGGCAAGCCATGTGGGGATAGTCCCAGCCCCCCGCCCAGGGTGAGGGAGGCTGGCTTTGCTCCCAGTGGCTGGTTTACTAAGGTGCCGACAATTCTTTCTGTCACTGGTGCCTTCAGGCCTGAGTTGATTTTTTGTTCTCACACTTGTCTGTGGCCCGAAGAGTTCATGCATGTTTTTATGAAAGGCGGGTTGGACAAGCACAGACTCCTGGGCCACTCAACCTTAGGGGGCTGCCCTCCAACACACACACACAGACACACACTGCTCAGACCGATGTACTGCTTCCCTGGGGCCTGGATCAGCTTGCGAACCCCCAGGACAGAAGTCCCCAGAGCCCAGAGGAGAAGGGGGACCATGCTGTCCAGTCTCCTCATTTGGTAGGTTAGAGTAGTGAGGAGGTTCAGGGACAGAAAGTGACTTGCCAGAGATCACCTAGTGAGCTAGAAACAGAACGAGCCTGCACCGGCTGCTTCCCCACCCCACGCTGCCTGGCGGGATGCTTTCACCATGGCAACCATCACTGTAGCATCATTACGATAACTTTTCCCATCCTCTCAGCCACTGAAATTTGACAGCAAAAAACAAATTTTAAGGAGGAAAGTGGGCACATTTACCTCTTGTCTTATAGGTTGGAAAATTTAGACTAAAGATCATGTCAACAGAAAAATTGCACAGCTGATAAGAACTCAAGCTCTTGAGTTAGACAGAAGTGAGTTTGAACCCTAGCTGGGCCACTTACAAACTGAGTGTCTCTCTGAACCTCTGATTTTTTTTTGTCTATAAAGTGATAATAGTCATAGTATTTTCCTCATTGGGTTGTTGTGGGGATTCGATCAATTAATGCATGTAGAAAAGCTAAGAATATTACCTGCTACATGGTAAGCATGCAATAAAAGTTAAGTTTAAAAAGTTAAACCACAGACTGGGTCAAACCATGCGTATGGGGGAAAACCAGTCCCCTGGTGGGCAGGTGCTAGGTAGACCGAAGGAAGGCCCATTGAACCGTCCCCCTCACCTGGCTAATATGGCATGAAATGAAGCTGAGGAGTGGGATAGTGTGAGACAGCACCCCATTCCTGCCTGCCCCCAGAGGCAGGCAAGCCCCCAGGGAAAGGCTGCTGCTGAGAAGCAGAAACGTGACTCCACAGCCAAGCCTGTTTGTGGGAAAAAAGGAAGCACCAATGCCCCGCAGTTGCTGCTGCATGAAATTTAAATTATTCTCAGCAAACCTGCTTGACAGATGAAACAGAAAAGGGACGGCTTCATAAAATGCAATTTTGTTCTTGAAAGAATGGACTCTGCAGAATCCTCGCTGATGTCTGTGAAATGTACTGGGGGCTTTTTCTCCTTCTGGTCAGGCGCACTCGTGCTGAAACAGGCAGGGTGGCTCCCATCGCTCCTCGGAGCTGAGGCCTGGACGGCAAACCTAGGCTGGGGAAGCAGAGACGTAGTCTGTGTTGGAGGCCCGGAAGGGGCCGTGAAATCCGCAGGCTCCATCAGAGCACCAAACTCCCAGATTTGTGGGCACTTACGGGCATGTGAAGGAGCCCAGGTGATTTGCAATCGTCTGGTAACCTAAAGGTGGTGGTTCAAACCCACCTAGTGGTTCCACTGAGGAAAAGCCTGGCAATCTGCTTTTGTAAAGATTATAGCTAAGAGAGCCCTGTGGGGCAGTTCTGCTCTGTAATACATGGGGTCTCTGTGAGTCAGGGGCCAACTTGCTGGCAGCTAACAACAATAGCAACAGCAACCTGAGCGTGTGGGACTTTCAGGTTGTAAATTGTAATCACAGAGAAAAGCTTGCAGTGGAAGTCTTCCTCGTGCCCCGTACCTTCTCTGGGAAGTGCTTCTCTTGGAGAAGATGATTTGAGATTCCCATGTAGAATTATGTGAATGACCGCGAGGCCCCATGTGGTGGGTGCTCCTCCCATGTGGTTCTGGGGGTCCAAGAATAGATGAAGGATGCTCGTGTGCACTTCCAGAACGAGAAGCCAGCCTCCCTTCCGTCTCTCTTGTATTCACATTGAAGAACAAAGGCGCTGAGTGGGATCAGGTGGGAGAATCACCCAAGCCCCTTTCATAGTGAATTTCCAAACTGCAAGTGACTTTATCTGGAAGATTTTTTTCTTGCTCCATAAATAGAAATTTGTGATTTCCCTTGTGATGAATTATCAGGCCCTGATAACACATTGTGAGACAACTCATGCATGTTAGAACTGAGCTAATGGGTTTGCCTGTACTTTAAGTTGCACTACGAGCACGAAATGTATACAAAGCTGAAAAATGTCATTATTTCCAAAGCACCATTTCAAAGCCTACATTTTTTGGGGGGGCAGACCTAAGTGACTTGATCTTAAATTCCTGATTAAAGGAACAAAAGAGAGGGGAGAAAATTATGTATTTCCCCACATTTGTAAGGGATGAGCCATAGTCTGGACAAAAGGCAGATATGGATTCCAAAGCAAAGAGGTCAGAAGACATTGTTGACTGGAGCCAGATGTGCATATAAATTAGCTTTTGCTGTATAACAATCACCCCAAAACTTAGTGGCTTACAGCAACAACTACAATTCTGTGGGTTTCTGGTCAGTTCCTGTCCAGCTTGGCTCAGCTCATCTCTGCTGGGCTCTCCCATTTGTCTGTGGTCAGCTGGGGGGTTGGCTAGTGGCTGGATGTTCTAGGATGGCCTCACTCACACTTTTCTGGTAGACAGACAGTTGGCCAAGGCACCTCAGTTCTCCTTCACGTGGCCTGTCACCCACCATCAGGCTAGCTCAGGCTGATTCACATGTGGTCTCAGGGTCCCAAGAGCAAGGCTCGCTGTGCAAGAGCTTTGCAAACTTCTGCTTGAGGCACATGTGCTAAAGTCCTGTTGGCCAAAGCAAGTCACATGGCCAACCCAGATTCAAAGGGTGGGCAAGAAGACTCCACCCCTTGATGGGAGGAGCTGCAGCGCCACATTGCAAAGAGGCAGGATATAAGGATGGGAAGAATGTGTGGTCATTTTTGCAATATAACCAGTAATCAATTGCTGCGAGTTGATTCCGACTCATGGCGACCCCATGTGTTGCAGAGTAGAACTGCGCTCCATGGAGTTTTTATGGCTGTGGCCTTTGGGAAGCAAATCACCAGGCCTTTCTTCTGAGGTGCCTGTGGGTGTGTTCAAACTGCCAACCTTTTGGTTAGTAACCAAGCTTAACTGTGCGACCCAGGGACTGCTTTTGTAGTACATTCCCCAGTGTTTCCAGCACATTTGATTAGACACAATTATTCACACTCTAGCTTCTGGACAAGACTCCCGTGCCTCAAAAAGAAGGGATAGGATCCATCTGTTTCTGTCCTCTCCATGGCCTGGTATAGGAAATTAATATGAGACACTTATTGACTTATACACACATGTACACACAACCTGTGTTACACACATCCCATCTACTCAAAGACTTGGTGAATGCGATTTGAAAGAAGGCACCCAGCAAGGATTGTGTCACTAGGGTGAAGGCCGTCTGGCTGGCCCCCAGGGAAACTTCCAAGGTGCATTTACCTTGGAGAATCTACCATGAGCTAGGATTTGACCCTCAGTCTTGAAAGCTCCAACACTAGACTCCGTCAGTGCCCCAGAGTTGGTGGGATGGGTCACTATTGTTCCTGAGTATATTCCCAAGGTCATTAGAATGCTAACCTACTGATTTACATTAAAAACTATTACCCCAAGAAGACCACCTCCATGGAGTTTGACCAGTGAATTTCTCCCTGTGAGAAATCCACACGGGAGAAGGACAAGCTCTGACCGAAAGGCTTCCTGATGGGCCTGGAATCAGGCAGGGAACCACAGTGTGATGCAGATGTTCAGTAGCCACAGACTGGGACAGCCCGATGCCACCCTCTCCCTAATCAGACAAATCCCATGCACATCCTAAAAGCCCTTGGGAAGACTCCTTCTTAAATTAAATTAGGTTTTCTGCAAACAGCATCACTCAGAATAAACATAAATCTATTTCTTATTCAGGTTTAATGGTCTTCCCTGTTTCATTTAATTACTCATGTTCCAATTAACGATTTTTTTTTTCATTGCGAAAGGACAGTATTTTAGCTACGTTTAAATAGGCTTTAGAGAACTAGCCTGGGAATCTCATCACCATTTATAACATTGTTTTTTTATAGGGAAAGTATGTTGCAAAATCTAAACAGCCAAATTACAAATGAACTTTCAGAACCCAACCCATTTGTTGACTCAGAACTGTCTGCAATGCTAAAAATAATTTGGAGAAATAAACATAAAAAGGAAAACTTAATGTACCTCCGGATCCTTTGTTCACCATCAGCTGCTTCAAAGTTAGTGTCATTTTGGTGAAGAGAACTTCCTCCCAATGCAGACTGACCCTACCCCTCTTTTACTTACTTTCCATGATACAGGCAGCCAGATTTGCTTGAGTCCTCCAAAAGTGTAATGCCTCCAAGAAGGGTCATTGTGGAAGTTCCTGCAGAGATAAGCTGATGTAACTTAGCGGATTATCAATCAGTTTCAGTGCTCCATTCGCTGCCCTAAAATGAAGGCTTAGGAGAATTCTATGTGCGGCTCTGGCTTCAATTTCAACTAGCGGTGGCGTATTAATTTGCGTTGTGAATTTGCCTCTCTAGTACCCACAGGCAAGAAACCTCATTTTCCTCTGGTAAATAAAGAGCCCTGAGAACTCCACAAAGCGTGTGGGCAGAGCATCAGTATGCATTCCGAGACTCCTGCCGAACGCCTTTCCTATTGATTGAAGTAAAATTCCTGCTTTCCCAGCTTCCCCTTCTTCTGCTTCATAGGATAAGATGGGTGAATGCGTCATTTCTTCCTAGAGCCATTAGAAAGGACTCCCTGTGTGATGCAAATGGTTAAGCACTCAACTACTAACCGAAAGGTTAACTGTTCGAACCCATCCACAGGCACCTCAGAAGAAAGGCCTGGTGATCTACTTTCTAAAGGTCACAGCCACTGTGGAGCACAGTTCTACTCTGACAAACATGGGGTCACCATGATTGGAATTGACTCAACAGTAACTGGTTAGCACCATTAAAAGGAGTCCTTGGAGCTGGGGGTAGAGCAAGGCACCTATGTCCACAGTAGAGGTCAGCTTTCACACCTCCCTCCCTTCACTGGAGCCCTGGTGGCGCAGTGGTTAAGAGCTCAGCTGCTAACCAAAAGGTCAGCAGTTTGAATCTGCCAGCTGCTCCTTGGAAACCCTATGAGGCAGTTCTGCTCTGTCCTATAGGGTCTCTGTGAGTCAGAATCAACTCAACACCAACAGGTTTGGTTTAGTTTTTTGGTTCTCCCTTCATTTAAACTGCTGGTTGTTTTTTGCCACAGAGTCCCTCGGGAAAACACTCTTGTCCGTCACACGGGGCCCTTCCTTGCTAGACCAGCTCCTGAGGCTCAGCCATCCTAGGTTAAGCTTGCTGTCCCCCTGCTCCTACTCTTGCCCTCTTTTGTTTTGGAGGAAGGGCCACAGGGCTGCCCCCCTGACCCTCTCTGGGCTGATCAGCAAGTAGTGCTGCCCGTACTCCCTGTACAGAGCTGCCGGGGTAGAGGAAGTCACTCGTTCCACGCCTTGCAGAGGGAGACCTGGGAGAGCTCCCATGCAGTCCCTCCCTCCAGCTTTGTTCACACCTGGAGGGGTGGGGAATCCCAGCCCACCTGCATTCCCCTTGGCTAAGAGGCTGGTCTTGGATTGATGGAGGGTGTGGGGGCTCGTGTTGGGAGGATTCCTATCATTCATCCTTTCAGAGTTGATTTCTTTATTTAAAAAAAGCAGGGGTTTGAATCACTGAGAGTTACCTGGGCAGAAAGCACAAGCCCATGAGGTTGGTTTCGTGGGTGGCCAGTCAGTCAGCAGCATCCTGAGTTGGCCCTGTCTCCCATTGGCTGTGAAGTGAGGGCCAGAACCTCCCACGCTGAAGGCTTCTCTTCTTTGTCAAAAGTGGGTTCGCCTACCTCTCCCAGTCCATGGGACAGCCCTGACTCCTCTGTGATCATCTTTGTGAGTCTAGAACAGCATGTGCCTGAGGCTATCCTGGGGAAACATCTTTGCCAGGACAAGGGAACCCTCTGAGCACAGAGTAGCCCTTTTACAGACTGAAATAAACCCAACTCAGGGTTAGAAAGACATTAAACAGGATCCAGATTAAAAAGTTCCTGCCACTGGTCCTAAAGCTTGTGGGCTGAGGGTAGGGAGACAGGGAGATGGATGACCAAGCCTGCAGGTAAGTCAGGTAGCCCTACCTATGAGAGCACAGAAGCTGAGAACAGCTCCAGGCCTGACAAAGCACCTTCATGGTGCGTAGCGGGTGCTGATATTGTTAGCTGCTGTCAAGTTGACCCAGACTCATGGTGACTCCATGTGTAATGTGATCAGTTGTGATCCATAGGGTTTTTCATGGGCTGATTTTTCAGAAGTAAATTGCCAGGCCTTTCTTACTAGTCCATCTTAGTCTGGAAGCTCCGGTGAAACCTGTTCAGCATCACAGCAACATGCAAGCCTCTACTGACAGACGGGTGGTGGCTGCCCTTGAGGTGCATTGGCCTGGAATCGAAGCCAGGTCTCCCACGTGAAAGGTATGAATTCTACAACTGAACCTCCAATGCACCCGTAACGAGTGTCACTGGATATCTACCCAACATCCATATTCTCTCCCTCTTCCTTTCTAATAGAATTCCAATTCTCTTCAGGTATCCACCACCTTCCAGGCTTTGGGGAAAGGGATCCACAGCTGCACCCCAGGTGGGATTATGATTCTAAACCAGCTGTGGTAAACCCATTCCCCTTAACCTGAATTGACTTAGGATGGGTCATGTGACCCACTTCTGGCCAATGGGACATGAGGGTGCTCCTGGTCGGAGATGCTGGGAAAGGTTTTCTTGCTTCTAAGAAAGCATCCCAAGAAGAAGGTAATCCTTCCTCCCCTGGACGTTGTCATATCTGGATATGATGCCTTGAGTTGCTGTAAGCATTGTACAACAAGCCCAAGGATGAAACCAGCACACAAGGAATGGAAGGAACAGGAGAATTCCAGAAATGTGGAACCACAGCCTTAATGCTGGACCCCTGCCTGCCTCTGGGCTTCTTGCTCTGTGAGCTAATACATTTCCTGGTGTATGAAAAATAAATAACAAACGACCGCCTCCACTATATGAACAGCTATGGAGCACAAGCCACGAATGCAGTCTCCCTTCCATCTCCCAGGCCTCGCCTGGCATGTGGATTCGTAAAAACAGCTGCAGTGACCTTTGTGAGAACCCGTTCCCTATTATTCATTCACCCCAGCACTGACTCCTGGGACAAGCATTCTGCTATCTATTGCTTTTCCAAATGCCAGTTTACTGCCACTGCACTCTCCTGCTTCTGTGGGGTGGCATTTGTGTCTGAGAGAAAGCCACCAGCAGATGGAGTAGCAGGCCGTGAGCCATTTGAGCACTTCACCCCCACCACCCATGTCTTAGTGTCTTAGTGCTGCTATAACAGAAATACCACACGTGGCTGGCTTTCATGAACAGAAATTTATTTTCTCATGCTTTAGGAGGCTAGAAGTTTGAATTTAGGGCCCCAGCTCTAGGGGAAGCCTTTCTCTCTGTTAGCTCTGGTGGGGAGGTCCTTGTCTTTTTTCAGCTTATGTTCCTTGGTTCCTTGGAGAACGCCATATAACATCAATCTTGCCCAGTTTGTCCTTGCTTCTGTGCCTAATATGTTCCTTTTATATCTCACAAGTGATTGGCTTAAAACATACCCTCCACTGATAAACCTTCATTAACATGACTAAGAACCCCATTCCCAGATGGAATTATATCCACATGTATAGGGGTTTAGGATTTACAACACATATTTTGGGGGGACACAATTCAAACCCTAACAACCTACTCGGCAGCAAGATTCTACATACCACTTCCCCAAACATATTGGGATCTCTCCTGCCCCCTGGGCCATTTGCCCTTGATACTTTCTCTTCCTAGAATTTCCATTGACTCTCTTGCCTGCCCAGAAAAACTGTTCTTCCTGCAACTGACAGCCTAAAATATTAGCACCTCTGTGTGGGGGGGGAGGGGGGGTGCTGTTATTTTTTTATTTCTCTTGCTTCCATAACATGTTTATTTATGTCCCTATTATAATACCTGTAATATTATATGGCACTTATCCTTCTGTATGGATTATACCTGAATGTAAAGAAAACAAAAATCCTCACAACTGGACCAATAAACAACATCATGATAAATGGAGAATAAATTGAACTTGTCAAAGATTTCATTCTACTTGGATCAACAATCAATGCCCATGGAAACAGCAGTCAAAAAGTCAAACAATATATTGCATTGAGCAAATCTGCTCAAAAGACCTCTTTAAAGTGCTAAAAAGCAAAGATGTCACTTTGATGTCTAAGGTGCACCTGACCCAAACCATGGTCTTTCCAATCACCTTTTATGTATACAAAAGCTGGACAATGAAAATAGAAGACAGAAGAGGAATTGACACGTTTGAACTGTGGTTCTGGCAAAGAATATTGAATATACCACGGACTTCCAAAAGAAGGAACAAGTCTGCCTTAAAAGTAATACAACCAGAATGCTTCTTGGAAGCGATGATGGTAACGTATCATGTTGCTTACTTTGGGCACGTCATCAGGAAAGACCAATCACTAGAAAAGGACGTCATGTTTGGTAAAGTTAGGGGGTCACGGAAAATGAAGAAAACCCTCAATAGACAGATTGACACAGGAGCTTCAACAATGGGCTCAAATGTATCAAAGATCGTGAAGATGGCACAGGACCGAGCACAGGTGACTCAACAGCAACTAACAACAACAATAACACTTGCTTCTTTATTCCATTTCTCTCCTTGCTAAGCTGTGAACTCTGTAGAATAAGCTCCCTGAAATGCCCAGCATATACAGATTCTCCGTAAGTGCGTGAGGACAGAGCCAGTGAATTTATACTTATGAATATTTATTCATGTATTTATCACTGTCTTTGGGATAAAAAAAACCCGTTGCCATTGAGTCAAGTAGAACTGCCCCATAGGGTTTCCAAGGAGCAGCTTGGTGGATTCAAACTACCAACCTTTTTCTGGTTGGCAGCCGAGCTCTTAACCAGTGCACCACCAGGGCTCCGTTGTTGGGATAGGGAAGATAAATGCCTTTGATGTTGTCTCTGCCTACCTACTAACTGAGGGAAAAAGGTGGAACAGTCTCCAAAGAATGAGTGGTTTGTGTGGATGCCTACAATAAGGATGATGAAGACAGGACCCGCATGGTGAGCCAGAGCAAAGCCTCTGTGGGCTCACTAACGAGACTAGTGCCCCGTGATTTGCTGTGATATAGGCAGCACTGATTTTACATCATCAAGACCTTTGCCCTAGGTCCGGCACTCCTTCTGTTTTCTCCCAAAGTACTTGGATTCACTGTAGTACAACCCTTTCCCTCAAATATTAATATTTTGTTGGGCTACTTCTCCCATTTGCCGATAACTCTCTGAAGCCTTTTGCATTTGTTTATTTTATTTAAGGTACTCATCCTCATTTGGGCAGGTGCTGTTTTGAGTACTCTAGTATCCTATTTAATCCTCATAAAAAATACTCCCACTTCAGACCTGAGAAGGAGAGGGTAAGTAACTTGCCCAGGGCGACACAGGAGGGCTGAATTCATCCCCAGGCTGTCTCACTCCAGAGTCCAGGTGTGCAGCTCTGTATGAGGCCCAGCCCAGTGACGTTTGTTGAATGAGCAACTGGATGAAAAGCGTGCCATTGGCATTTTTCCTCAGTGCTAGTAGCATTGCCTGAAGGGCTACAGGCTCCCCACAGAAGCAGTTTTGCTCACCAACAATTTGAAACAACCACAAATGTCAGGACCAAAAGGTTAGGAAGCTTGCATGGTCCAGCCCCATACCTCCCAGATGTCCAGCCACAGCTCTGTTCATTTTCCCTCCAATTCAGTAACCTTTTTTTCTTAAGCCATTGGTGTGGAATGGACTCTGCTCAGAGGTGGGATATTTGGGGGTCATTATGCCTTGGGTCACACCCTCTATCTCCTTCTGAGGGTCTGTTGTTTTGGTCTAGAGGACAGCGGTGGTTCAGTGGTAGAATCCTCCCCTTCCCTGAGGGAGACCAGGTTCGATTCCAGACCAGTGCACGTCATGCGCAACCACTACCCATCTGTCAGTGGAGGTCTGTGTGTTGCTATGATGCTGAACAGGCTTCAGCAGAGCTTCCAGACTAAGATGCACTAGGAAGAAAGGACTAGCAATCTACTTCTGAAAATCAGCCAGTGAAAACACTGTGGATCACAGTGGTCCAACCCCATCGCACACGGGGTCACCATGAGTCAGGGGCCAACTCGGCAGCAGCTAACAACCACATTGGTTTGGTCTAAGAATACCACATGCTGATGTCTGCTTTCAGAACTGCTTTTGCTTATTCCATCCCAGAAGGGCAGTCTAGGACTCAAAACTGTTCACCAGTGGGGCTGGGATGGGTTTGGAGCACTCTCCGATCTCAAGGGGAAGTCTCCCTCCTGCTTGTCCCTCAGTCGTTCCTGGTGAATTTAAACCTGGGCTGAGAAGCAGAGATGCAACAGAATCATTGCTGATCGTTTATGAAGGGCAGAGTCAGAGCAGCTGTGATTTGCCACTGTCTTCTTTGTGGGCCCAGTACTGCTTTGGGGGAACAGACAGCAGGAAGAAAAGGTGTCTAGTTGTTCGGGTGTTTGTCGGCAGTCCCTTCGTACTAGGGGGAAGAGTCTCCCCTGGGATGTGGAGGAAAGGCCATGTTTGAGGAGGCTTCTAGGGGTGGAAAAAACCCTAGGCTGGCCTCAGGAGACTGGGTTTCAGGCCCATCTCCACACCTCACTGGCTAAGCGACCTCAAAGCAGGACCCTTCAGCTCTGAGACTCAGTTACCTTCCCTATGCATTGGCATAAGAATGCCAACTTCACTGGGCTCTTGTGAGGTCTAGATGAAACAGCAAGGTAAAAGCACTTTATAAAAACCAATGCCCTACAGTTGAAAGAGAGAGAAGGAATATCTGTGTAAATTCGGGGATAGTTGACACACCAAGTAATTTCCTTTATTAAGAGAAATGACAGTGCCAATCATAGTGACTAAAAGCCAGGCAGGCCAATCAAATTATGGCACTTAACTCAAACTAACATTGACTTGATTGAAATGTAGGGAAGAATTCCTGAGGAATGAGAGGGAGGGTGGCCCGGCCCCCTGGGCCGCTTCCTGGGTAATTGTGGGGTAGGTGTCACTGAGGATTCCCATCATGACTCACAGGGTAGCTTGAATGGGTTGGGAGGCACTCCGCTGTCCCCACTTGCTGCTCTTCCTCTCCCACACACAGCAGGCCAATGGCTCTGGGGCCACCCAGCAGCAAGGATATGGCCAAGCACAGTGTGAAGGCCAGGGCCCTGAAAAGGAGGGTTCTGGGGGATGCTGGAGTCATTGCAGAGCATATCCATGGTCAATTTCTGTAGCATCCCCTGGAGCTGGGGCTGATGGGGAAGGTTTAGCTGTTCTGTGTTCAGACCAGTTACCAGTTGCCACTAAGTCAGTTCCAACTCATGACGACCCCATGTGTGTCGGAGTAGATCTGTGCTCCATAGGGCTTTCAATGAATGATATTTTGGAAATGGATTACCAGGCCTTTCTTCCAAGCCATTTCTGGGTGGATTCAAACCGCCAACCTTTCAGTTAGTAGCCAAGTGCTTAACCGTTTGCACCATCATGTTCAGAAGTGAGTTGCAAATCTCACTGGTAAAGAGTATGCTCTCCAAGCTAGAAATGTGTACCTCACTGGCACAAGGGTGCATTTTAATTAACCCCGTGCACTCAGGAACAATCCTAGGAAATGACTGAGAACTGCAAGGCAGCAAGGACCCCAGCTGTGTCCTTGGGGTGGCCACCAGCAGCAGCATCGGTGCCATCATCATTGATGTCTATTGAGTGCCCACAATGGGGCAGACATGGTCCCAGTGCTTTTGCCTATATTAACCCACTTCATCCTAACAACAGTTGTATGAGGTGGGTGCCATTATTGTCTTCATTTTGCAGATACGGAAACCAAGGCACAGTGAGGTGATGTAACATCCAGGGTTCCACTGCAGTGCTGGACTTAACCAGTTAATCAGTTGTCGTCGAGTTAATTCCCATGGCAACCTATGTGTGAAGAGTAGAACTGTGCTCCGGAGGGTTTTCAATGGGTGATTTTTCAGAAGTAGATCACCAGGCTTTTCTTCCTAGTCCTTCTTTAGTCTGAAAGCTCTGCTGAAACCTGTTCGGCATCATGGCAACACATGAGCCTCCACGGACAGAGGAGTAGTGGTTGGTGGCTGGTGGCTGTCCGTGAGGTGCGTTGGACAAGAATCAAATCTGGGTCTCCCACATGGAAGGTAAGAATTCTACCACTGAACCACCACTGCTCTCGTAAGAAAGCTTAGGGGGCTAACGACCCAGCCAGCATTTAGAGGACTCCGTGGGAGCATGGAGGAGGGAGCAACTAACTGACTGGGGGAGTCAGGGAAAGCATCATAGAAGAGATAATGGTTAAACTGGGTCTTAGAAGATGAGTGGGAGTTTGCCAGAGGAAGAAATGGGAGGTAACCTGGGAAGAGGGAATGGCATGAACAAAGGTTAGAGTCAAGGAATAGCAGGATCACTGTTGTTTTTACTACTGTAACCCTAGGGCCTAACCAGTACTGGTTGCTGTTGAGTCTGACTCATGGCAATCCTACCCATGTGTGTCAGACTAGAACTGTGCTCCCATAGGGTTTTCATTGGCTGATTGTTCAGAAGTAGATTGCCAGGCCTTTCTTCCGAGGTGCCTCTGGGTGGACTCAAACCGCACACCTTTCGGTTAGCAGTCAAGCAACCGTTTTCACCACCCAGAGACTCCAAACTGTGCTTACACCTCCTTATGATGCGTCTGGTAATGTAGACACAGGCTTGCCCTGGGTGGAAACAGCCAAGATAAGACTGACTGAGCAGAAAGTGATGGAAGAGGAAAGGCTTGTGCCCCCACAGCTCTCCCCAGCCGCACTTTAGAGCCCTGCCCACCGCTTAGCCTGGCACAGGCACTTCCTCCACGATCAGGCCAGGTGGACAGACTCCCTGCACTGCCCTCGCCTCTTACACCAGAGGTATGCTGAGGGTGTGATTTTTATTCCCCCCACAATATTAGGCTGAGCAGATGATATTGGGCAAAATATATTGTAGCCATAATTCATATTAATGGGAATTCAATAGTGGCAACTTGTCATCTGCTGAGATTAGAAGTGAATATTGTGTTATAAAGGCATTAAAAAGGCATTATGAATTAGATTCCATTGCACCACATTGTGTTCCCTGTAAATAATTGAAGGAGAAGCTGGTGCTTGGATTTGGGATGTGTCCATTTTTGAGATCCCTGCGATGCCTCCACTCTGCCGAAGGGGGCCCATTGATGTGACAGGTCGCATGGCCACCAGGAGAGTCTGTGCACTCAGCAGGTCCGAAGGCTCCTCAGAATGTGTGTTACGCTTCCAGAAAGACTCTTCCTATCAGCAGAAATTAATAACTGCCACTTCCAACACTAGACTATGTATTTTTCTTGTAAAATCCTCACCTCCAGGCCGTGGAATGCCAGCTGCACAGCCAGGGCCCAGGTGGGCTCCCGTGGCACCACTGAGTCAGCAGCAGCCTCCCCCACCATTCTCACCCACCTCGGGCTCCCTCAGGTGTGAGGACTGGAGTGCTGACGCACCCATGGTCAGTCAGGCAGGTGGGCCTGGGCAGCTGCTTCCTGGGTGGGATGAGCCCCAGCCTGCCAACACCCATCCTAAGGGGGGCTTCTCAGTCCTGTGCTCCCATCCTGAAGGGCCCGTCACCTGCTGGGCTGTGACATCAAGGTCCTTGAGGCTCCAGGCTGGAAGGCAGCTGGGGCTTCATGGATACCACACACTCTGGGGCTCCTCCCCCTGTAGCTCAGACCCCTGGTGTCTCCGTGTGGCCCTGTAAAGAAATGGCAGAGGTCTTGGCTGGAGCCAGGGTCTGTCTTTTTTTTAATCAAAGCACAGAACTTGGTTCAGAGGAGAGGACTGGCTGCCCCCAAGGAAAATCTGAAAGGAAAGTAGGGGAAGAAGCCCGAGTCTTTGCCCCATGTGCAGACCCGGGAAGAGCAGGTGAACACTGTCTCTGGCCTTGACTGGTCAGAACCCCCTTCATAGCCGGCCCTCCCCATCTAGGGGACTTCCGGGATCATTGCTGACTTTGCAGGCAGTTCTGAGGCAGCTGGTGATTGGTACTGAGTTTCAATGAAGGAGTGACTTATGTCAAATGGCATGCTAAGCGGCAGCTAGAGAGAGGAGGAGGGTCTGTGGTGTGAAAGGCAGTCAGGGCAGGAGGGGTTTTACGTGGAGGGGAAACAATTAGCTGGTTAGCCCACCACATGAATCAGTCCTATTTGGGATACCCACTGCACACCCAATATCTAAGCACTTAGCACACATCTTTGCCAGCACAGA
Organism: Trichechus manatus latirostris; assembly: GCF_000243295.1. Classification (NCBI taxonomy): domain Eukaryota; kingdom Metazoa; phylum Chordata; class Mammalia; order Sirenia; family Trichechidae; genus Trichechus; species Trichechus manatus. The sequence continues at coordinate 2,860,129 of NW_004443988.1, forward strand.
GATGGGATAGGGGCCCGGACTCCGGATTCAGACTGCTCGTGTTGCATTCGAATCCTGCCTCTTCTGCTTTCTAGCTCAGTGACCTTTTTGCAAGTTTCTTAACCTCTCAGAGCCTCAGTTTCCTCATCTGTAAAATGGGATAATAATACTACCTAGTTCATTGGGTTGTTGGGGAGGTTAACTGAGTTAATAATGCAGAGCACTAGCAGCTGTGCCTGGTGCCTCATGCGCACGTGGTACGTGCCATCTACTGTGATTACTACTGTAGCCGTCATTGTGTGGCCTGCACTTCCCAACTTCTCTGTCTTTCCCCCGGGAATGTGGGCCCTTGAGACAAAGGACTTCTCTTATTAGGTTTTGTATTGCTAGCACCTCACCCTTACCTGCTGTGTGATAGGTTCTCAGTAAGGATGTGTTTAGGCAAACATCAGCTGCAAGCACCAGCTCAGATGCAGGTGAACCCAGCTACAGCGTGTGTGTGACCCTGTGGCATGGAGGGGCCAGAACATGAATTGGAAAGAACACAGGCATAAAGACAGGCCACCCTGGGTTTGAGTCATTGGTGAGGTGATTAACCTCTCTGCAGCCTCATCTTCCTCACCTGTGAAATGGAGCCAACAATAGCACTACCTTACGAGGGATCCCTGGTGGCGCAGTGGGTAAGCACTCAGCTGCTAACTGAAAGGTGGACAGTTTGAATCCACCAGCTGCTCCTTGGGAACCCTATGGGGCAGTTCTACTCTGTCCTATAGGGTCGCTATGAGTCGGAATTGACTCGACAGCAACGGGTCTCAGACTTTGCAAGAGTTGTGTACGAGTTAGGGAAATTCCAGGCAAAAAGCTTAGCCTGGGTGAACAATTAAGTGCTCGGTAAATGCAGTGACGGTGATGACAGCGTGTGAAATACAGGTTACAAGTTTTGTTTTAAAGATAAATTCCTGGGGGCTTTTTTTTAAAAAAATGGACCCTCTTCTGAGAAAATACCAAGTAAAGCATCGGAACAGTGAAGGCCAGCTGGGCTCTCCCGTGTTCGTCTGCGGGGGGTCAGACACCTCCGCGCTGTGGCAGGCTTGAGTGAACCTCTAGCATTATAGTGTACACGGCTGGTCCTCCCTTCTCATCCCCACACCCTGCCTTCCTGCCCACCACTTAGCACATCACTTGGGTTCTCTCCCGTTTATTCATACAACAAATCTTTACACTTAGTTTACTAAGAAGTCTCTTATGGCTCAGCTGGTGTGGGACAGACTTCTGTGAAGGATGCTTCCCTATGGAGAATAGCCCAGACCCTCCTCCTCCAAGGTGTCCCGTTTGTAAGGAAGGACACGCCAAGTCACAGCAGTGACAGCCAATCCACTTCGCACTGAGGCCACACAAACCTAGCCCAGCCTTGTGCTGCCAGCAGATCCACTGTGCTGTTTCTACTCACTGGTCATCAGCCCGACAAGCTCAGCCTTTGAAAAACCCTCCTGAGACAGCGCCACTCATTAAGTGGGTTGAGTTCTGAGCACCTTAAGGGTAGCTTGTTTTCCAGCTACCTGGAGTCCAGCCCCCTGGCTGCCCCCCCCCCCGCCCCACCCCGCTTCCCTTAGACGCCACGCCAGAGCCCAGGAACCTGGGTCCCTGCTTGGGGCAGCACAGCTTCCACCAGGCTTCCACCTTACTGCCTCCCAACTCCGTGGTTTGCTCATCAGGGCAGGCCACAAAACTAAGAAGAAAGATCTTTGTAGACTGGAAAAATAGGGGCTGCTGCTGTTTTATGGTGGAGTGCTTTATGGTTTTCAAACATTTTAATTAGTTTCATTTTTTAATATAAATGCACCCTGATGTTTTGTGCAGGAAGGGCACAGTTCTTAAAATCTCAGAAACAAAGTAGGAAAATGACAGATTGGCTATTAAAGCGTCACATTCAGATGTGTTATTATTACTGTTGTTATTTAACATTTCTAAGCACCAACACTGAGCCTGGGGTGGTGGAGGAGGGTGAGGGGTAGAAGGCCCAAAGGCACTTAACACGCAGGGGCTCAGAGGGAATTGGCAGTTGCTTCTCAGTTGCCTGAGGTTGTCCTGCCCCAAAGGGAACATCTCAGGATGCCTGTCCCTGGTTTGTAGACTAAGGACACAGTTGGGCTTTGTGCCCCAACCTTGTCCTTGATTCACCTGTGAACTTGCTGAAATACACCTGCTCCCCACATCTCATTCAGGTAGGAGTTTCAGCTATATTTTAGGATGGGTCACTTCCAGAAACAAATCTGTCTTGGAGGAAGCACAGCCAGAATGCTCCTTAGAAGCGAGGATGGTGAGACTTTGTCTCACTTACTCTGGACATGTTATCAGGAGGGACCAATCCCTGGAGAAGGACATCATGCTTGGTAAAATAGAGGGTCAGTGAAAAAGGGGAGGACTCTCAGTGAGATGGATTGACATGGTATGCGCAACAGTGGGCTGAAACATACCTACTATTGTGAGGATGGCCCAGGACCAAGCAACGTTTCGTTCTGTTATACATGGGGTCACTATGAGTTGGGGTCACTATGAGTCAGGGTCATGTTATACATGGGATCACTATGACTCAACAGCCCCTAACAAAAGCAACACTTCCAAAGAAACATGTTTCGTCTTTTAAAATATTCAGATAGAAGAGAAAGTAGTGTTCAAGAGATTGGGTTTTACTTCAGCACCACCTCCATGAGAGAGTCTCCTCACGGTATTTTGTTAAAGAAGCTACACCCCAGTGACGGCTGGTTTTCCGTGAAGCCTGCTCTCGAGACTGTGAGTTTCATCCAGGAGCGGGATGACCTCCTGACCCTCTTCTCTGCTGAGTTGAAATGAAACACCATCACACCTTATTCTTTGGTGTCAAGAAATGTTTCCACAAGCCTTCTAATGACCACCTGCCTGCTTCCTCTAGCATATGGACTCCAATTTGGAAAACTTTCAAAGGGCAATTAAAGCGAGAAGCTACAGTACTCCCACGTCCTTCTCACAACCTACAACAGCATCCCCTTGGAATGTGAGCCTCCAGGCATGCCATTTATGTGTTTGTGTCTACAAAGAGAGATTCTGATTTGTGCGTGGAGGGTGAGACTTTTAACGTAGTGTCCCCTTAAAATGAGCCTTCACTGGACTGAGAAAATGGGGGGAGTCCATGGGTGGTGTAGATGGTTAATGTACTCCCTGGTAACCAAGAGGTTGAGTTTGAGTCCACCCAGAGGTGCCTTGGAAGAAAGACCTGGTGATCTACTTCTGAATAATCAGCCATTGAAAACGCTGTGGAGCACAGTTCTACTCTGACACACATGGAGTCGCCATGAGGCAAGGTCAACTCATTGACAACTGGCTAGTTTAAGTCAATGGAATGGATGTGCTCTGTGGGTTATTCCCCTAGCAGAAGGCTCTTGGTCAAACTCAAGGAACCATCAGGGAAATTTTTAAAATCAGAACATCACACAAGCCAAATAAAAGCTCCAAACACTAACCACTCCCCTCTTTTCACTGACTTTAATGTGTAAGAAAATCCTCTTTGCTGTCGCTTTGCTCCTGTTTATCTCATTGCAATTAAAAGGAGGAAAAACATTAGCAGATCTGTGGCCTAGCCACTCCTCACTTTCAAAGTGTGTGCCTTAACTGTGTTATTTCTAGCAGGTCATTTTGCAGAGTTACCAGAAGACACTGGTCCCAGCCATCTGAGGTCTCCTCAGACTCACACACCCACCTGGACTAAACTGTACCCAAAGTGTGAGCCTCAGGTTACGGGGCTATTTCAGAAGAGGTGGCATCCCCAGGCAGGCTCCAGTCAGCCTGCTGGGCCTGAGCTGTGTCTTTTCCCCAGCTGTTCCCTGGGTCTGGGTTTGAAGTCAGATTACAGCCCCATTGTTTACCCAGCTGTTGCTACGGCCCAAGCTCATATTGGGGCAGGCATCAGTGGTGCTCAAAGGATATTTATTCTGTAGCCGCCTGGGGACTGGAAGCAGAGCTGTGTGTACACGTGCTCCCGTAGAAAGCACCCTCCTCTCAGATTTGTCCTCTGGAGATTAGAACGACAGAACCTCTGGGAGCAGAAAGGTTCTAAGTTTGGAAAATATCAGCTCTGCCCTGGGATATTCTTCACGCTGGTAATTTATGTCTTGGAAGTGACTTGAGTTTAATTTATTTGGAGGAACATATGAACAGTTCAGCGAATCATGTCCCTTCAAACCTTGAGTGACACTTTAACCCCAAATGGCAGTGCTGGAGCAGGTCTTCGGGCTTATTCTGGGCATGGAGGATGGGGGGATGGCTTTGGGGGGGGGGGCAGAGAAAGTCAAGGGGGAACACCACTTAGTGTAGAAAGTTATACTCAGCCTTCAAAACAAGATGTGGGCTGTGGCACTGGACTCCCACACAGGAAATGGTCGTTAGAGTGAAGGCCTCATGAATGAACGCATGCATGCATGCATGAATGAATGAATTGCCTCAGTTGGCCTGATCTGCTGAAGCAAGTGACTGCTTCAGAGAAATGAAGCCTTTAAAATGGTCAGGGCAGTTCTCCCAAGCGCACAGCAACATGGCAGCTGAAATTGGTATAAGAAAAGAGATAGATTACCGGAGGTGGAATCCGTTACTGAAAGATTCTTGGAGGCTAGCAGCGATAGCTGCAGCTCACTGCTAACCGAGAGATTTATGTGACAAGATTATCGATGGTATTAAGCACATTTAGAAGAGAGGATTATACCTACTTCTGGGTCAGTTCTGTGCCACCAGGCCCCTGGTCTGGCCAGGTGTTAACAGATGGGCTGTCAGCTGCACACAGGTGAAGCTAAACATTTGACAGTCACAGGGAGAGGAAGGCTCGGATGGTGAGTTCAGTGCTGGGTGGCGAAGTTCTAATCCAATGGAAGGATCTGGCTTTGGGTCTCTGCCAAATCTCACAGAAACTCTGCTTCCATCTCCTCCCTTTCTTCTCCCCACCCTCTTCTCCCCAGCACCCCCCACCCCCAACTTCCCCAACCCTGCCAACCTCCCAGATTTTTGACTTGGCGAACTCCTGGGATAGCAGGGCAGGGACCCATGTGTAAGTGGGAACAGGAGGCCAGTGTCAGGGGATTAGAGGGGTGAGTGGAAGGAGACTGTGCCAAGCCCACCCACCACCTTCCTAGAAATGAACTTCTAAGCAGTGACAGACTCTTGTCAAGAGAAGGCATAGCACTAGTCACTCTGTCACAGGAGAGAGTTTAAAATTAGACCAGCCAAAGCTCGGGAGAATGTGCTGCGAGGAGCAGCTATTGGTGGCCCTCAGAGGGGACAGCTGAGATGTGGCCTGTTGGGCTTTTCCATCACCAATGTTGAAGCCTCTCTGGGAGCAGGACTGTCAGATGAGGAAGGGCTGCCAGCCTCTGACTTAACCATCCCGGGATGCCCCAGATGCAGGAATTTTGGGAAACTCTTGCAGTGACCTCCAAAAATGTTGCCTTTATTATTAAGTTATTGTGGTAAAATACACATAGCGTAAAATTCACCTATTTTAGCCATTTTAACGTATGCAATTCAGAGACACTTAGTACACTTACGGTTGTGCAGCCATCATTACTATCTGGTTCCAGAACATTTGCATCACCCCAAAATGAACCCGTGGCCGTTGAGTCAGTTCTGACTCATAGTGACCCTGTAGGACAGAGTAGAACTGCCCCACAGGGTGTCCAAGGAGGGGCTGGGGGATTAGAATTGCCAACCTTTTGGTTAGCAGCTGAGCACTTAACCACTGCGCCACCAGGGCTCCCCCCAAAATGAAACCCCATACCCATTAAGCAGTCACTCCCCATTCTCCCTCCCTGAAAAGGTTACTTTTTAAAAGAAAGGGTAATAGGATGGCCTCAGGGCATGTCCACTTAGCTGGTGACGTGGAAGGGAGAAGGGTCTTGCTTGGGTTATCTGCCCTTCCTCAGTGGGCCCACACCCCACTGTATTTTAGTTGTCTAAACTCTCTCTTTCCCCCAAGGGCACTGCCAGTGTCTTATTCCTCTTTGTGACGTCAACTCCAAGCACAGCATTTGGCACATAGTAAGCCTCAACAATATTTTTCGGATGGGAAGAGATTTGAAAAAAAAAGTTGCTGTCTAGTCGATTCCAACTCATGCCGACCCCACGTGTGTCAGGATAGAGCTGTGCCCCACAGAGTTTTCAGTGGCTGATTTTTCAGAAGCAGATCTTCAGGCTTTTCTTCCAGGTGCCTCTGGGTAGTCTCGAACCTCCACCCTTTCAGTTAGTAGCCAAGCGAGTTAACAGTTTGCACCACCCAGAGAGTGGAAGGCTATAAAAACCAGTAATTCAGTAGCTAATATGCTACTTCTTATTCTTTGGGGATGTAACTCTTTGTCCTCGAGTTGTCATACTTTTGAACCCCATACAGAAATAAGCAACATTTAGAATAGGAATAAAAGGCCATTCATGTTGCTGCTCTTAATTAGATGCCCTGTTAAATTGCAGCAATTTTGCACTGTGGTTCCATCTTAGAATGTCTGGAAGCTCTAAAGAAACTCTTAACCAAGGAAGCCAGGAGTTCATTTTATTCTTTTCTCCCTGTTTTCTTTCACAGGCCAATTTACTTTTTTTAGACATTTTGCTTTTAGTCTGTGCCATTCGCCGAGATTTGTGTATGTAACACTACTCCTTTGACAAAGAAGGTGAGTGTGGTGTAGTGGAATCCCCAGGGCCCCCCACTAATCACTTTTGATGGAGTGAGACTTGGGGAGTCAATTATTTTGCCTGATAGTCTGAAGAAATTCACTGTTCTGTCGCCCTCTTATGTGGAAATAGAAGCCACCCGGAACACGGGGCGCCCACCGCCTCTGCAGCCTCCCTCTCTGCTGCCTGAGTCTCCCTCCGCTCCCTGGCGGGACCTGGAAAGATCAAAGGGACAGATGACAGTACTTGGCGCCCATTTGTCACTCCATTGGAGGGGACCAGTTGCAGTGTTAACAGTCAGGCTTGGTCCCATGTTTCATGAATATTTTAGAATGTTTGCTGGCAGAATTCTAACTGTGCTGTGTCCTCCACTGTGTACGTGCCACCCATATTCCAGAGTTTAAGTGGAGCTTTGGGAAGAGGAAACACCACCTCTCCATTAGTTTCCTTTATTATCCTAAACATGCTGGCTAAGCTGTTCCATGTCCAGGGTCTCAAGTCCGTGTGGTCTGTCTCATCCTTGCTCCAAGCCGAATTCTGACACATGGTCAGGGAAAGCGGTTTCTTTGAATGACAAGTGCTCTGTGCTGGGGGTAGCTTTTAGTGACTGATAATTTAGGGGATATAGGTCCCTGAGTGGCACAAATGGTTTGTGTTCGACTACTAACATAAAGTTAGTGGTTTGGACCCACCCAGTGGTGCTGCAGAAGAAAGGCTTGGCAATCTGCTTCCATAAAGGTTACAAGCAAGAAAACTCTATGGAGCTCAGTTCTACTCTGTAACACACGGGGTTGCAATGAGTTAGAATTGACTCGATGGCAGCAGGTTTGGTTTTTTGGTTTAATTTAGGGGATAGGGAAGAAATAGCTTATATGTTGGCCAATTGTAATATATTTCTGACATGTCTTCTGGCTTGTTCTTCTGTGGTGGTGTTAGTTTGTTTCTGCAAAAGCCCTCTCACCTGCCTTCTACTCGCCCCAGTCCCACCTCCTCCAGATCCCGTCTGTGGCCAACCTCATCTAGGCAGTCTTCACAGTAATCTCTACCTCTTCTGGAAGTCCTAACCCCTGCATGCACTTGCACGTGGCTGGGCCCTCTGTGAGTTTCCTTGTGACCCTGCGTGAGCCCCTGGAGCAGAGAGAGCTGCTCCCTGTCCTGGCCTCCCCACTACTGGCATAAAGCTGGACATTATTGGGCCTTAGGAGAGAGGCTGCAGTGAGAAAAACCAGGTCAGGCCCTAGCCTCTCCTTTTGCCCAGTGGATAGCTGTGTGGGTCAAATTTTGTTCCCCAAACATATATGTTGAAATCTCAACCCGAACAGTTTGTGATTGGCTGCTAATCTTAAAGGTTGGCAATTTGAACCCACTCGATGGTGCCATGGAAGAAAGTCCTGACAATCTGCTTCCATAAAGATTGTTGTTATTGGTGGTGTTGGTGTTAGGTACCGTTGAGTCAGTTTCAATTCATAGCGACCCCATGTGACAGAGTAGAACTGCCTCATAGGGTTTTCTAGACTGTGATCTTTATGAGAAGAGATTGCCAGGCCTTTCTCCTGCAGAGCTACTGGGTGGATTCAAGCAGCCAGATTTTCAGTTAGCCACCAAGCATTCAACCATTGTGCCACCAGGGCTAGTCCGTAAAGATTACAGCCAGGAAAATCCTATGGGGCAGTTCTACTCTATAACAATATGAGGTCGCCATGAGTCAGAACCGACTAAATGACAACAGGTTTGGGTTTTTTTTGGTACCTGTGAATGTGATCCTGTTTGGAAACAGTGCCTTTGAAGATGTTGTGGTTCACATGAGGTCATACTGGAGTAGGGTGCATCCTAAGCCTATATGATTGGTGTCCTTATAAAAGAGAAGATACACCCAGACACGGAGACAGAGCAGGGAAGCCATATGACACTACAGCTGCAAGCCCAGAACACCTGGAGCTACCAGAAGCTGGGAGAGAGGCATCAGACAGCTCGTCCCTCAGAGCCTCAGAGGGAATCAACATGGCCAATACACTGATTTGGACTTCTAGCCCCCAGACTGTGAGACAATAAATTTTTGTTCTTGTAAGCCAGCTAGGTTGTGGTATGTTGTTACAGCAGCTCTAAGACCCTCATACAGTAGCCTTTGTGAGGAAAGCACCCCACCCACTTGGGAGGAGGCAGCATCCTGGACCTTGGCACACCTCTCCAGCTTCCACTTGCCCCTCTTGGCCAGCTGCTAGGCCAGAGCTCAGAAGGAATGGGCCTGTGACCCTACTGCCCACACCTGGGCCTTCCCAGGTCTCCTCGGGTACCTGTGCCTCGGAGACACGTGCTGTGGTCACAGGCAAGTGTTTTCCGCTCTGTGTGGTTCTTTCCTCCACACCCCGACAGTGGTACCTCTGGGCTTCCCACTCCCGGTGATGTTTGTGACCAGTCCTGCCCAGGCTCTCTGGGGACAGAGCCGTCATCATGCAACTGTTTTTAGACAGACACAGCAATCAGCTCTACCCTCTGCCCAACAGTCACACAGATTCCCAGCTTGTGAACAAAAACAAGACTGTGTATTCCGAGTGTCTCCATCCCCCCCAAAACGGAGAAACACTCTGAATTCCAAATTCCTGGCTAGCTTCCTTTCAAGGAGGTTTCCCTTTTGCATGCCTCTACCTCATGCTAGGTGTCACAGCGTGAGGCCAGCCACAAACCTGAGTCAGGCTCCAGGCTCATGACACAGCTAGGGTGTGGGGCCGAGGCTGGGGCTGGGGAGGCCAATCACTCAGGCTACAGATGTTTACTGAGGGCCACTCGGGACCTGGCCTGTGCCCAGCCCTCTGTGGGGCTCTGTACTGGGCACTGTGGGGGAAGACATGGACCCTGCCAGACGACCCGTAAGTTAAACAACATGTAGAAACACCTTTGAGGGAGCATGTGGCTGGCCGTAGGTCTGGGGTGCCATCTTTTTTCTTTCCTAGGCTACTGTTCCCATTACCATCAGACCTCTTGTTATACCTGAGGGACAGTAAGTGAGGGAGAATTGGGTTGTATTAAAATCTTTTCAGCATGTGGAATTTTGAAAGTCCTTCACTCCTTCTTGGACCCAGGATTCTGAACACCCCCCCCCCACACACACACACACACATACACACAAACACACACACACACACTCATACACCCCTGACGCTCAGGTCTACAAGTGCAGAGGAGGGGAAGACCCCACTAGGTGGAAAGTCAGGGAAGGCTTCCTGGAGCCAGGCCCCACACATTCAGACTTGGTTAGCTGTGAGGTAGAGAAACGAGGCCTAGGGATCAGATGGCCAGGGGTCAACTTTCGGGGACCCTCCCTTTCTCACCTGAGGAGAATCATCCTACATATGCTGTGGGGGGTGAGGGTACGGCCTGAATCTACCCGGCCCCAAGGAACCCTCATCTAGTTAGTGCTTCTTAGAGGATGATCTGAGGAATGCTCGCGTCAGAATCCCCGAGGTGTTGTTTAAAAGCCAGATTCCCAGACACCAACTTTCCCCCAACCAAAGGTTATTGATTCTGGATCTCTAGGGCCGCGACCTAGATTTGCGTGTTTAACAAGCTCCCCCGGGAGTTTTTATGTACTAGGGTTTGAGGCCTAGGTTGTTCCTGGCTGTCCTGGCAGGTAGAATGGAGGACAAGGAGAAGAGGTGGAGAGAAGTTATACTGGGCCCGCCCTGCAGCAATCCTCAGCCTCCTCACAGGAGCTGTCCTCACCCAGAACGCTCTGGTGAGGCCTGGTGGGAGTGAGGAGGGCTACCTCAAAAACAACCCCAGGAGACAGTCTCCACAATTCAGACTATCTGTGCTGTGGGGCATGATGGGTCTAATCTACCTTTGTGTCTGTCTGATTTGAGGCCCTGGTCCCTGGCCTTATCCTGTCTGCCCTGCTCACAGTGTCCTCTTCATTTCTGTCTGCCTTCCAGCTGCACACATGCTCCTCGAGGCCCAGGATCCATCTAATGCATCCTTCTCTCCCTAGGCCCGATGGGGTTGGCACACCGAAGGTGCTCAATAAATGTCCATTACATTTAACTTAATCACATTACTGAATTAAGGCAGAAAAGGCCCTGGCGCTCTTTGTGGGCCTGGACAGCAGGAATGGAGGGAGGGCCTGCCATGCAAAGACCCTGCACCTCCCCTGGTGAAGGAAATATTGATTCTGCTGTTTGTTTTGCAAGGAAGCTGTCCCGTCTGGGACAGCCAGATCTAGTACAAGTGAAATGGAAACTCCGAGGAGGCAGCAGGCTTTCAGCTGGTCTATTAATAGGGCGGCCCAGGCTGTCCAGGCAGAGGAGAGGCCCTGTACCTGTGGGCTGCCCTGGAGCTGTGGGCCTGGGGGTGGGTTACTCTGGAATCCCACCCAGCCACCCACCTCAGTTTGGCTTCACTGTTGCGGAGGAGGAGGGAAATGTGGGATGTCATTTGCAGGTCACCTTTTAAGTGGGAGCCAAGCAGCCTCGGCCCCAGGACCCCAGTGAAGAACTCCTGCCACCCCTGCTGGCTGCAGTATAAGGGTCGGCAGACAGAGGGCACATTTGAGACCTGCAGTGAAGCAGGCTTCTCCTCTCTGCCTCAGAGGAAAATCTGAGCAAAGCAGAGCCAAGCCAGAAGCCATCTGGATGCTACACGAATCAGAGGCTAAATCCAGCATCCTGGTTACCCAGAACAATTCTCTGAGGAGCCTTCCTCAAAACTGGGGCTCAGGGGTATCAGCAGAGCAGGGCAGGGGAGGCTGCCACACACAGCCACTCAAGCTGGGCACTGAACATCTGTGGACTTCCGTTCTGGGCCCTGGCTTGTTGTGATGACTTGCAGAGGCATGCAGCCGGCGCCCTGGAAGAGCCCAGCCTGCCCCATAAAGGAGGCTGCCTATAGAGCAGGAAATGGAATAGCCAGCAGAGCTGTAAGGCCCAGTGTTAAGACCCTCACTTTACAGACAGAAAAGCAGAGGTCTGGAGAGGGAAGAGGAGTCCCCTGAGTGGCACAAATGATTAAGCGCTCGGCTACTAACCTAAAGGTTGGAGGTTCATACCCACCCAGAGGTGCCTCAAAAGAAAGGCCTGGCAATCTGCTTCTCAACAGCAACTGATAAAAAGAGAAGGAAGAGACACATCCAAGGTCACGTAGCATCTATGGCTGACCTAACAGTGTGGCTGGGCCTCCTGGCCCCCAGACCCTACCTGTCTCATGTAACCTTTTCTCTTCTGTTGTTGTTATGTGCCATCGAGTCAATTCTGACTCACAGCAGCCCTACAGGACAGAGTAGAACCACTCTAGGGTCTCCTAGGCTGTAATCTTTATGGGAGCAGATCACCAGGTCTTTTCTCTCGCAGAGCCGCTGGTGGATTCAAACTGCCGATCTTTGTGTTAACAGCCAAGCATCTAACCATTGCACCCCAGGCTCCTTTCTATTCTGTTGTTATTGGGTGCCATTGTGTCGATTCCAACTCATAGTGACCCCATGTGACAGAGTAGAACTGCCCCACAGGGTTTTCTTGGCTGAATCTTTACAGAAGCAGATGACCAGGTCTTTCTTCCGTGGAGCCGCTGAGTAAGTTTAAACTGCCAGCCTTTAGGTTAGCCAAGTACTTAACCTTTGTGCCACTGAGCTCTTTCTTTTCTATTCTAGACCGCTTATATTTTACCAAGGAACCCTGGTGGCGCAGTGGTTAAGCACTTGGCTGCTAACTGAAAGGTCAGCTGTTCAAACCCACTAGCCACTCCAAAGGAGAAAGATGTAGCAGTGTGCTGCCCTAAAGATTAGGAAACCCTATGGGACAGTTCTACTCTGTCCTAGAGGGTCGCTATGAGTCAGAATCAACTCGATGGCAATGGATTTGGGTTTGGTTTTATATCTTACCTGCCAGTAAGGGTGTCCCTAGGTGGTGAAAATAGTTAACGCACTCAGCTGCTAACCACACGGATGGAGGTTCAATTCCACTCAGAGGCACCTTAGAAGAAAGATCAGGTGATCTACTTCTGAAAAATCAGTCATTGAAAACCAGTGAATTCACAGCCCTGGAGGATGCTCACGTTCTGGAATTTTCTGCCTCCTCCCAAACAGCATTCCAAATCCTGGTTTTCTCAGAGGCCCTATGCTGTGCTAGCCTTCTCCCTGCTGTTTGTGCAGGCTTTCGCCCTTATGTTTTGTCCATTTCACGCTCCACCCACAGCTCTCCCTGGGTTGTTTCCTGTAGCTTTTGTTTTTGAGTTTTTGCGTATCTGTCTCTGCCAAAGTATGTGGGTTTATGTGCAAGACCTTAAAACACGGGGAGCCTTCAGAGCAATAAATTCCATTTAAACTCCAGGCGTCCTGCCCGGGCTCTGATTTCCCCTCCAGGCCTAGATGAGGGCCCAAGGGTAGGCCAGCTGTATGCTGAGATCACCACCCACAGGGAGGCTGACTTCAGGGGCAGCATCTGAAATCCACACTGCCTAGAACCAAGGGTGCTGAGTCACCCTGCTAGGACCCAGTGCCTTCAATGACCCAGACAGGAGCTGAGCTAGGAGGCTACAATTCTGAGTTAGCAGCAAACCAAGACGGCCTTTATTCAATAGAGATGAGAGGGGTCTGCCAGCCAGAGGACACTGATCTATTCATTCCTTCACGCATTTGTTTATTTAGCACCTATTGTGGGACAGGTAGAGCCCTGGTGGTGCAGTGGTTAAGAGCTTGGCAGCTGTCATGGATTGAGTTGTATCCCCCCAAAATATCTGTCAACTTGGCTAGGTAATGATTCCCAGTATTGTATGATTGTCTACCATTTTGTTATCTGATGTGATTTCCCTATGTGTTGTAAATCCTATCACTGTGATGTAATAAGATGGATTAGTGGCAATTATACTGATGTGATCTATAAGATTAGATAGTGTCTTAAGCCAATCTCTCTTGAGATATAAAAGAGAGAAGCGAGCAGAGAGACATGGGGACCTCATACCACCAAGAAAGCAGTGCCAGGAGCAGAGTCTGTCCTTTGTACCTGGGGTACCTGCAAGGAGAAGCTCCTAGTCCAGGGGAAGATTGATGAGAAGGCCAACAGAGAGAGAAAGACTTCTCCTGGAGCTGATGCCCTGAATTTAGACTTCTAGCCTACTAGACTGTGAGAAAATAAATTTCTCTTTGTTAAAGCATTCACTTGCAGTATTTCTGTTATAGCAGCACTAGATGACTAAGACAGCAGCTAACCAAAAGACCAGCAGTTTGAATCCACTAGCCACTCCTTGGAAACCCTATAGGGCAGTTCTACTCTGTCTCTAGGGTCGCAGTGAGTCAGAAGCGACTTGACAGCAACGCGTTTGTTTTTGGTTTTGGTGGGCCAGGTAGGAGTCCCTGGGTGTCAAAGTTAAGCCCTAGACTACTAACCAAAAGGTGAGCAGTTTGAACCCACCCAGAGACGCTGCAAAAGAAAGGCCTGGCAATGTACTTCTGAGCGGTTACAGCCTTGAAAACCCTATGGAACAATGCTACTCTCCACAAATGGAGTCGCCATGAGTCGGAATTAATGGTAAAGAGTTCTGGGTTTGGTGGGCCAGGTGCCAAGGAGGTAGCAGCAATCAAGACAAAGGAACATCCCTGCCTTTACGGATCTTATGTTCTGATGGTTGGGGACAGTAAAATGAATAAGCAGATATCAGATGGTGAAAAGTGCCCTAAATAAAACTAAAGCAAGAAAGGAAGTCAGAGAGCGCCACTACGGAAAGTGGGGTGTGCTGCGATGTTAAACAGCATGCTTAGGTGACACTTGAGCAAAGAGCTGAGGCAGGTGAGAAGGGCAGCCAGGTAGATATCTGGGGAAGAGCGTTCCAGGCAGAAGGATGGACTTGTGCAAATGCCTCAAGGAAGAAGTGTGCCTGGTGGAGCCAAGAACATATAAGAGGCCCTTGCGGCTGGGGTGTTTTAATTGAATCCCTCTGGCTGCCGTGTGGGGAAGAAACTGAAGGGGCAAGGACAAGGCTGGAGCACAGATAAGAGGCTCCCCATCACCTTCTGTCACCAGGCCAGCCCATTCTGGGATCCCCGTCCATTCAGCCCGCTTCTTCCTGCTCTTCGCAGGCACCTCAGATTCTCTTCATCCACGTAGCCCTCCAATCTGTGTCTCCTCCTGAGTTTCCTTAACCAGCCCCTACTCCCAGGCCCACATATTGTCCCTGACTTCCCTCTTGCCCACCACCACCAACAGTTGCTGTGGCGGTGAGTTGATTCCGACTCATGGCGACCCCATGTATGTCAGAGTAGAACTGTATGCCATAGGGTTTTCAGTGGCTCAGTTTTTGGAAGTAGATTGCCAGGCCTTTCTCCCGAGATGCTTCTGGGTGAACTCCAACTGCCAACCTTTTGGTTAGCAGCTGAGCATGTTAACCATTTGCACCACCCAGGGACTCCTTACCCACCACAGCAATGGATAATCAAGATCCTTCGATTCATCCATCCCCTCCCGTCCATCCACTTGGCTACTTGTTAGTCAAGGTTCTCACCTGGTCTCCCTGGATTACTATAAAGGCCTCTGAGTGGGTCTCACGGCATCCCGTCCCTGCCCTCCAGCCTGTGATTCCTTCCCTCCAGAGGTGCCTCCTCTGCACTCAGAATCCTCATTGCTCTATACCCTCGCCTGCTGCTGCACCCCGTACGCCCCACAGGACAACCACGTGGGGGCGTCGTAACATTCCCACTGCTGCCTCATTTCAGCCTTTGCCCTCCCCACCTCCTCTTCCTGCAGTGCCCCCACCCCTTCCACCTCTCAAACCCTGGCCCTAACCATCTCCTCCCTGAAGTCTTACCTGACAACCCCTCACACCCCCAAAGGCAGAATGGATCACCCTGTCTCCTGAGTTTGCAAGACACAGGTCCTTGGGAAGTGTGGAATGGAGAGATGAGGCTTCTTGATTTCCCCTCAGATTCCTACTGGCTTCTTCCTGTAGCGTCTTCCTCTGCCACCAGTCAGCTGTGGCCTCTGAGCTCTTCTTTGCTGCTGTTGTTAGCTGCCATCAAGTCAGCCCCTGACTCCTAGTGACCCATGCGCAATGGGATGGGACAGTTGTGATCCATAGAGCTTTCATTGGCTGATTGTTCAGAAGTAGATCACCAGGTCTTTCTTCCTAATCTGTCTTAGTCTGGAAGCTCCACTGAAACCTGTTCAGCATCGTAGCAACATGCAAACCTCCACCAACAGATGGGTGGTAGCTGCACATGAGGGGCATTGGCCAGGAATTGAAGCTGAGACTCCCGGAAGGAATTCTACCACTGAACCACTACTGGCCCCTCTGAGCCCTTAGGCCTGCTAAACTAGAGGCTGGAGCAGGGACCGTATTCTGTGACTGTTAGGTGAGTGCGTGAATGACTGGGCATTTCTTCAGCACCTCCTTGAGCTAGCCTGTCCTCACCCACTGCTGTGGAAAGAGAGGTCAGAGAAGCCCCTGGGGGAGGGGGTCCCATCCCCATCCAGAGACAGTGTTTCCACTGGCCTGCAGTAACAGTGGTCTTTACAAAAGGGAGAGGGCTGGGGTCCCAGGAGCATTCTAGGAGCCTGGGTCATGGGTGGCTGCGTGGTGGCAACTCCAGAATCTCTTTAGTCGAAGGGGAATCAGTTCCCACATTGATCCCTGCATTGCTCATCCAAAACTCCAGATCACTCAGCCTCCTGGAGTTGCCTATCCTGGGGCAGCTGCACAGGAATATTCTAACGGGGGGTGGAGGGCCTCCACTGCAGAGAGAGGCCCAGGTTCCTGCAGGCCTGCAGCCTCTTGAGGAGCACAGAGATCTGTTGAGGCCCCTGCCAGGCTGACCAAGCCCAGGTGTGCCTGAGGTCAGCCCTGCTTTCGGGGCTCATAGGCATTTTAGCGGGAGTAATCAGTACGCTTTCCAAAGTGGGCATGACGGGTGTGGCTCATCTACCCAAAAGAGAGGGAAGAGCAGAGAGCTTGAGATGACCTTGCTCCTTCTCGGGAAAGATCTCCATCATCCATCCCCTCCCCTTCATCCCTTTCGGAGCAAACAGACCATCCTCTGGCACCCGAAGGGGAGTGAGTGGGAGCTTCCTGACCTTCTGCAGCTAAGCCACTGCCTCCTCCCTGCTCACCCAGTGTTCCAGGAACCTCATGCTTGATGTGAAAGTGATTTTTAGGAGGTTTTTCATCACTTGTTTTTGTATGGTTTTAAGACTATTTCCCTGACTACCCCACTGGTCCTCCCAGGGGCTTTCTTGTTCTCTGCTCAGGTGTCCATGGTGGGGTCACACAGGAACTAGCAAGCAGGAGTGGGTGAGGGTTATTTAACATCCTAGTAGACTTGGAGCAGACTGCAGATTTCCTGTGAGAGGGAGGGACTTCTTATGCCCAGGGGCCAGGAGTACTTGGCTAGTGATTATCAGGCCAGCTGGGGAAAGAACATCTCAGTCATCAGGTTCCCTCGCCTGGTGGCTTGTTGACTGCTCGGCAGTTGCCCATGTCTGAGGTTCAGACATGGAAAAAGTCAGTTGTTTATCCCAATGTTGTGTTTGCAAAACCTGTATGATGCTCTGGAGCCATTCCGACACTGGAGGATTTGGGTTGGATTTTTCCATTTTTTTCCACTTGGATGAGTGGTAGGTCATACTAGGACAGTGACCCCATGGGTCTGCATTGAATAGATGGATGCACAGTCCTTTCACTCTTTCTGGGGCCCTGTGTCCACACAACACTGCAATGCTGGGTTTCCTTCATAGCAGGGTTTGTCAGTCCTTCTCTCCTAGGGGCAGCGGTGAACGGGAAAGGTGATGGAAGGACACGGGAGACCTCAGGGAGTGTGAGGCCAGGACCAGGGTGGTCCGCTGAGCCTGCCCCATCTGCTGCTTCTCTTGGCAGCTAAGACCCAGACCCTAAACACATGTGTTTACACCTAGGAAAGGCTTCCCGTGGGTCTTTTCTTCCAGTTTTAATATCTCAGCCTACAGCAGCTTCAAAGCAGTGAATTCTAAGGGTAAGTCCTCATTTTAAATGCAAGGGACAAGAGGAATCAGAGACACACCTGTGGCCAGTCTGCTAATGAGATATCCACCGTCTTCAAACTTTCCTTTCCTGCCCTGTTCCTCCCCACTCAGAAAAATCTGACCCCCTTCTTGCCACTTACTGTGAGCTTTGGTGCCTCGGTTTCCCTGGCTGTCAAACTGGAATAACCATCTCCACCCTGCCCACCTCACAAGGTAGTTTATTAAAAAAAAAAACAAAACCAGCTGCCGTTGAGTAAACCTTTCAGAAGCAGATTGACAGGCCTTTCTTCCGAGGCATCACTGGCTGGATTCGAACCACCAGCAGCCAAGTGCTTAGCCATTTGTGCCACCCAGGGTCTCCTATAAGGAAGTTAGGGAACTGAAGTGAGAGGCTGTGTGTAGCAGTCCTTGGGGGAGAGGATAAAATGAAAAGGTGTGTCCGTGGGTTTATTATACAGCATTTCCCAAGCCTGCGGCTGTGTTGGAAAGTTCCTGATTTTAGCTTCCTAGGCAAGCCTAGTTCAGGGAGTCACAGTGAGCTGCAGGCTTCATGGAACACACAGCCGATTTCACGGTAGAGCCCGGTGCTGGGCTGTCAGGGTGCGGGTGTGTGCCATCTGGAACTGATTGACGTTTGCTGAAGCCAGAGCCATCCATCCCAGACTTCCTGCCCGGCTTCTCTGAGCCCTCGAATGGCTCCCACCTGGACCCAAAATCAGGGACATTTCATTCCCCCTGGATAATTTGTGCCCCAACCACATGAGAACCCATGCTCCAGCCAACACCAGTGCCATTCTTTGCCAGCTTCTTTTCATCGTCTTTCTGTAAACACTTAAAAAATTGACTTACCAAGTTTCAGTTCTCCACATCGCCTGCAATTTTCTGGCCTCCCCTGGTTCCAGCCTCCAGGATTGAAATTCTTTCTCCTGGTCTCCATGAGGAATTGGTGAAACAGAAAAAGCAGGAAATTAATGTCCCAGCCTCAAGGCTCCACACAGCATTAGATGGAATTAAAGTAGAATAATGAGTCAATACACACACAACTCTGTTGTTCTTTGATTTTCCTTTCAAAATTCATGTAGTGAATGCTTCCTCCATTCCACACCGTCTTAGGCTGGAAGACTCGCTATCATCCTGAATGTATTTACATACCAAATGGGTTTTAATTTTATATTTTTGCTTAAGGTCAGGACATTTATTTATTATCGTTATTTATTACTGAAGCACGAGTGGTTTTAATTATTTTAGTGTTCCTCCTACAAAGCAGGATCGCTGCTAGCTATGGAACATTTTCCGTTTCCGCTCACATAAATAATATAGTTTTTAATTTCATGAAGATTTAGTATTCGTCTGCTTTGTAAATTAAAGTCATCGTTTACCATAACAGAGACGGAGTGTTCTGAACATCCTGTGGACTTCTCAGCTTCTCCTTTGGCAATCATTTTTCCCAGCTTTGATCATCTGATGCAGGTGCCCAGAAAAAGGCACCCACAGCGGGGCTGGGAAGGAGAGGGGGCAGTGGGCAAGGGGGTGCCTGTGGAAAAGGAGGAAGACAGAGCTGTAGCCCAAGGGAAGAAAATGAACCCCTTCTCTCACACACTATCACTTGCTTTTACATACATTGTCCCCTTTGTTCCCCACAAAAACCCTTCAAACCTGGTGGGTTTGTTTCTATTATATTATATATTATATTATTATATTATATATTATATTATATATAGCCAGTTGCCGTTGAGTTGATACCAACTCATGGTGACCCCAGGTGTGTCAGAGTAGAACTGTGCTCTGTAAGGTTTTCAATGGCTGATTTTTTTAAAGTAGATCGCCAGGCCTCTTTTCCAAAGCACCTCTGGGTGGACTTGAACCTCCAACTTTTCGATTAGCAGCAGATCGAGTTTACCATTTGCACCACCCAGGGCTCCCATCTCTATTACACAGATAAGGAAACTGAAGTTCCAGGTTGTTAACTAACTTTTCCAAGGCCATTCTACTGGGAAAGGACATGATCAAATCCAAATATTCCTGACGCCAAGGCACAGTCTCTTTCCCTCCATACCACATGCCCTCTCTGTGCCAAGGCTTGGGAAGGTGGGCAGGAATCAATACCCAGGCCTTAGGGCAGTGGGGGGAAGAGGGGCCCAGAAACAAGCGAAGGAGCAGGCAGGATGGGTGGGGGCAGAAGCCCCTGGCCAGGCCATGTTTGTGTGTATGCAAGTGAGGGGGCAAGAGGCAGCCTGATCACGTCGGGGGAAAGGCCCAGCTCTGCCTTGGAGGCTTGTCCCCAGCACACAGCCAGGAAGCTGAATCTGGATCCCCTGGAGTCACTGAACCTTGTGGAACCCCATCTCTTTGCCTCTTCCAGCCCTTCCCACTTTATCTTTTTCCCTAGATCCTCATCTCTCTGAGAGGCTGTCGGGTCAGTAACTTATGAGCTCCCCAAAGCAGGGAGAGTCTCCCATCCATAAGCTGCAACTCCCTGTCTGTAAATCACTCTCCCCTGCCTCCCCTGGCAGCCTGCAGTTCCTGGCCAGCCCTGTGCTGGTTTCCGGAACGGTTTTCACCGTTCCCACACTTCCCATTATTTGTCAAGAGGACACATCCATCTCTGGCACTGTGTCCACAATGCTGCCAATGTGGCCTCTGGAATGAACAAGCTGTTTGAGTTGCCATGGAGAAGCTGCACCCTTTGGTGGTTTAAACTCTGCTCCGCATGGACCTCCCTCACCCTCAGCCTGGGCAGCAGGTGCACACAGGGGTGCTCTCTGGGGACACAGCCAGCAGCTGCGTTCCCATCCCTGAGGGCTATTAACAGGTTAAAAATGCATGAAATGTGAACGTCAGCCAGCTTCCTTCTGCAGGGGTTTTCTTGAGTGCTCATCCACACTCCGGCCACAAATAAGCCCATGGGACACTCGGACCTCATCAGCGGCCTCCGCATCTAGGTGCCTGTGGGTTCCCCGGGGAGAGAGAGGAAGGAGCCCAGCTCATCACTACACTTATGCCGGGATTAATCAGCGGCTGTGCCACACTGTCCTCACTCACAACGTGGCTTAAATTTAAGCAGAAAACAGACCTCACACTGAGTCATCCTTGTGTTAGCAGATTTACATTGTGTTAGAGGGAACGCTGCCGCGGCGGGGGGTTGGGGGGTGTTCCTCTTTAGCACATCTTTAATCCCTCTCCTGTGAGCACCCCTTTCTAAATGTGGGCGATGGGGAGACTTCGAGGCTAGGGCATCTCTAAGTAGATGTATAATAAGATATGATTTACATGCCATCTCAGTGGTTTCCTGAGAATTCAGCAGCCCTGGGACAGGCTGACTTTTTCAGGGCACACACCCCTGCCTTGCTAGTGGCGCCTGACCACCTCCCTCCTAGCCCTCACGTCCAGCTCAGGAAACTCCTTGATTGCTGGTTGAAGATGGGGGTCCCACTAACCTTGAGGAGATGAATAAGGACTTAGGGTTGAGGCCCCACCTCGGGCTTCCTTTTCTGGCCAAACATCACTACCAGGAGCTCAGGGCAGCAGCCAATGAAGCTTACACAGTGTGGGCCGCTCCATGTTGTTCCAAGCCCCTGGCAATTCTGTCTACCTTCACCTCTGACCCTGAACCACTCTCTTAAGCCCTTGCTTGCCCTGGGGTGGGGGTGGGGGTCGCTGCCATGACCTTGACTTATCCTGAGAAGAGGCGCCGTTTATCTGTGCCCTCAACCCAGATTGCCCAGAACTGGGCCGCTCACCCCATATTCAGTGACTCGTTCACAGATTGGCAAAAGAGGAGATGTCTTTTCCTGAGAAATCAGAGAGGCCCATGAGGCTGCCAAATTGCTGGCAAGTCCAAGCTAGTCCAGGCTGGGCAGACCTTTTCCAGCTTCCTGATCCCTCTGAGCCAAAGGGGTGGAGTCCCCAGGGGGCAGGCCTGTTTAGCCCCTGAGATCCAGCCTCACACACCTGCAGGTCATTCCCTGTGACCCAGGAATCAGATCCTTGGGAGAGAAGACACAAGTTTAAGTAAGCATTTACACTTAGAACAGCTGCCTGGAGCTGACCTTGGCTGGGAGAGGTCATTCACCCGCTTACGAGCCAGGCCATGGCTTTTCTGACCCTGCCTGTGGCTTCCTACAGATACCCTACTGACCTCACATGGGCTGCCTGTGTCCACAGGACCCTGGGGCATGGTGAGGAGGATGATTCCCAGTGGGGTGGACACGCTGACTCAGGGTCAGCCTCTGGGCCGACCAGGACAGAATGTCTCCAGGAGGTCTCTGTGTAGCAGCCACAGCCAATGCTGTTACTAAGAAAAGCCCAAGGAGAAAGGGTAACATGACACGCCTGACTAGGTCAGGCCCTGGGGCTGGGAGGAGGGGACAGATGACTCAGGAGACACTTCAGGAGACACAGGGACAGATGTCACGTCTAACTGAGCAGCACAGCTGTCCTTTGGTTTGTTAGGAGGAAAAGGCCCTGTACCATGCACTATGGTTTCCCCAAGTTCTCTTAGCACTCAGTTACTAACCAAAAGATTGGTGGTTCTAGTCCACCCAGAGGTGCCTTTGAAGAAAGGCCTGGTGGTCTATTTCTGAAAAATCAGCCATCGAAACCCTATGGAGCACAGTTCTACTCTGACACACATGGGGTTGTTATGAGTTGGAATCAACTCAGTGGCAACTAATTTGGGTTTTGTTTTTGGTCGCAAGTGTTATGGATTGAATTGTGTCCCCCTAAAATGTGTGTCACCTTGGCTAGGCCATGATTCCCAGTATTGTGTGGTTGTCCACCATTTTGTGATCTGATATGATTATCCTACGTGTTATAAATCCTAACCCCTACGATGTTAATGAGGCAGGATTAGAGGTAGTTATGTAATAAGGCAGGACATCATCTACAGGATTAGGCTGTATCTTGAGTCAATCTTTTTTGCGATATAAAAGAGAGAAGAGAGGGACATCATACCACCAAGAAAGAAGAGCCAGGAGCAGAGCGTGTCCTTTGGACCTAGGGTCCCTGTGCTGAGAAGCTCCTAATCTAGGGGAAGATTGATGACAAGGACCTTCTCCCACAGCCAACATAGAGAGAAAGCCTTCCCCTGGAGCTCTCGCCCTGAATTTGGACTTCTAGCCTCCTAGACTGTGAGAGAATAAAGCCATCCACTTGTGGTATTTCTGTTATAGCAGCACTAGATGCCTAAGACAGCAAGCCTCTTGGAAACCCTCAAGGGGCAGACATCCATGCTCATCCAAGATGCAGGAGGACCAGGGCCACAGGGATGCTTGCTGTTTCCCCGTGTATCTAAGTGAATGGGTTTCGCCAGGTCTGTGACTGCTACAGCCACTGGATTCTGCTTCCTCCACCCTGCCTGAGCCCTGGCCATTCACTTTCTTCTGGACCCAGGACCCCAAGAGTTTCCTTCACAGCATGACGCCAAGCCAGAAGCTGTTAACCTAGCCCTACGTGTATCTGACACTGTGCAGGGAGTGGCTGTGCATCCGCCATGGCTTGGCCCTGTGAGAGGCCTGCTTGGATATGGGATGGAAATCCCTGGAGACCACATAGGCAAGTTATCGGGCAAGTCTAAGGTGGCCAGCATGGTGGGCTAAGCTGCGCTAAGCTGAGGATCTGGCAACCAAAGATGCCGGTTTTGTGGGAGGTACATGTTTCTCAGCAGGCATCTCAGGTGCTAACAGCAGATCACCCCGCACTCCAGAGGTCTCACCTGAAGGAACCTGTTCTCGTTTCAGAACTGCAGAAGCTGAAAGGAAATCAGGAGGTGGGGAACACAGCTCAGCTCTCATAGACACTGGCTTGGTCCTAAATCCCCAACTTGGGGCCTGAAGTGGTCGCTAAAGTGCCTGCCCTTATCTAAGGGCAGGGACCCTGGAGCGGCTCATTCACAACCACAAACCAGTTGCCGTGGAATCAGCTCTGACTCATGGTGACCCCACGTGTCAGAGTAGAACTGCTCCACAGGGTTTTCAATGGCTGCTCTTTCAGAGATGGATCACCAGGCCTTTCTTCCGAGGTGCCTCTGGTGGACTTGAACCGCCAAACTTTCAGTTAGCAGTCGAATGGGTTAACCATTTGCACCACCAGGGACTCCCACAACCACAAGCATGGTTTAATAAGCCCCCAAACCTGCCAGTATCTTCTTGTGACAAACCAGCATGGTGCCTTTTAGGGCTGGCCAGGGAGAGGGGAGGCTTGAGTACATATGCCTGCTCCAGTGTGGGATTTTGCTCCTTTACAGCCACACAAATTATTTCATCTCATTTAACTGCCATTAGTAAATTCTGAATATAAACTCACACACCCAGAATAAAATCACTGAACTTGGACATTTTACTCTCCCACCTAAGCCTGCTTAAAACATGGGTGAATCTGCTGAGCAAATCTTGCATTCCCACTTACTGAGGGCCTCGATGGCCCTAGAAGGTATTTATAAGTTCTTCTCTCCTTTTGATGATACTTTTTTTCCCCCAATTTTTGAACACGTGCTATGTTCATGGGTCAATACAATACAGTAGTCAAGAGTCTAGACTCGGGGGTCAGAAAGACCCAAATTTCACCTCTAAACAGTCTGAATATTTGCTGGCTGTGGGTTAACTTCTATAGACCTCAGTTTTCTTATCTATAAAATGGGAATAACAGTACTTACCTCATAGGGTTGTTTGGGGGCCTCCATGAGATTATACTGATGAAGTGCTTAATGCAGTTTCAGATGCACCATACCAGCTGCTGTGGAGTCAACTCTGACTCATGGTGGCCCCTTGTATGTCAGAGTAGAACTGTGCTCCACAGGGTTTTCCATGGCTGATTTTTTAGCAGTAGATTGCAAGCATTTCTTCCAAGCCACCTCTGGGTGGACTCGAACCACTAACTTTTCGGTTAGCAGCCAAGAGCGTGAACCATTTGCACTACCCAGGGACTCCCAGATAAACTCTAGGCGTTCAGTAAATGCCAGCTACTGCTGTGGCTGTTAATATTTTTAGCTACGTAAAGGGGGAAAGAATCTGGGGAGGCTTCTTCCTTTCTCTGACTGAGTGACAGGGAGCTGATCCAAGGCAAAGGGTAGACGCTGGCAGAAAGGTTCTGTGGGAGTCAGGCCTTTTCTGTCTCCCAGCCTGATGGGTCCCATCCCTTCCTTGAGCTCCCTTCTTTCTGGGCAGAATTGTCCCATCTAGAGAACATCCCACTTAAGAAAGGGTCCCACATGTCCCATCCAGCAGTCAGTGGAAGCAATTTACCCAAAGGGCAAAACTGAGCAAACAGCTGAGCTGGTTGGAGAACAATGCCCCCTTCACAGGAAGGGCCTGGGAGGCCTGCCAGCAGAGTGGATGTTCCGCCTCAGAATTCAGCTGACAAAGATGCTCATTAGGCCAGAGAATGAGGCCGTGAACACCCAGTGCCCAGGTTGGAAGACCAAGGCCTTTCAGCCTCGGTAGCTGAGTTTCTAAGCCCCTAATTCTTTTCACTCGTTCTCTACTCCATGTTTTAACAATAATGTAATTTAATATGGGCCCATCTGAATAACTTTATTCTTCCCTTAGATCCACGCCTATAAAAGGATGCTATGTTGTCCAGACAGCCCGTAATTCATTAAGCTGAATTCCTTTCCATCTGGAGGGTTATACAGTTTTTGAAAAGCTGTCACTATACCCTATTGTCACTGCAACCTTTTATGAACCAGCCTACATTTTTATGTCAAAAATTTATCTTAATGGCCTCACAGCTCTTACCTCCAATTATTTCGGTGTCACCAACCTCTGGCTCAGGCTTCGTTCCAGCTAATATGTGGGGACAAATTCCCTCTCCAGTCCTTTGCTCCTATCTTGGCCCCACACTTGAAGTATGGAGGAACCTGCTGGGTAATGTGGCGTATCCCCTAAGTGACACACACATATACACTGCAGAATGGGAGGGAGGGCTAAGACCTTTGGGCTCTACCCTAAGGAAGGCTGTGGAATGGGGAAACCTGAGCAGCTATGGCTAAAACCAACATGAAGAAGGAAGCCCAAGGGGAGGGACATGGCCTCCAGTGGCATGCTGCAAAGCAGCTGGGCTCATTTTTCCTTTGTTTTTAAATTACAAACAGTACCACACACTCCCTGTTCACAGCACAGAAAATGCTAGGAAAAGGCTACAGAAAAGAAAAAAAAAAAAAAATCAAGGGGCACTATGAAGAGTACGTACCAACACCCTAATTTATAATTCCTCTTGTTCTCACTTATCCAAAATACATTTGTGCATGTGTCTGTGTTCATGTACATGTAAACATATATACATATATATTTTTTGGCTTAAAACAATAATCATTTATTATTTCATGGTTTCTGTGGGTTAGGAATCCAGGTGCAGCTCAGCTAGGTGCTTTTAACTCAGGGTCTCCCACTAGGTTGCAATAAAGGTGTCACCTGGGACTGTGGTTGTCTCCAGACTTGAGTAGGGGAGGATCTTTTTCCAAGTTGACTCACATGGCAGTTAGAAAAACTCAGTTTACCACAGGCTGATGGACTGAGGGCCTCACTGTCTCCCTGGCTGTTGGCCAGAGGCCTCCCTCAGTTCCTTGCCACGGGGTCCTCTCTACAGGGCAGCTCACATCATGGCAGCCGGCTTCCCTCCAAGCAAATGAAGGAGAAACTGAGAAGAGGGCAAGCCACAATATTTTTGTATATACATGTATTTTTAAAAGATATTTCTCTACTTAAGGAGTCACTAATAATCAAAAAGGTGGCTAAAGAAACAGCCATTTCCTTCCATACAGTTCTTATTATTGCTGATGGGAAAAGCCCTGGATCCTCATTTGGAGAGCTGATTGACATTTTCTACAACTACTTGTGAGGTATTCTGGGGTATTTCATTTTCCCCACCTAATAGATGAGGAATGGAGACCAGGACATGCTAAGGGACCTGACCAGGGCTGGACTTGAGCCCCACATCCCAAAGCCCAGCCTGGTGTCCTTGCCATCGGCTTCGGACAGTTCTGCATGGTGCACTTTTCTCCTCAGTGTTTTAAAGTTGAGAAACCTAACATTTCTGACTTCTCCTGCCTGCCCCAATGTAACTACTTAAGTGATAAAAAACCAACAAAACAAAACAAAAAAAACCAGTTGCTGTCAAGTCCACTGGACTCATGGCGACCCCGTGTGTGTCAGAGTAAAACTCAGCTCTGTAGGGTTTTCAACGGCTGATTTTTCGGTGGTAGATTGCTAGGCCTTTCTTCTGAGGAGCCTCTGGGTGAACTCGAACCTCCAGCTACTCAGTTAGTAGCCAAACCATTAATCATTTGCACCACCCAGGGACTTCGCTTAAACGATAAACACTCCTTAAAATAGGAAAAAAATGCCTGGAACAGGAATCTGGGGGTTCCCGTGATCCTCCCTCAAGCAAGCTGGCCTGTGTGATGGCAGCTCCCAAGGGGGCTGCATTCCAGGCCTGGCTTTCCCACGACCCCCTCCCACGCCGACCCCCTTTCCAGCCTTCTGGGTCTGAGGAAGGCTGCTGCCCTGTAGTCCGGCAGGCTGAGGCACTGCAGCTGTATGCCTTCCAGCCTCATTCTAATACTGGCCATTTTGAGTGATCAGCACCCCCCCCCCCATCCTAGTATTGGAAGGAGAAGGAAGATAGATCAGGAAATAAGCATGATGAAAAACTCCCAATCGTGAGCAGAATGCACTGCAGCCTCGGCCTCTGCTGAAGCTTCCACGGGGCCGCCATGGGGCCACCACGGGGCAGCCTGGGAATCTTCTTTGTTGCAGCCCCTGCTGTGCTCGTCGAGTCTGTGATCTGTCCTTGGAGAGAGGCAATCAGCTCTTTCTGAGCCTGTGCTCTGACGCTCCCAGTAGCTACAGAGGGGAGTTACGATCAGGCACCGTGGGCGCTACCGGGGAGGAGCGAGTGCGCCTGCGCACAGCAGATGGGGGCGAGCAAGTAGGCGCACACAGAGCAATGAATGCCACGGAGTTTTCATTTTTGCTTGGGACAAACGTAGGGTTGTTGAACTCTACACTCTGTCTTGGAGTCAGGTGAACCTGAGTTTAGAACCTTGTCTGGTCACTTACTTGATAAATGATCTTAGGCAAATTAACTTCCCAAATCTTGGTTATTTCATCTTAAATTGGGGATAATAACACCTGACCCACAGGATTTGATGCAAAATGTATGCAAGGCAGGTAAATGCCAACTGTTATTACTGTTGCTCTTATTACCAATCTCGTGTGCACTGCCCGGTTATTATTGTTACCGGTGTCGCCATTTCCCTCATACCCCCCCATGCCCCCACCCCCACCCCCAGAGAGGCTTGCCTCGTTTCTCACCCACTTTCTGAGACCTCCAAGTCCTGCAGAACCAAGTCTGCCCTGGCTGGGATAGGGGTTAGGGGGGCTCACACATGGCACCAGGCCCAGAGGAGGAGCAGCCATCCCTGCGAGGGTATGAATCCAGGGCTCCCTGGGCATCTAGGACCACGGGTGGGGAAAAGAGGCCAGGAAGATGCAGCGACACGGATGCCTCGAGTCTCTTTTCTACAGAAGAACTAACGAGGGCTCCTCACTTCTTCCAGCCTTAGACTGGCAGCACGTCAGGGCTGGAAGGAGACTTAAAGACTCTAATTTTACAAATGGTTAAATGGACGCTCAAGGTGCCTGGGTGGTGCAAAGTGTTTGCTATCGGTTTGCAACCTGAAGGTTGGTGGCGTGAACTTACCCAGGGGCTGCACAGAAGAAAGTCCTGGAGATCTGCTTCCGTAAAGATTACAGCATAGAAAACCTTATGGAGCAGATCTACTTCGTAACAACGGGGTCGCCATGAGTTGGGGCTGACTCCATGGCAACCAACAACAACAAATGGACGCTCAGGGACTTTGACGAAGAGCCTGGAGGAGATCCAGGGTTTTGGATCTCGAGTCCAGGACTGTTTTTTCCCTTGTGCGAACTCTCAAACTCTCATCTCGGCGTTTGAGTCCCCCTCCGTTACCTGGTCTCACTCTCCGTTTTCGCTGCTGTGTACCCTCTGCTCCAAGGAGCCTGGCTTCCTCTGAGCCATCCCGCTGCCCCCTAGCTGCGCTTCCCATCTCTGCCGCCCAAGCCCCACCTGGCTCCAGCCTCCTTCAGGACAGCTGCCGTGTCTGCTGTAGACGGCCTCATTTGGTTCCTGACCTTCTCTATGCCTTGTTCTGCCTCTCCCGCCAGACCGTGGGGTCTCTGAGGGCAGGTGCTGAGCTGAGAGAGGAAACAATACCCTAATCAGAGGCAAGGATCTACACGGACACCCAGCAAACAACATCTGACCCAGAAAGCACACATTTGACATCTTCCTGAGCACACAGAGGTGGCTTTCAGATTAAGAGAAGGCGCTGTTTCCTCCCACCAGCAAGGAGCTCTCATGGCGCAGTGGTTAAGCGATTGGCCGTTAATGAAGTGTCAGCAGTTTGAATCCACCAGCTGCTTCGTGGGAGAAAGGTGTGGCTGGCAGTCTGCTTCGGTAGAGATTACAGACTTGAAAATCCTATGGGGCAGTTTTACTTGATGGCAACGGGTTTGTTTTTATAGGGTGGCTATGAGTCGGAATTGACTCATCAGCAATGGGAGCCTTGAGACTTGAAATGATTAAATGAGAAAACATACCTAGTGCCTAGCACATAATTGATTCTCATAAGTATTACTTTGGAGCCCTGGTGGTGCCGGAGTTAAGAGCCCAGCTGGTAACTAAAAGGTCAGCAGTTCAAATCCACCAGCTGCTCCTTGGAAACCGTATGGGGTGGTCCTACTTTGTCCTATAGGGTCGCTATGAGTCAGAATCACCTCTGGGTTTGTTTGTTTGTTTTGGTTTATGTGGCCTCAGGCGAGCTCCTCAATCTGGAAGCCTCAATTTCCCCATCTACAAGTTAGGGGAAAAAGTAAACAAATGACTAATTGCAGCTTTTTCAAAGGAAGCCTCCCTTGAAGACATTTTTAATGTGTGGGTCTGGATTTCAGGGGGAGCCCCTCTCCCGAGAGTACTGCCCCCTGCAAAAGGTGCTAGCAATCCAGCTCTGGGAGACATTTTATTTCCCTTTTCTGTGGTAAAGAGACTTTGTCATTAGCTCTATTTGACTCTAAACACAGCCCGGTGACGTCCTCCATCCCCAGGCACCTATCTGGCTGGGACCAATCCAGAAGTACCACTTGAGTTAGTGTCACGAGTAAGAAGGAAGAAAATCTGAAAAATGGGTAAAGTATGTATCAGGAATCTCCTTCCTCCTCAGGGAGCCTGTTTCTGAGATGAAGAGAAGAATTTTGCCTTCCTCTGTAAGAGATGGCTTATACATATACCTAGTGCCTCATTCTTTAACCAAAACCCTGTTGCCATTGAGTTAATTCAGACTCATAGCCATCCTACAGGGCAGAGTAGAACTGCCCCATTGGGTTTCCAAGGAGCGGCTGGTGGATTCAAACTGCCGACATTTTGGTTAGCAGCCGATCTCTTAACCACTGCACTGCACCACCAGGGCTCACTCATTCTTTAGAGGGCCTTGGAATTGTTTCTTTTGTAGGCAAGGCTCTGTTGTAACGTGAATAGCCATTTCCTCCAATTTATTTGTTTGGTTGATTTAGACTCTCACATATCCCAGTTCTACAAAAGGGAACAGCTACAACCAGAGCCCGGAAATTTCTCGGGGTCCTTGAATGGACCCAGGATGGAGGGGGTGATGATGCTCCAGCCTAGAGATATCAGCAGTTGGCCAAAAATGTCACCGTTCTGTGTCCACACAAAGACAGTAACATCCACCTCTACGCCTGGTATCATGGGGGAAAAAAAGGCAGTGAACAGAAATAACTCGGAAGTGTTACCACATACAAAAGGGAGTAAAACCGTGTCTGTAAACGGTAAAATAGCAGGATCTGCTTGTGAAGTTTTAGTCTTTCATTTTGTTTCGTCCTGAACATATCTCGAGCTCATTTCTGTACCAGGAACTCCCACATGCTCTGTGAGGTCTCTCGCCTGTTGCCCTGAGTTGCAGGCGAACATTGCGTTCGCGTACATCCTTCTTCCCCAGCGAGACTGGAGTCTCCTTGGAGGTAGAGCCCCATCTTCTTCCCATTTGTCTTATCTTCAGTGCCTGGAATATCGCAGGAGCTCAGAAAATGTTTGTTGTTTTGTTTTTGTTCAAAGTTAGAGCTCTAATTCACAAAATACACACCTCACATGTGCTCGGGTAAATTCTTCCTTTAATTGAAATGCATTCATTTGGAGAAAGCGATGCTGATAGGAAGCAGATAAGGGGAGAACTGGTGCTTTTCTAAGCACTGCGGGTCCCTCAGGATGTAAATTACAATATGGAGCGTTCAGATACCAAACCTACTGGGGGTGGGGGTGCTGAGGATTATCCACTCTTGCACAGAGCACTCAATACAAATCCCAACTCATATTAATTAAAAATTCTAAATCACACAATTGTTTTTTTCCTGTAAATACTTTTATGCTCTGTTTTATTTATTACCATAAATAATAACAATAATGATAATAATAATAATAATAAAACTACTATGTGATTAAGGTGCAGATAAGCAATTAGGAAACAGAATACAGTATTTATGAGTTTTTAGCAAGCCCTGTACTAGGAACAGGAATAGAATAATTACAAAGGAGGTTTGTCTGAGAGCTGGTTCCAAAGAATTCTCCGACTGGGACTTGAGGGCAGTCACTGGGTTCTATTTTATCTGTGATTCTGTTAACCTGTGTCCCTGATATCAATCATTGGGTCATGCATTCATCTTTCATATATGTATGAAGCGTCTTATATATGCCAGGCAGCGTGCTAGATGCGGGGAATTCAATGGAAAATAGAGCAGTCCCCACTCTCGTGCTCTGGGCGTGCTTACAGACAGGTATGCGTCTATTACAGCAAGGCGTGATACAGCCCACCTTGGAGGTGGGTACTGCGTGCTATCAGTCACCTGAAGTGGGGGCTTCTACAGTCCAGAAGGGCCAAGGGAAGGTTTTCCTGTGTATATTTTGTGTAAACTGAGACCTGTGGAATGAATTGGGGCTATCCAGGTGAAAGTGGGCCAGTAGGGGGAGAGAGTTCCTCGGAGAGGCCCAGTGATGAAAAAGAGCTTGGTACTTCTGAGGACTAAAAAGCAATTCAGTCCATTTAGGAGGGCTGGGTAGTGGTCAGAGATGAGAGGGAGAGGTCAGTTTGGACTGCATCCTGGAGGCATGAGGAGCCACTGAAGGGTTCCACTGGAAGAGTGATCAGATGTGCCCTTCAGAATGTTCACACTCATAGTGCACTTCACTGGCCGCGATGTGGGGTGATGAGACAGGAAGTGGGGCACCAGTGTGGAGACAGCTGCAAAATGCATGTGGATGGGAGCTTAGACATGGGTAATAGCAACGGGGAAAAAGGAATAGTAGGAGTTGAGAAATACAGGCAGGTGATAATAATAATAGCAGCAAATGTTTAATGAGCTGTTACTATGTACCAGAGCCCTGGTGGTGCAGTGGTTAAGAGTCCGGTTGCTAACCAAAAGATTAGCAGCTCGAATCTACCAGCCGCTCCTTTGAAACCCTATGAGGCAGTTCTACTCTGTCCTATAGGGTCGCTATGAGTTGGAATCAACTCGATGGCCATGGGTATGGTTTGGTTTTTGGTTTACTATATAGTAGGCCCTATAAAAAACTGTTGCCATCAAGTTGACCCTGACTCATGGGCACCCAATGTGTGTCAGAGTAGAACTGTGCTCCATACGGTTTTCAATGGCCAATTCTTCTGAAGTAGATCACCATGCCTTTCTTCTGAGGCACCTCTGTGTGGGCTTCAGCCTCCTTAGCAGCCAAGCATGTTAACCATTTGCACCACCCAGGGATTCCCACCAGGCCCTATACTAAGTACTTTATGTGTTTATTTGGTTTAATCTTTAAACAAAAGCTGGGGTATAGTCTATTATCCCCATCTTATGGGTGAGGAAACTGAGACACAAAGAAGTTAAATAGTTGACCCCAGACCACACCACTAAGTGGCAAATTTGAACCAGATTCCTGTTTGGGTTTGTACCTAGACTCCTGTTTGATTCCAGAGCCCA
The DNA here is from genome assembly GCF_000243295.1 of Trichechus manatus latirostris. Lineage (NCBI taxonomy): Eukaryota > Metazoa > Chordata > Mammalia > Sirenia > Trichechidae > Trichechus > Trichechus manatus. The sequence goes on from NW_004443988.1 coordinate 2,892,821, forward strand.
TGGTCCTAACTACTACATTCAGTGTCTTGGAGATGGGAGATCTGTCACCCAGGTAGGAAGGGTGAGCTGAGCAGCTGATTGTTTGTGTGACAAATACATTTGACAGTACCTTGGGGCTCACATGATATCAGAAGTGGTGGATAGCCTTCATCCCCTGGCCCACCCAGGAAACCCTTTCTCTCAACGCTTGGAAATACAGGCCCTTCAGCTGAGTGGTAGTTGGCTGGGGCAAGGTAGGGAGGTGGATACCCCCTCATTTTTGCACTTCCTGGGCCTGCTAGCCCTATGGCCTGGCCTGCACTCCAAACCCTATTCTCATTGTTACCTCAGTACTGAATTGCACCCTGATGCATCTGTTCCGGTGGGCCTTAAAGAACCAATTGATTTCCCAGCTCCTCATCTTGTCACCATCTGAGTGAGCTTTCGTGGTGAATCTGCTATTTTCCAAGCAGTTTCATGGGCATTTTCTTCATCTTTTGCTTGAAATAAAGTCCATAAATGTGTGCTTTGGGAAGTTTGGGACAGAATGAACTGCGTGAAATGGCTAGTGTAAAAACATGGTCAACTCCTCAATTTCCCATTTCCCCACAGGCCCTCTGTTTGCATTTGCCCTGTGGGATTTGTGTGCCTTCGGATCCTGAAATTCTCAGTTTCGGTTTCGTCAGGCATCTGATGAACGCCTTGCTCCCCGTCACCACTCCAGTCTTGTCCTTGTGCAGAACTTAGCCCTCAGACAGAAAACTAGCTCTGTTGAAATGGGAACAAGTGCCATGAAATGCTATTCAGATGCCCTAGGTAGGTCCTGATTCTGTCCCAACTCAGTATGGTAACTTGGCCCAAGTTGCCTTACTTCCTGGACCTCATATAAAAATAGAATTGCAAAAGCTTGTTGGGTAAATCTTTGTGGCAGTAAAGTCAGATGGTAGATACATGCATTCATTCAGCAAATATTTGTTGAGCACCTATTATGTGCCAGACACAGTTCTCAGTGCTTTGGATATAGAAATGAACAGAATAGGCAAAACTTATCTCCTTCATGGAGTTTACGTTCTAGTGGCTGGAAGGACAATGAAGAAAATAAGTAGTTAAAATATATTGTATGTAATAAGTGCTGGTGACTTCCACTTTCAAAAGTGGTGGACTAGGAAATTCTGACCAATTCTTCTGCTGAGGAAAAGTAGAGAAGCAGACAACCTATTATAATTATCATCTTGAAGGCTGGGGAGCTAACAAGATAGTGAAGAACTACCAGATCAGGATCTGGGGAAAGACGGAGGCTCGCGGAGGTGAGCCAGGTTTTGTGGCTAGTTTTCCCTTGACTCTTTGCTAGTTCTGAAAGGACAGCTGAGAGCTTAGCAAGACTTCTGGCATCATTGCAGGGCTAGAGGGCCAGGACTGGAGCCCAGAGTCTAAGGAGGGCAGTAGGAACTGGTGACCCCCTTCTAACCATACCTTCCCAAATACACACACACACACTTGCTTTGGGATGGGACTCTGAAGGGCTGCACCCTGAGCCCCCTCAGGAATTACCTCTGGCTTCAAATTGTTTCAATTCTTACATTAAGATGATCCCAGTTTGTTAGTGCACCCAAGTGTCAGGCATAAGCAAACATCAATCATCTCTGAAGGAAGACAACATCATCCTAGGCCTCAAATTATCTCTACTAACAATGCACAAAGATAATATCTGGAACACAATCAAAAATAACCAGACACAAGGAGATGGCATGAACAAACATCAGTAGAAACAACAGGAAATAGAAACAGAGACCTACAGGGTCTTCAGATATTGGAGTTATCAGACATAGATTTTAAAATAATTAAAGAGACCAAGACTCTGAAATAATCAATTGGAGGTCCCTGAGGGTAAGTTGCCAAGCAGGAACCCCGCCCAAGCCTCTGACCCGCCAGGGCATATTCACCTGTTACTAAACTGCTGGAGAGGGTTATCCTGTGCTTTAGAAACAACTGTGGGTACAGGTGGCCGCCATAGTGTAAATCTGGGAACATCTGCGAGCTTTGCTCAACATCTCTATTGCTGTATGGGTTTATTCAAAGTCGAGCACGGTTTGAAATCATGTTATTCCTTAATAAAATTAGCAGAAAATTCAAGATGTTTTTCCCAGTCCCTAGTGTTTGCAGTTCATGGCTTAGTGTTAAGAGCTTGACTGCTAGCCAAAAGGTCCGCAGTCCATATCCACCAGCCATACCTTAGAAACCTTATGGGCTAGTTCTACTCTGTCATACAGGGTCACTATGAGCTGGAATCGACTGGACGGCAGTGGGTTTGGTTTGGTTTTTTGTTTGTTTGTTTTAGTGTTTGCAGTTAGTATGTTTTTCAGTAGCATGATGGCACACACTTGGAGAAGATAGCCCTTCCCCAGGCCGGCCTCTGCTTCCTGAGCAGTTAGGAACGTGCAGATCTCACCAAGGTCTGTGCCTCTACAGAAGCCTTGCTGGGGTCCCGAAGCACAGACCCTGCATGTTCAGGGCCTTTCTCTACTGTGTTTAGCTCTCAGAGTTGCCTTGTTGAAAGGGGTGTCATTGCCAGGAAGGAGGTCCCGGGCCTGTGCGCACAGTGCTTTATGTAGCAGTGGACATGAGCTGAGAGGCCAGGCAGCTGCGCTCGGAGCACCTGCACACGTGGCGCTGGTGCAGAGGAGAGCTGCTGAGGCTGCACCTTCGGTGGGCTGCCCACACTGGCGCCGCTCCTTGGAGCAAACCCATTATTCCAGTCTAGGTGGCTTCACATCCGCATGCACCTGCACGCTCTTCATTTGCAGCCAGATGATTACGCACTTATCAGGGTCACTGCATGAACACGGTGTACGCCGCGGATTTGGGATTAAAATAAAGTGGCCAGGTTTGTGGGGTTGGGCGGCACCCACTGTCGGCACGCAGTGCTGCCCTCCCTCTCTATTCAGCACAAGCGCTGCTCATTTCTGTCCTCCTGCAGCAGCCATCCCACCCCTGCTCTGGGCTCATCAGGACTCACTTCTGCTGCTCTTTGCGGAATAGAACTCACTGTGGCCTTTGTTATTCCAGGCCTGGTGTCCTCCATTCCTCCTCTTGAGGTTCCCAAGGGTCAGCCACCTCAGGGATCAGAGAGAATGACCTCTAGGGGCCTGTGAGCCCAGCCTGCAGTGGGGACCTCTCTGCTCCTGTGCACTGACCCAGGCCTGCTCCAGTCACCCCCCAACATCCCTCTTAGTTTCCTAATGCTGTTGTAATAGAAATACCCCAAATGGGTGGCTTTTAGGACCAGACATTTATTTTCTAACCGTTTAGGAGGCTAGAAGTCTGAATTCAAGGTGTGATTCTAGGGGAAGGTCCTCCTTTGTCGCTCTGAGGAAAGACTATTGTCTCTTTCAGCTCTGTAACCCCTGTGTACCTCAGTGCCTTAGGGATTCTCACGTGTGAGTCCGTCTTCCCCAGTTAGTGCTTGCTCCTGTCTGGGTCTGTGCTGCTCTTTATATCACTCAGACGTCATTGGGTTTAGGGGCACCCTACACTGATTATGGGTTCATTATCATAACAAAGAACCCCCTACTCTGAAACAGGATTACATCTGCAGGTATACTGGTTAGGATTCCAACACATATTTTGAGGAGACACAATTCAATCCGTGTAACAACCTCCTTCCCTCTTCTGCCTGCCCCCTTCACTGCAGCCCCCACAGCTGTTGGCCCCTGATCCTCTGCCCACCCCTAGGAAGCAGTCACCCTCCCCACCCCAGCCTGGCTTCTGTTCTTCTCTTGAGCCCTACAAAAAGTTCACAGCCAGCCTGGGGTTCATTTTATCCTTCATTTCTGTGACAGAAAAGCTGCAGAGGTTGTTGGAGCCTTATAATACTCATTTTACCTAAACTAACCTTTCTTAAATTTGAGGAGAGAGGGGAAGGTGAGAGGAAGAAAATCAGAATGTGGCAATGTAAATTAAAGAGCGAGAGACTGACCAGTTCTCAAAATACTGCCCTCTCCACTCTCCCTGTCCTGCTGAAGAAAGAAAAGAGAGGTGCCTTCTGGCCTTTTTTAAATCAGAATTTTATTAAAAAGAAACATAGTTTTAATCATCCAGCAAGCAATTTACAAAGACATGTTAAAAAATAAGGAGACTAATAACCCGTTGCCATCAAGTAAAAGCTATTATTCTTTGAGGGCTGAATCTGTGTCAGGCCCTGGGCGGTGAGGTTTGCATAACCCATTACCTGTAAGATTGATGTTTTTGTTGTGAGTTGCCATCAAGTCAGAACGAAACATTGCCTGGTCCTGTGCCATCTTCATTATCATTGGCATGTTTGAGTCCATTGTTGTAACTATTCCGTTAATCCATTTCATTGAGGGTTTCCCTCGTTTTCGCTGACCCTGTACCAAACATGATGTCCTTTTCAAGCAATTGATCTTTCCTGATAGCTTGTCCAAAGTAAGCAAAATGAAGTCTCACCATCCTCGCTTTTGAGGAGCTTTCTGGTTGTATTTCTTCTAAGACTGATTTGTTCAATCTTCTGGCAGTCCATGGTATATTCAGTATTCTCCACCAACACCACAGTTTGAATGCATCAATTCTCCTGTCTTCCTTTTTCATTGTCCGGCTTTCACATGCATATGAAGTGAGCCAAAAGACCACGGACTGGGTCAAGCACACCTTAGTCATCAAAGTGACATCCTTGCTTTTTAGCACTTTAAAGAGGTTTTTTTGCAGCTGATTTGCCCAACGCAATAATTTCGTTTGATTTCTTGCCTGTTGCTTCCATGGATGGCAGTTTCTTGAGCGCCAGCTAAAGCCTAAAGATGTTCTGACTTCCAAACCAAAGGAAGGACCCCAGAGAATCTCACATTTTGTTTCTGTTTCCCGTTTATGAACTTTCTACCTGGGTTAGCACTGTTACCACATGACAGCGTATTTGGCCAGCCCGCTTTGAATTGCACAGTAGTGAAATAGAAATGTCCTCGTGAAAATATGAACACACTTTCATTTACTGAAAGTAAATGAAACCTTTCACTGGCCGGAAGCGTTTCCATTTTTCTGCCTTCCATCTCCTCCTCTCTGCTAGCTTTGATTGCCCATAACATTAACCCTTCAGGAAGAAATGAGGGTAAACAATCAGGCAAATCCAAGGATCTGATTTCACCGCTGCATCCCTCTCAAGCAGCAGCAGACTCCTGCAGGGATCACAGGCCAGAGGCCCCCACGGACCTTTCTCCTCACGCCCATCCCACACCTATCCTCGGTCCTTTGGGGGAAGGCAGTGCCTCAAGGGCTTTGAAGCTTTCCCTCTGTGCAGCTGGCTTTGGCAAGGCTCAGCCTCCACTTGGTGCTCGCAGCTCTGTGAAGGGGGTAAAGGGGAAGAAAATGTATTCCAAGCAGGACTTGTTATTGCTGTAGAAATGGTCAGTATAATTTTCAGGGATGTTGTGCTAATAGGGGAAGGCTGTTTCTTGGAAAATATTGCCTTCAAGTACTGTAACTTGTTTTCAGGTTATATAAAAGGGCATTAGGCAAACACTTGGAAATTCAGCCGCTTCCTTTCTTGGGAGTACAAGCTGTGGGCGGACGGCTACAATGCACCTCCAGCAGCCGCCACGGGGAATAAAAATTGGCTCTGGTTACCGTCCTCATCAGCCCTCAGTCTGGATAATATCAGCATTACTAAAGGTTACAGCGTTTTCTATGATATACTGCTGCTTCGGAGAGTATTAAAGATGTTTTGAATCTCTTTTTTAGGGATCCTGAAAGCATCAGTGGAACATTTTTGATGTTGTGGGTAATACATAAAGTAGCAGCTTGAGAAGGCTGGGCCCTGAGAGGTACCCTGGGGTGGTGGAAACAGAGAAGACCCTGGCTGCTGTAGTTATAACAGTTAGGAAGCAAGCTAGGCAGAGCATTTACCGAGGTGTGGAGCAGATGTGACCGGGAAGTAGCCTTATTTTTATTTGCTGGGGGCTAGAGAGAGAAAGAGGCAGACAGTGTGTCTCCAGGGAGTGGTCAGTATTTATCTGGAAGGGAGAGCTAGAGGAGAAGTTCCGTCGTCATGGAAGGAATTCTCAAACCCTGCTTAGTATTCTTATTGTTATGGCTTTTTTTTTTTTTTTTTTCCTGCCTGGCCTCTTGGTACCCAGCGTGCAGATTCATATAAAAACTGCAGCAAACGATGATACAGTTGTGGAAGCTACAGTAGATGGCATTAATTAAGCAGGGATTAAAATATTAAAATCTTTCCTGAATCCATAACCTGACTGGATCCGCTGTGTCCTCTAACTGAATAAAGGGCAACCAAATCCCCGAAGTATTCAGAATGAGGCCAGTGGCTCCAGAAAGCTCTCCAGCCACCCCTCTTTCTGGGAAAAGCAGAGGCCATAACTGCAGGAACAGAAATGTGGAGATGGTGATGGGAGTCGACCTGAAACTGTGGATGGCCTCGGCCTCTCTCACCTGCCTTTATCTGCCACCTCTTGCACCTCCTGCGCAGAATGCTCCTGGCAGAATAAAGGGCCCAGGCAGAGTTAGCCTGATACTCAGACTAACTCCAAGTCCCCAGCCTGGCTAGGGCCTGGCCCTCCCAGTGGTCAGCCTAGGAGCCTCGTGGTCCTGCTGAGCTCCAGGAAGTAAAACCTGAAATAATCCAAGTGCTGTGGAAGCCCTTTTACTGCAATTCAGACCCAGGTCCACTGAGGAGCCCCTCCCACACTCTCAGAACTACCCTGGTGGAAAAAAGAACCACATCTATAGGAGAGCTCTGCCCCGCCCACTGTGTGTGCACAGGGTCTCCGCTGTGGGGCTTCTCTCCTGCTACTTACCTGACTTAGACCACAGCTCATGGTTGGTGGGAGATGAGCAGCCACACCCAAGTCCAGCAACAGCAGGCTCCTCACAGCCCAGGGAAGGGCAGCGTCTCTACTGTAGGCGAGAGGTTCCCGACAGAACCGCTGACCCTTGCTCCTTCCTCCCTGCCTCCCCAACTTCTAGACTTGATGACTGCCCCTCTGCTTACCCCCTGCTGGAAGGTAAAGGAAAATGTGAATCAAATGCTTTTAAAATAGTGAGATGTGTTATTTACCCACAGCAGGTGGGGCTGTGAGCCTAGCACGCCACACCTGGGGGCATCTGAGAGCTAGGACCTGCTTCTCCTACTGTATGGAGTGCCTGATGCCTGGTCCCCATCTGGGCCAGTGGGGATGTTTTGCAGGTGGTGGATGCTCTCCAAGGGGCCTGGGGAATGGAGAGGAATGGATTAGGGAAGTGGGTTCCCTCCTGCAGGCCGTGACTGTGCCTCATCTCTAAATCCAAGCATCTCTGAGGCGGGAGTCATGGGCATTGTTACTGGGAAATCAGGCCCCAGTGTGTGGAAGCGGAGCAGGGCATGGTCTGTGATGACAGAAGAGATTATGGTCTACAAATATGAACTGACTGCCGGGACACGGAGTGCAGAGGGGAAGCCGCCTCCCCTTTGATGAAAAATCAATGCCTGGTGTCAGGACTCCTTACTGACAGCTTAATTATAAAGGACTGGAAACTCTCTTCTCCCTGGAATCGCACCAGGAAAAGGGAGATGGAGGCATTTCTGGGAACTTGCTGAAGCCAGCAACTGCATTAAGTCCAGATGGCCCCACCCCTTGCCATCTGCACATCTTGGAGAAGCTTCCCTTTTAAGCCCTCATTCTTGCCTCAAACCTTCACTGAGCACCTACTATGTGCCAGGCCCTATCCTGGAGATAAGAACAGTCTTGACTTCAAGAAATTCACAGTCTAGTTGAGGAGGCAGAAGAGCAAATAGGAATTACAATCCAGTAACACACATGGATCCCAGAGACACCATGGGATGTGCTGGTGACCAGAGATTTATCTGGGCCAGGAAGGGAGCAGCCAGGGGAGGCTTCTCCAAGGAGATGATGCCTGAGCTTCATCTTCAAGGATAAGGTAGTTAGCCTTGGTCAAGGGAGGCCAGGGGAGGCCCAGAGGGTGAGGCTGCAGCCAAAGCTTGGAGATAGGAAGTGGCGAATTGGGCACGAGAGTGCTGGTGAAGACCATAGTGCAGGCTAGATGGTGAGAGACAGCACCAGGAGGCCAGCGGAGCCAGGTGTCAGGGAGTTTGGGCTTGAACCCTTAGAGTATGGGATTGGAGGGACTTAAGGGGGAGAGTGACGTGGTCATATTTATATTTTAGGAAAATAACTGGCTGCAACACAAAAAACAGATTAGTGTGGACACCACAGGTGCCAGGGAGGCCTGCTATAAGGCAGATGTGAGGGCGACAGGGTGGCCAGGGCTGTTTGGAGAAATATTTACAGGAGCACCAGCAAGGTGGCAATGGGTGGAGTGTGTGGTAGGAGGGAGAAGGTGCAGTTAAGCTGAGTCCCAGACTCCTGCCTTGGGTCACAGGCAGGTGGTGGGGCCAGCCCTACAGCAGAGGGACAGGTCAGGTGGGGAGGAGGAGATTGGGGGTCCAGCTGAGGACACACTGAATTTGAGGCTCAGGCAGAACATCTGAGTGGAGATGTCTGAATATATGGGGTCTAGAATTTAAAGGTGACGAAGATTTGGCCATTAGGAGATAATAAGTCCAGAAATGTGAGCAGGGTCCTATCCAGGTACAGGAGAAGTAAGCATGTGAAGAACATTCTAGAACCCTGAGAAGCACCAACACTTAAAGAGACCACGCAGTGAGGAGAGCTGTGGCGTCCTGCAGGCCAGGCACTGCTGTCAGTCTGTCGGGCTCCTTCCACCTATGTGGGCAGATCTGCATGGGAAACCAGATCCCTATCGGGAAGCCAGCATCCAAGCAGCCAGTGGGACCACTTTAAATGGTGCTCAGACCAGCAGCAGCAGCACACAAGCCCACTGCAGCCAACAGCTGCATCAGAGGGTCGGGAGTGCGCCCAGCACCAGGGCCATCTCCAGCATTTGCCTGAGAAGGGAGCATTCTTGCTAAGCATCTGGTTCTTAGTTCTCAGTTCACTCGGCGGCAGCAGCTGAAACCAGTATAAACCTGTGCTGGGGAGTTGACTCCGACTCATGGCGACCCCGTGTATGTGTGTGTCCGGGTAGAACTGTGCTCCATAAGGTTTTCAGTGGCTGATTTTTCAGAAGTAGATTGCCAGGCCTTTCTTCCAAAGCACCTCTGGGTGGACTCGAACCTCCAACCTTCTATTAACAGCTGAGCGTTAACCACTTGCACCCCCCAGGGGCTCCAGCAGCTGCTGCGGAATGCTTTAAAACAGTTCAGGCCGCTCCTCAGTCTACCTGAATGAAACCCTCTGGGGAAAAAATGGCTGAGACCCACTACTGTTTTCCAGATGCTCGGGTTTTTTTGTTTGTTTGTTTGTTTTAATAATTTATTTTATTTTATTTTGTTGCTGTTGAAAATATTCACAGCAGAACATACACCAATTCAACAATGTCTACACGTACAGTTTAGTGACATTGGTTGCATTCTTCAAGTTGTACAACCATTTTCACCCTTCTTTTCCATATCGTTCTTCCCTGTGAACATAAATTCACTGCCCCCATCCAACTGCTCATTTTTCAAATGAGGCCCAGAGGGGAGTAGGGTGCTGTCCCAGGTTACCCAGAGCCCAAGACTCCGGCCTCCCCGTCGGTTGCCCTCATGGGAAGCTTGGTAGTGGCGGGGCAGAGGGCTGAAGAGGAAACAGTCGCAGCAGACATCTGGAGCGTCAGGGAGGAGAGGAGCGCGCTCAGGTCAGGTGCTAATAGGACTGATTCCTCCAGGCCATGAAATGTGTGGACCGAAAAGAACTTGTAAATGCTGAGCCCCCCAAGAGGACAAGTGGGGGCGTTGATATGTTTTCAGATAGAAGGAAGGAAGAGAAGGAGCTGCCAAAATAGCATGTAGCAGAAAGGCGCCCACCCTCTCCACTTTCAGATTGCTTACCAGACAAGCTGCCTGATGCACACTGGCGTTGAACTGGCCCTGGGCAGGGATTATGGGGCACAAAATAGACCCTCTTCTCCTTCATTCTGGAGCTTCCACAACCTGGTAATGCCTGACACTCAAAATGAGCCCCAAAATGATTTCACTCTGTGGTGGTTAAATGCAACTCGCGTTATCCAGGGCTGGGAACAGGTGGCGGCCCCAGCACATCCCCAGAGGCTGGAGGCTCAGCAGAGGCTCCCAGAAGTCCCAGGGATGGGGGAGGGAACCGGCTGTCAGCACCAAAACCCAAAACACCAAAGCGGTTGCCACAGAGTCAATTGTAACTCATGGCCACCCCATGTGTGTCAGAGTAGAACTGTGCTCCACAGGGTTTTCGATGGCTGCTTTTTCAGAAATAGATCGCCAGGTCTTTCTTTCAAGGCATCTCAGTTAGCAGCTGAGTGTGTTAACCATTTGCACCATCCAGGGGCTCCTGGCTGTAAGCACATGTGAAGGCAAATGGAAGATGTGGGGTAGACAGTGTGTGACAACTAGTGCGTCTTTGTACCCTTGCGTGTGAACATGTGTGAGAAGTGCATGTGTGAGACGTGTGGCCGTTGGTGTGCTGAGGAGTGTGTCTTGTGTGTGTGAACATGGCTAAGAATGGATACATATGAGAAAAAATCCCTACAAAAGGCAGATTCTCAGTGGCCCCCTTGGTGAGCACCTCAGACATGTGGGGAGCCGACCAGGCACTTTTATACACAATCTTAACCTAGACCCCTTGTCAGGCCTGGGAAGGAGGGGACTGACTGTAACTCTTATTGTGCAGATGAGCAGACTAAGGCTAAGAGACATGACATCCTTGCCTGTGGGTCACTCAGTAATGAAGTACCAGGGACTTAAACCCCCTTACTCCCAACATCCCTTTGTTCTGACCCCCAAAGGCATCATGCTCCCTGTGTCCAGAACAGCACATCATTCCCTCCTTTTACCCACACCCCTCCTCCTGCTGAACTCCTACATGATGGTCCGGACCCGGCCCCCTCCTCCCGGCAGCCTTCCCTAACCCGCACGCTGGGGCAAGTGCCCTCCTCTCTGCTGTTCTATCCCAGCACTTGATCACTCTGGATGACACCTGTTTACCTGACTGTCTCCCCATCAGTCTGACCTCACAGAGGGCAGAGACCTGTCCTACTCCAGTCGCAAAGGATGAACAAATGGCAGGTCCCAGGAGGACATGGAGCACAGTACACTCCAGCTCAGGAGTGGCCTGCCCTGGCCATCTGCTCCCAGACCCATGGACACCCACCCCAACAGCAGGGCTTGTCCTCACAGCCCTACCTTCGGTGTGTGGCTTCCCCTGCCTGGAATGCCAGGTCTCTCCCTTCAAGGCCCAGCTCCAGGCCCACCGCCTCATGCCTGCATTCAGCCAAACTTTGCCAGCACTTACTGCAAGCCAGATAAGAAGCCAGCTGTCTGAATGGGTAATAATAACAAGAATAGCTTCCACATGTGGCACCCACTGTGTTCTAGGTAGGATTCTGTTACACATATTAATTCAGAATCCTATGATGTAGCTACTAGAATTATCTCTACTTTGGGGGTGAGGAAAGGAGGGCATGGAGAGGTCAATAAGCTTGCCCCAAATCTCGCCACTTGTAAGTGGCAGAGCATGGATTTGAACCAGGCAGCCCAGCTCCAGAGCCCTGCTGCTAACAACACCCTGCGATGAAAAGCCTAGTCTTTCCTCGGGAGCTCGCAGTCTGCTGGGTGAGACAAGCTCTGCAAAGTGACGTGAGGCGGGATGTGGGCCAGTTGCAGGTGGGTGCAGGGGAGCACGCCATCCCACCCTCATCTCAGGCCTCAGACAGGGCGTCAGACTCACACAAGGTGGCCTGGCCACAGCTCTGTCTGTGAGCTGTGTTGTCTGCCCTTCCGTCCGTGGAGACGCCTTCCCACTGCGGGACATACCTCAGGCCTGGGACCGGTACTTCCCAGGTTCTACTGGTCCTGCCCTCTGGTGCTTAGAGCTCCTAGTGGCCCCTTGAGTGCTGGCCTGTCCCCTGCAGTGGGGATGGGCCCCGGGAACCCCACGCCCAGGTTTACACAGTAATGGCAGGGGTGGCCCACTGCCTGGAGAACAATATGTTTGCCTGCCCCTTGTAGGGGGAACCAGCTCTGTTTTCTCCCTCCTGTAATTGTTACCATCTGTTTCCTTCCATCATGTTTGTAGATGTTTTCTTGTTTTAAAACTGAAATGAGTCAGATTGGAAGCTGATTTAGGAAAAAGTGCTTGGGAGGGAAGCTCGCAGTGGCCATGAAGGACTCAGTTTCAGAGCTGCTGGAGGAAGAAAAGAATTGGAGGGTCAGCGTGTGTAGGGGGTGCCTGCTAGCTGTTCCTGCCCCCTGGAATGGGCGGTGGAGTCCCCCAGGCTGCCCTGAGCAGACTGGAGCTGTGTGGGTTTGTGTGGCGTATGTACGTGTCGGGGTTGGTTGTGTGGGTTTGTGTGGGAGTGTGCACGTGTGTGAGTTTGGTTGCGTAAGTATGTGAGTACATGTGTGCACACTTGTGTGCACGTTGGAATGTGTGTGCACCCCTGAGTGTGTGTTGCTCCTGGGGTTGTGGAGCATGAGTGGAGTGGGTAGTTGGAGTTTTGTATTCAGAAGGAAGCAGATGCAGAAAGAGAGAGCCGCAGGCTGGCTGTTACCAAGATCTAGGTTAGGAGGGTCCCTTCCCCCACCTCTGTTCTTGAGTTGTATATGTGACCTCAAGTGAATGGATCAGCTAGTTCCCCCTGAGCAATAAAAAGGAGTTTGGATGCCAGTACTGAACACAGATGAAGCTGAGCGAGGTGAGTGGGCTCAGTTGGGGTATTTATAGACGTGTGTACCAGGGAGAATAGTCCCCGGGGTGATTCCAACCTTCTCTTCAGAGGCACATGGCTGGGATTCTAATGATGATGGCCTGGAACTTCTATCTCTGGGATACTTGTGACCCAGAGTACGTTGACCTGCATTCTCATGCCTGCCCCCCCAACCCCCACCCCAGAGCTAAGCTTAGGGTTTCTCTGTGGGGCCAGAAGGCATCAGTGTCCTGCGTGGAACAGGTGTCAGGGCATCACAGGATAGGAATTCAGCTGCTATCTTATCCAGAATTTTAAGAGTCAGTGCCTCGTGCCCTTTTTTACATATCACTCAGACCCCCTCTTCCCATTCTGCATGATGGGAGACTCTTGGTTCCTAGCTGCTTTTATATAAGCTGAAGAAAGGTACCCTGTGACTTTGCTCCTTGCCATCTGGGGCTGCAAGCCCAACATAGCTCAATAACACGCAACTCATAATTCAGATCTGCTGCCCTGGCTTTGGTCTCATGGCCGAACAGCTGGGCCCCCAGAGATTTGGTTATGAATCAAGATCCAGCCTGCTTTTCACTCCTTTGTCCTTGATAATCCACAACTTGTAGGGGATTCTCTGGCCCCAGCCACCCAGAGAAAACCGTATAGAAGAAAGCCTCTTGTGCCTTTGGCACCACATCCCTCTTGGAAAAGGTGCCTTACTTTTCCTGCATTCTTGGGTCACCTAATCCTAATAAGAGCTGCTAGTTGCCGGACCCCTGCTTTGTCCCAGGTAATGTGATAGGCCCTGGAAATACAGGACTTCCACTCCTCCCTGGAATCAGTCTTTTGAAGGGGGAATTCTCATGCTTGTATACAGATGAAGAATCGGGGGCTCAGAGAGATACTAGTGCAGGTCACAGGCAGGTTGGTGGTGGATCAGAGTTCGAACCATGACCTTCTGACTGCCAGGCTAGCTCTGATCTCTATGACAAGGGGGACACTTGAGGAAGGGGCAGCCTGATGAAGTGAGGAGCTGGCATCCTGCTTGGCTGGGTTTTTACCAGAAGTTCCTGGATCCTGCTTCTGCCCTTACACCTTTGATCCCAAACTTTCCCTTCCTGGGAAGCCACCTGCATGTGCTCAGCCGACCACACAAGGCAGGGCGTGTAACTCCCTTCACTTACTGTGATGTTTAGGAGCAAAGGAAGGAAACTTCTCGTGTCTGCATATTTAAGCACTTTTATTAAGTGGAACAAGCTATTTCTGAACACGAGAGTGGCCAACAGCCTTAGAGGAAATTAAAATGAACCATGACAATGGAAAATTGCACAGGGGCACAGGGGATTCTCCAGAGATAAATACAACAAGCCTTTCAACAGCATTTGGGAAAGACTGGAGATCATGGAGATTATGTTGTGAGAGTTAAAAAAGCAAAACCATCAGAAAGTTAAAGCTCCAGCTGGTGGCAGGACCCACCAGTATGCTAGTCAGAACTGTGGGTGTCTCTCTGCACTTAATACACCCCTGGGCTCTGCTGGACCAGGTGGAGCCAGAGATACAACAGGCAGAGAGATGTCCGGTCAGTTCAGCAAGAATTTTCTGAGCATCCACTGCGTGCATGCTGTGAGGGAAACGGAGACGGACACCCAGACCTTGCCCTCAAAGAACTCTTGGACCTTGAGGGGTTGTATCTGACACCTGCTAAGGGCTCAGTAGATATTAGCTGTTATAATTATGATTCCTCCGTTAGCCTGTGAGCTCCCCGAGGTGAGAGACTATTCATCTTTGTGTCTCCAACATGCCTGATAGTGTCTCAGTAGTTGTAGGTGGGTGAATGAATGAATGAGCAATACCACTGAAAGTGATGAGCCCTGGCAGAGTGGGCGCAGAGAAGATGGAGCCCTGGCAGCCAGGCCACCCTGTGTATGCAAAGAGGGGTCCAACCCTTAGCGGTGAAGACAAGGGGAGCCTTAGCCCAGGCATTCTGGGCTTCTATAAGGAAGGGTGTCAGTGGAGGACAATTGTCTGTGATCAGCTCTATTCACCCCAGGATCATGGCAAGCAGCCTCAGAAGGAAAGCCGTGGGCAAGGAGGAGCTAGGACAGCCACTGCCCCCTCCTCTTGCAGAGCAGGACCAGAGCCTGATTCTCCCCTCATCACCCTCAACCCCTAGACGTGGGATAGTGGCACACAGGTGTCACTCGAGCGAAGACACATACCTGTCTATCTATACCAGGAAGGCCTGCTTCCTGACCTGCCTGCCCCCTTCCACCACCTCTTAAAGATTTTACCACTTTCCCTCTTGCACTGGCTCTCCAGGGAGCTGAGCAAGAACCTGTCTGCCCCAGCAGGCTTCCTAACGCCTGAAGAGATAGGCTGATGCTGAATGATGTCATTTTCTTTAAAAAAAAGAAAGAAAGAAATCACTTAAACCACCTCAATTCTGAACTGAGGGGAGCTGTGCTGTGGCCAGAGGGAACGCCTGTCCCTCGGGGCTCTGCCTGTCCTCACATCACTCTCATTACTGACCTCATTACAGAGTCTGAGCAGGCAGAAAGCAGACAGCGCGCCAGGGAGCTGGGAAAATGTAAACTGAGTCCCTTGTTGCATGCTTCTGGAATGTTCCACCAGCAGCGCTGGTCATCCCCACCGAGCTGCGAGCCCCAGGCCACATCGGAATCTAGCCTCCTGTCCTCAGACATGCACTGAGGCGCCAACTTGCTTCAGTGAATCTCGAAGTCCCGGCAATAAAACTATTTTAGCTCCTTCAGCTGTGCCGCTCCGTCTGAGGAGCCGCCTCACGACGTTTGTGCTGCGTTGTTTGTTTCTTTGTCCTGCCTGACCCTCGGTGTGACTCTGCCACAATTACCTCTCTTGTTAGGCGTCTAATGAGGTCGCTGAAGATGTCTGTGTCGGGATTGTGTTGCTGGGAGTTGGAGTCGAGCTCGCAGTCGACTTCATGCTCTGAGAGTCAGTCAGGCTGTACGAGTCAGGCTGGCAGAGTGTTGCTTAGAACTTTCCCCTCTCTCTGGTGAGTCTGCACTTATCCTAGAAAATAAGGAATGCTCTGTCAAGGCCCACGATGAGAAAGGTTAATTGATCACGGGGGTTTTAATAGGAGTATTAGGTAGTCATTGAAGAAGGGACCCCCGAGGGGGTCGCAGACGGTAAGCTGGGACTCAGTCTCAGGGTTCTTTCTGGCTCCAGGTGGGTCCTGCATGCAAGGAGGGTTAGTGAATCTTAAACTGTCCTTGAGGGACGTGCCAGGAAGGCCTTAGGGGACAGAGGGGCCAGGCAAGACCCAGGTCCAGCCATTCTAAAGAGCCTCTGCTTCCCCTGGAGTTATCAGAAGCCATCTCCAGGAAGGCCTTAGTAGAGAAGACCTCAATAGCTGGGTTAAAAATTAACATCGGGTCCATCAATGGATGAACGAATAAACAAATTATGGTTTATACAAACAACGGAATATTATTAAACCATAAAAAGGAGTGAAGTTCTGATACGTGCTACAACATGGATGAACGTTGAAAACCTTATGCCGAGTGAAAAGGACACAATATTGTGTAATTCCATTCATATGAAATATCCAGAAGAGGTAAATCTACTGAGACAGAAAGTAAGATTAGTGGTTGTCAGAGGCTGGAAAAAAACAAACCAAACCCGTTGCCATCAAGTCGATTCTGACTCATAGCGACCCTGTAGGATAGAGTAGAACTGCCCATAGGGTTTCCAAGGCTGTAATCTTTCCGGAAGCAGACTGCCACATCTTTTTCCTGCAGAGCGGCTGATGGGTTCGAACCACCAACCTTTTGGTTAGCAGCCAAGGGCTTTAACCACTGCGCCACCAGGGCTCCTTTCAGAGGCTGAAAGGAGGGCATAACTGGAACAACTGCATAAAGGTTACAGAGTTTCCTTCTAGGGTGATAAAAATATTTTTGGAACTAGATAGAGGTGGTGGCTGCCCAGCATTATGATGGATTAAATGCCACTGAGCCGTCCACATTAAAATGGTTAATTTTATGCTATGTGAATTAGTAATAAAAATTACCTTTGGGCACTTAGAATCTAGGCCTCTGAGGACCAGGCCAGATGGGCAAGTGGTTCGGTAGGGAAGTCCACGTGTACCCCTCATTCACTCTTAGCTCAGCTTCCCTGTACAGAGCACTTGTCCTGACCATGTCCACTGAGGACTTCTAATTGGAAAATGACAGACTCCTGGAAATGGGTGTTGTCTGATGCTTGCCTGTGAGTCTGAAGCTGACCCTGGGGAGGAGGAGCATGTGGCAGTCTCTGCAGCTGGGAGGTTGAGGGGTAGTCCCCAAGTCACTGCCTGCAGGGCTGGCATTTGGGAAATGTCCCATCAAAGGCCGGAACAGGGCCTGCCCTTGCCTCGCCTACCTACCTGCCCACTTTGGCAACAAGAATGAAGATGGGTCGCCGTGCTCGGGAGGGGGCTGTGTTGTCACCAATGGCAGGGTGAGCAGGAACAGGCAGGGCACTGGGCCCCTGAGCCGGATGGGCGGGCTATAAGGAACGTGGCTGTTGGGGATATCGTGAGGGTCGATTGAAGGGGGAATGATGAAAGGCCCAGCCCAGCTCTGTGAGCAGGTGCCCCTCGCTCTCCTCCGTGTCCCCATCTGTCCGTCTGGGCCACTGGCTCCATCACATCACAGGCGTCTGCTGAGGGCTAGGCCTGCCCAGCACCTTTCAGCGGAATGAAAGGGAAGCTGATATCAGAGGGGAGCGGGACCAGGAAAGGGCCTCTTTGTTTTCAAAGACTTTCGTTGGTGATGGGCTTTTTTTTTTTTTCCCTAGGTGATCTTATTTCAAAGCCCCTTTGAAAATTTTGTGGGTTTTGTAATGGATGAAAAGTTACTTGGAAATAGGGACTAAGAAGTTTTCAGTTGAAAGTTGTTAGAGGAATGTTGAAAGCTTTGATTTGCAAGGTTCTGCCAGATTTATCATTTCTTTTGTCCACAAGGCCCATAGCGTTGGGAGAGGGCTTGGAGGAAGGGGCTGGGAGCCTGGGCAGGGCATGTGAGAGCAAGTGGGTGCAAAGCCCAACCCCCTCTGTGGTTGGCTAGGGAGGCTGTCTGCTGAACTCTGAGCAGAAATGTCCCCGAGGTATAGACTTTGATGCTGGGAACAGGAAAAGCAAATATAGTTCCAGAATACTACAGGACGCTGGGTTCTAGCAAAGACAATGGCTACTGCACAGGTGTTTCGCATCTGAAAAATAATTTTGAAGGAAGGTAGGACCGAACCAGACCTGAGGGGGGAAGGAGAAGGAGGGCCTGGAATGAGCCCTGGGGACTGAAAACATGGGAGAACTGGGAAGAGGAGAGGCCAGTGAGCGGCACAGAGAAGGAGCCCCCGAAGAGGTTTCGGTGAAGAACCAGGAAAAGCTTTGTTCAGAAACCAAGGGGAAGGGAGTTTCAGGAAGGAGGAAGCCAATATTAGGGATCGAGAAAGAAGATGAGAAAGTGCTGCTGGTTTTGGCAGCAGGGGGTTACTGTTCATGTCAAAGGCATGGTTTCACTGAAGGACAGAGATGAGGACAGTTAAGGAGTAAGGGGGTAACAGGAGTGGAAAACCAGGTGTTCTGAACCTGGAGGAGAGACGACCACGGAAGAAAAGGAAGGAAGACAGATGGATTCTGGGATGACAGATGAAGTGGCCAAACAAACATTTTCCAGTTCCTATGTTGGAAAGCTGAGGGAAAGGAGCTAATGGAGAGGAAGGGAGGCGGGTGCTGAAGAGGAAGGAGACTTGAAAGGTGCGGCCTTGAGCGCATTGCCTGCCTAGAGAGGGGTGGAGGTGTCAGACCCTGCCACCCTGGCCTATGACTGAGCAGCTGGCCCCACTAGAGAGGTGAGACCGTGCCAGCAGGGTCAGGGACCATGTCAGAGGTGGCTCAACCAAAATATAAAACCAAAAACTATAAAGACCATAAAAGGAAAAATAGGGTCAATGTTAGAGGCCCTAATACGTGGCATAAATAGGATACAAACCATAACTAACAATATGCAAACACCAGAAAATAAGCTAGATAACTGGGATCTTCTAAAAATTAAACACTTGTGCTCATCAAAAGATTTCACCAAAAGAACAAGAAGAGAACGTACAGACTGGGGAAAAAAATTTGGCTACGACATATCTGACAAAGGTCTAATCTCTAAAATCTGTAGAAAAATCCATGTCAGAGATGGCTCAGAGTCTGGGGAGTCTGAGGCAGTGGGTCTGACTCCCCAGGCCCAGCATGCCATCAGGGTCAGGGTAGGGGCCCAGCTGGGCTGGACACAGCGGGTGAGCGGAGGTTCTGCTCCTGTGGGCCCCCATGGAGGGGTGGTAATTGTTACCCCAATAGAGTAGTGTGGGCACTGTCTTGCTATGGCTAAGTCCACTTATGGTGCTGTCAGCTACATCAGGGGTAGGCTTCAGAGAGGGGTTCTGGGAATAGTCCAGCCACCCCAGAGCACTTCTTAGGTTAGAATAAACGTGGGCTGGAGTCCTAAGTCTGCCACTCTCTAGCTATTATTGAGCTTCTCTGGGCCTTCTGATTCTTATCTGTAAAATGACATAAGAGCACAGAATTCCCCATGGAAGGAGATCAGATCATGCCTGTGCTTGGCATGTAGGAGGTGCTCCATGAACATGAGCCATCGGGATGGCCAGCAGCCCCGCTCCACCTGTGCCTGGCACCCATTTATGGCTGGGGCTTGTTGGGTCCTTGTGGTGTTCCCTGGGAGAGAGATGGCACCAGAAGTGTCTGGCGGTCTCAACTTCAAGTATTTACAGATGACCCTCAGAGCTGGGCACAAAGCCTGGGATCACAGGGCAAGATGAGGCCCTGACCTATGGCCCAGCCTGCACCCCTGCAGTTGTATCTCCCAACACAACCCAACCCAGCTGCCTTCACCAAGCCTTCTGCTGGGGTCTCTCCCTCCTTCCTCAGCTCCCTCATCCCCCCTCCATCACATCCTCTACCACCACCCAGGCTCCCGGCTGGATCACTTACCCTCCAAAGACACAATCATATTCCATGTAAATACGATTGGAATCTGAATATATATTTAAAATGACAAGATTGAAATTAAAATTTAAATAAAAAATTGCTTTTCTGTAAGTTGCTCCAAAAGCAGTAATTTAGCAGCAAATTGATAGAGAAAGGTAAGCACTGGTCCTTTAAACCATCGTGCAGTTTCTGGCATGTGAGCCAGAAATGTCTCAATTTAACACATCATTGGTTAGTATTATTAGAAATTTCACTGGGCTCTGGAGCGCGTTATGGCGGCACTCCAAAGGGGAGGCCGGGGCACAGGCCGGGTCCGGGGGCCGGAGAGGGCAGCCTCGTTAATGAGAGCAGGAGGGGCTCCGGAGACCCCCCACCCACCCTCAGTGAGGATTTAACTGCAATGATTTTTGGTTTGTATTTCAGTAGCAATCACGAAATGAGAACTGAGAGACCCATAATTGTCATTTGCACTTTCTGGAGGCCACACATTTACAGCTTTGGTCTCTGACCCCTTGAAACATAGGCTCAGAACAGGGTCCTAAAAGGTGGCATCGTCAAGGAGCCAGCTCCCGTGAGCCACGTAAGTAAGACCCGAAAATCTGTTCAGTCAGGCCCTGGTCAGCAGCTTCAGCTGTCTGTGCGCATGCTCTGGGCACAGGGGCTACAACCTGGACTGAGATACCTTCATTGCCTCTCAGTGCGAGGCCCATAGACCACCTACGTTAACATCACCAGGAAGGCTTGTTATGAGACATTTTTTGGGTCCTGCCCCCTTAACCTACTGAATCAGAACCTCTGGGGATGAGGTCCACAACCTGCATTCTCAGCCAGGTTCTTCTGTTCCTTTTTCTTTTAAATCTTTATTGTGGTGAAATACGTATGCCGAAACATGTGCCATTTCAACCATTTTTACTTGTACAATTAAGTAACATTACATTCACCATGTTGGACAACCATCACCATTATCTGTTTCCAATTTTTTCAGCACCCTGAAACTCTGTACCCCTTATGCAATACCCCTCAATTTCCCCTTCCCACCCACCCCTGGCAACCACTAATAAACCTTGATCTCTATGCATTTGCCTATTCCGGATATTCCAGATAAGAGGATCATGTGATACTTTTCCTTTAGTGTCTGCCCAGATGCTTTTTAGGTGTACTGAAGCTGGAGAACCCCTGTGGTAGTGGCGGTCGGATGCTGCTGCCTGTGTGACCTGGGAATCGGTGCTCTCATTGACAACCTGCCAGTCCTAGCAGTCTAGGTGTAAACCCAGGAGCTGTAATCTAAAAAATCCCAGACACCAAAATATCTCCTCCCGAAACCTGAATCTCCACCACTAGAATACCATTCCTTTAAAGTAAGCATTAGCTTCTTCGGCCTCCCCTTTGTAGTGTGAGGGCCCTGGGGGGCTCCTGCACTCAGTCCCTAACACCCCAGTCTAGATAAATTTACCAAAAACTGCCTTCTTTCATTCCCAGCCGGTGGACCTGGGCACCATGAACACCCTAAGTGCCTTGCAGGGGGAGGGACACTGAAAAGGAAGTGAAACGTCCACTCTTTGCAGCGAGTGGCCTCCCAGCGACACTCGGTCCCGGAGCCAGCAGTCCAGTGTTGTGATTCCCCAGGGCCACCCAGGGCCTGTGGTAGGACATGCCAGAGCCACATTCACTTTGCCAGAAGCTGTGCAAGAACCTTCTCTTGCTGTTCTCAGAAGAGCCCTGGGACTGATTACCCTCCAGCATAAGAAAGAAAAAGAAATGACAGCATTCACCCCTGATGCTGGGCTAAGGACGCCAGCACCTCCACCATCCACTTGCAGCCACATCCATGTGTCTTCACCACCAGCCTCTGACTTCTCACTTGAGTGTGCTGGATTGACAGGTACATGCTCGTGCCCTAGCTGCAAGGGAGGCTGGCAAAGCAGGTTTTCTGGCTTCTACCTCAAGATGTAGGGTGTTCAAAGGTGCTAGGAAGTCCAGAAACACAGCAAAGGTCCACTGCAGGGGCCAGGCCAGATGAGCAGTCCCTGGTCAGGGGAGCCTTCAGAATCCAGAGCCAGGCATTGTGGGGTGGGCACACTGAGGCTTCTCTTTCCCAAATTAGACGGCTGCAGGGAGTTGTGAAATAAAAGTGAGGCTGTAGAACAAGTTCAGGAATGTAGTCAGCTTGAGATTTCCCACTGGTGTCGTCTTCCCTATGACTTCTCATGTTTTCATCCAAGACCCGTTCACACCCACCACCCAGCTGGAGTGCAGCTGGGGAGAGGTGGCGTAATTTGAGTTTTAACATGTGTATCATTACAGTCTCTACTATATTTCTGGAGTCCATGGGTGGTGCAAACTGTTAACATGCTCAGCTTCTAACTCAAAGGTTGGAGGCTCGAGTCCACCCAGAGGTACCTTGGAAGAAAGACCTGGCAATCTACTTCCAAAAAAATCAGCCACTGAAAAACCTAGGGAGCACAGTTCTACTCTGACACACCCGGGGTCACCATGAGTTAGAGTCAACTCAGCAGACACTGGAGGCGGAGGTTGGGTTTTTTTTTGTTGTTGTTGTTGTTGGTTTACTATATTTATGCTGCCCTCAATCCTCTGAGGAACACAGAGGGATGCATATAAAATTGCTACATTTATATGTTAAGAGAAACATGTAAGTGACTTTTTGATCTTTTGATATTTTGCAGATACACAGTGAGAGTATGTAGCCCTTTTTTGATTGGGCTGATTGGAAGCTTAAGACTGTGCCTAAAACCCAATGAGCAATTCCAGGAGCCCCTGTGGCCTCGTGTCTGCAATTTTCCTTAAATAAGGTCACCTGAACTCTCTGTGTATATTTTCTCTAGCCTGATCTCCTCTTGTCATTTTATCATGATTTTATTGTGCCTTTTCTTATCTGTGACACCAGTCCCTCCATTAACGAAGGTGAGTGTGAGACATGGTGGGTCTGTCTCCAAGCCTGTCACCCTCAAGGGGTCCCTGAATTCCTTGAGGGCAGGAACATGCCTTGACCATCACTGTACCCCAGTGTCCAGAGTGAGCATAGAAGCATTGTCTGATGAACTGAACAGAGGTGAGAAGTGGGGAGGGACTCACAGCTGTGAGGGACAGGCTGGCAGGTTGAGCACTGTGCTCAGTGACTCTAAGCAGAAGGCAGTCCTAGCCAGTCCTTTCTGCACCACACAAGTGACCACAGTGTCAACGTCCAGTCTGTAGGGGCAGGCTCGCCAGCAGGACAAGGACATGGGCACTGGCATTGCCATCTCCCCCAAAGGAGGCCCACGAGCCCTGGAAGTGGACCCTGGAGCCTGGCTTTGTCAGGCTGCCCATTTGCATCTGGGCTGGAAATGCCCTAGCTGCTGTAGGGTCCTTTGGTGGTGACTTCAGCCCCAATCCATCCACCTTAGTGAATCCTGCTAGCTTTTGTGGACCAACACCAGCCCCACCTCCTCCAGAAGCTTCCCCGACCTTCATTCTCCACTGTTTTGCCCTCTTCTGACCTTGGGCAAACAGTGGCAGGTGCTGAATTCTGGTTCCCCCAGTAGACCCCCAGCCCCATGGAGGCTGGGGTGCTATCTCAGCTCCTCTCTCATCTTGCACACAGCCAGCACACAGGAGTGGCTTGATCAGTTCTAATGACTGATCAGTCAGTTGTGTCAGTTAGGCTGTCCCTCCAAGCAGCCTCCAGCAGCATCCAGAGCTATGATGTTTGGGGTCCCAGCACATGAGGCCCCCAGGCCTGGAAGCCTCATCTCCCTCATGTGCACCCATCACCGCAGCCACACAGAACGGCATCAAGTTCCCCAAGCACGCACGCTGGTTCACATCTCTGTCCCATTACTCAGACTGTTCACTCTTCCTGAAGGGCACTCCACGCATTCATTCATGGGTTGAACCAACAGTGATTAACGCTCCCACTGTTGGCCAACACTGCAGCTCAGAGACCTGCCCTCATTCATTCATTCTCTGGGCACCTACGCCAGGCCACCAGCTGGGCCAGGCACTGGGCCAGGTCCCTGCCTTCATGGTGCTCCCTAGCCAGTGTGGGGTCAGAAACAAAGCAGTGGAATGCCGCATGCTGCTCACTGTGACCATCCCATGCACAAGGACCAGCGGTGAGAGCAAAGGGGCAGCACGCAAGGACAGCCACAACTCCCAAGGGACAGTGCCTGTCATCCTTCATACTCCCCTGACCACCAGGGATGCTGCTCGCTTGCATGACCCCTTTGTACAAATTAGAAAAAGGGGCTTTGTCTCGGTGGACAAATTGGCAAAAAGCAGCTCCTCTGGGCTGTCACAGCCTTATGGGTGCACAGCCTAGTGAGCAAAAGGTGCTTAGTAGGGGAGAAGGGCCTGTGCCTCCTGGTGGGGTGCCAGCCCCACCACCCCACCACCCCCCTCCAGGCATCTTTGTACACACACCCTGCAGCCCTGCAGACCTCCCCTCAATAGAGCAGGGCCCTCGAGCCGGTTCTGTGGGTGTGTGCAACTGGCTCTCCGCAAACCCAGGTACCCTGTGACGCTTGTTTCAGGGAGGGGGCACCCTGGCCTCTGACCAGCGGCTCAGTCTCTGCCGCGGCTCGTGGAGTACTTCATCCATAAAGGATCTGGGTCTTTAGTGTTCTTCAGTTGCTGAAAGAAGCAGGATGCTGTCAACCACTGTTAAAATGTGACCTTTAAAAATTTACAAGAGCTTAGGGTTTAAAAAGCTGCTGGGTTAATAATGCATCTCATTAGCATCTCATTAAAGGGAAGCAGAGAGCCTGTGCTCAGGCCTGATGACAGGCGGCTGGGGCCACTCCACGTGGGGAAGCAGGACAATGGTAAACTGTCCTTGGCTTCCGGCATGGGGCCAGAAGCCATGGGCAGGGATGCTGGGAAAGGTGGAATGTCTAGGTGGCTTCACTGGTGTCCCACACAGACTGAGTGGGAGGGACACAATAAGGTCCCCTCAGCCCTGCCTGCCTTCCCTTGGCCCCGGTTGGGTTTTGTTACATTCTTGCATTGGCAAGGAGTCCGTGGGTGGTGCAAACAGTTAACACACTCGGCTGCTAACTGAAAGGTTGGGGGTTTGAGTCCACCCAGAAGTGCCTCAGAAGAAAGGCCTGGCAATCTACTTCCTAAAAACCAGCATTGAAACCCCTATGGAGCACAGTTCTACTCTGACACACATGGGGTCGCCATGAGTTGGATTCAACTCAGCGGCAACTGGTGGTTATGGTGGCAGCCCTCTGGCAAGAAATGTGGAGCTGCTGGGAGAAAGTCCAGAGTGCCTTTGGTGGGGTCACAGACCTGTCCTGGGATTCTAGGCCATGGAGGAAGAGGGTTAGCAGGAGCTAGATACAGAGCAGATGCCACAGTTCCACACAAGCATCCAGAACCTGGGGCCCGCCATGTTTACCTGTGGCCTGCCATGTTTACTTGAAAACCGCCATATTCACCTGGGGCCTGGGGCCTGGGCCCTTTGCGGGAGGAGGTGGCTCCAGTCAGGCGGCGCTGACACACATATCACTGGCTGCTCTGTGAATCACACACCTGGGAGCCCGGGTGCCTCTGCAGAGCCCATGCCCCAGGCTCTATGTTTTTTCTGGAGGGAGTGGAGGAAGGAATGTTCATTTCATGCTTTAATAAAATAAATAGAACTCCTGAACTGCAAGTTGCTCATAGCTTCAGAAGTTGCTAGTGCCGGGTAGAATGAGTGGCCTTATTTATCTTTACCAAAGAAGAAAAAAAAGACTGTTTTCCTTCTCACAGCAGAACTGCTTTCTTGAACATTAAAAATCGCTTGTAATATTCATGAAAAACACAGCTGAACAGCAGGCCGGTTGTAGCCACACTTAATCTCCAACTAACTGTTAAGGGTCCACCTCCGTGCACCTCCGGCACACCGAGCTTTTTTCTGGAGTTCACCACTGTCCGCCCTGTTTGTGCAGCTGTGCCCTCTGCTGTTGTGGGAGCTGCTTGAGGGCAGAGCTGAGTCTTAGCCATCCTGTGTCCCCCATGCCTGGGGCAGTGCCTGTCACAGAGCAGAAGCCTAGTACTTGTTTTCAGAATAAACAACCCAGCTAAGGAACGAATGGGCAAGTGAACAAGCTGGCAGGAGTGTTTTGAAGCCATGGGTCTGAGCAATGTATATCAACAAAGTGTGCAATTTCCCCATTTTAGGGCAAAAATTGGAGTTCCTGGATTTTTAGAGCCCAGAATCTGGTTATCCATACTCTCTAGTGTGGAGTCTAGGTGAGAGGGACTTCAGCTGCCTCTACTGGAGGCAGTGGCTGCTGTAAACAGCCAGACCCAGGGCCTCAAAGTTTCCAGAGTCCTTCCCTCCCCTGTGAAGTTGCCAGGTTGGGGCATGGGTGCTGATTCAGCAGGGGAGAAATGGCAGCTGGAGGAGGAACCTGAAAACCAAAATAGCCTCTTGCCTGGGAGGCCACAAGGAAACCTGGACAGCAGAGAGAGGCTGCAGCGCCCCCTACTGGCAGGAGGGGTTCCTGTCTTATCCGTGATGGTAATGGGAGGCTGGGGTCTGAACATTCAAACTTCACCCAAAACAAGACCCTGAATGGGACATCTCACAAGCTCCTTTCCCCTCGGGTGCCTTTCATTCCAGGGGAAGAAACCTGTGCCTCTGCACCCACCCAGCACCCACCCAGCACCCAGAGAGTGTAAATACAGAGGTAACTGCAGAGCGGGCAGATGCCTGCATCCTTCAGAGAGGCGTCTATTTAGAGAACATTGTAAAAGCCACACTATTGTTCCATAGGACTGTTGGGGTGTGTGTGGCAACAACCCTGGCATCCCCTTCTGCCCCCCAAGCTCCCCATCTGTCCCACAGATAGAAATGGGCCAGGGGCCTCTGATAAGGAAGCTCGTCTGTTGAATTGTTCTTTTCTCTGGAGAGTCGCTCTTTTCTTTTGTTTCCTGCTCTGTTCACAGAAGCAGAGCATCTGAAATGCAGGCCAGAGATAAAGTGCAGCCTAATGCAATTAGCTCAGCACAGCCCACAGATCCTAATGGGATGCGGCTCCTGCGCTCCCAGCAGGCCCTGATGCAGGCACTGTTTGTCATCTGCATTATGCATCAAAGCCCCAGTAAGTGCTACCCGCGCTCCCTGCCCATACTGCCCACTCTGCCTGGTGTGGGAAGGAGAGTTACACTTGTCAGAGAGGCCCAGCGGCCGGCTCTGCTGGGTCACCAGTTGGGTTCCATCGGAAGTCTGGATTCAGGGCCCACAGAGGGACATGTCTAGGCCCTTATCTAGCTGTAGCCTTCACTGAGGAGAGACCTCGAGGCTCCTTTGGCCTTCTCTAACTGTCCCTGGTGGGCAGCCGCCTTGGCACCCCAGCCCACCCCACCCTCCACCCTAGGCCTGGCGGGGCTTCGGCTGCAGCTCCTGGAAGCTACGAGCGCTCTTTTCTGGAACCATCTGCTGAGACGCTCACTCCCTCACATCCCCGTATCCTAGGCCCTGCCTCTCCAACATGTTGTTGGTTTGTTTTTTTTTTGTTGTTTTTTTTTTTTTGCTTCTTATAAATAAAGTTCATAGAAGAAAATCTGGCAAATATAGATAAGTACAGACAAGAGAATAAAAGTTGCCTGTAATCCTCTCACCCAAGGATAACATCCCTGCTAACATTTAGTCATTCCCCTCCTATGCATATTGTTTTACATAGTGACGTTATGTTTGTGTCATTTCGTGTCTTTTCATTTCACTATATGGTGTAAGCATTTTGCCATCTCATTAAAAATTGTTAGTAGACATGATTTTTTTAATGGCTGTATAATATTCTGTCGTAAGGCTATGGCTCAGGGAAACCAGTGTTGTCCCGATGTTTGTTTTCGTCCTGACTTTATTTTCTCACTAGTATGAATATGTAAATTAGAGAATGAGCTTATGGAGCAGAAAGCCCGTTCTTCCTGTGGACAAGGAGACAAGATCCTGGGGGTCTCTCCTGACGGGGCCCCCCATGGTGATGCCAGGATCTGCAGCCTCCCACAGCCTCACAGCTTCGTGGAGTGGGACCTTTGGGGCCTCAGAGGCTGGTGTGGGGCGGGATAGGGAACTTTTATTTTCTTTAACTATGGTAAATATATATGTAGCAAATCGTTTGCCATTTCAACATTCTCCATGTGTACAATTCAGTGACGTTAGTTATGTTTGTATGTTGTTCAACTGTGACCATTATCCATTTCCAAATTTTCCCATTACCTTTAACAGAAGCTCAATATCTTGGTTTGCTAGTACTGCTATAACAGAAATACCACAAGTGGGTGGCTTTAAAAAACAGAAATGTATTTTCTCACAGTTTAGAAGTCTGAATTCAGGGCATCAACTCTAGAAGAAGGCTGTGTGTGTGTGTGTGTGTGTGTGTGTGTGTGTGTGTGTGTGTGTGTGTTGGCTCTGGGGGAAAACCCTTGTCTCAACTTCTCTAGCTAGTCATCTTTGTAGTTCCTGGGCTTCTAGACTGGTCTACCACCACCGTCTTTGGACAGTGTCAGTCTTCCCCCTGTGTCTGCCTTGTTCTGTGCCTAATCTACTCTTCTATGTCTCAAAAATGATTGGCTTAAAACACACCCTACACTGGGTCATTAACATAACAAAGAAAACCCTCTTTCCAAATGGGATTACATCCACAGTTACAAGGGTTAAGATTTCCAACACATGTCTTTGGGGGACACGATTCAGTCCATAACACTCAGCAGCCCCTAAGCAGTGAGTGCCCCTTCCCCTCCTTCCCACCTGCCCCCGGTAACCACTGATAAACTTTGGTCTCTGCACATTTGCATTTAACGATGCTCACCTGTGGCCTGATGGCGGCGCTTTGGAGAACCATCCTCTCATACGATGAAGGCTGGGTTCATGATGGCACTGGGTCTCGGCTGGGCCCACATCAGTGCCTAGCACATGCCCAGGTATTGGCAGCAGTTCGTTTGGTGTGGCTTATTCATGATCCACAGGCTGGGGGAACTTCCCACCTCACAGCACAGAATGCTCCTCCATTTGTAATCACTCATATGGAGTGAGTTACTGCAGAGGGTGGCCGGAGAGGCAGTAGGCTGGGTGTTCCTGGAGGCAGGAGCTTAGCAGAGGCCACAACTGATAGTACTATGTCAAAATACCCTTTGAGTCCTCCATGGGACTGGGTGCAGGGCCAGGCCTCTGCCTCTGGTCCCCTAGTTCAGTGAGTGATGGAGGAGTCTTGTTCTGGGGTGCGGGCCTCAGGGCAGTGACTCTTGCCAGGCTGTGCTCACCTCCCTGCTGTGCTTCCCCACAGGCCCCCGGCATCTCCAAAGCGGACAATCAGTCCCAGGGACTGGCAACCAGCATCCGGTGGGGACAGACGCCCATCAATCAATCCACGCCTTGGGACACTGATGAGCCACCCTCCAAACAGATGAGGGAAAGCGACAACCCAGGTGTGTACTTGTCACTGGACAGAGCCACCCACCCCGGGGCTGGGTGGGGTGGTAGAGGTGCCCCGGCTCCTCAGCAGCAGGTCCTGGCCCACAGCCTGCAGGAGTCCCGCCCTCAGTCTGCATGGAGTGCTATGTGTGTAATCCCCCCTTCCCCTCCAACTTAGGAAAGTGGTTGGGAGGGCAAGGGAGTGTGAGTGACGTTATAGGGGTGGCTTTGAATTTGCTTCATGTTGTTTTGAATAACCTCAGTACTCTGATTCATTACAAATGTCTCGAGTCACGCCTTCCAGTGAGGTTTTCCAATGCCAGTATTTACATGAGAACAGAGATGAGCTCACCACCTCCTACAGCTTCCAGCCCTTCTGTGGACAGCTCTGGCCATAGCAAAGCCCTCCCTTTTCTCTCTATCAGTCCCCGACCTCCCCCTTAGGATACACGTAACACGTCTGCTCAGCCTTCCACATGACAGCCCTTCAGATATCTGGAGGCCCCCCTCCATCACCCCACATCTTGTGCAGGATAAACACCCCAAGCCCTTCAGCATGCCCAGAGCCCATGGATTCCAGTCCCTTTACCTTCCTGGGCACAGCTCCCATCTTTCCTCCCTCTTGAAGTTAAAGGCCCAGAACCAAACACAAATGACTCGCATGTGGGCTGGCGAGCACCTTCTTCATCCCACCCTCCACTTTGACCATTGCAGCTGGAGATCACAGCCACTCTGCCATATCCACATCACATGCTGTCTCAACGGCTAGTGTCCCAAGTCTGCCATGGTGGCTGCTGCTACCACTGACCATCTCCTTGCAATCTGGCCTAGGCGGCTGGGTTTAGAGACCTTGGGACAAGATCTCATCAGTCTCTTCCTGGATGACTCAGGATCTCTTAGTCTGCTTCCAGTGCTAACCTCATCTTGCCCTGCCCAATATTATGTCATCTGCAGATTTGGTCATAATGTCTTCTCTATCGTCATCCAAATCGTGGAAAATCATGTTGAGGATAACTTGTGCACTTGTGCACGTTACTAAAGATCTCTCTTTAAAAAAAAAAAAAAAAAAAAACAGCTGCCATTAAGTCGATTCCAATTTATGGTGACCCCATGTGTGCAGAGTAGAACTGCACTGCTTAGGGTTTCACAGCTGTGAACTTTCAGAAGCAGATCTTTTTTCCGAGGCACCTCTGGGTGGGTTTGAACCTCCAAGCTTTCAGTTAGTAGCCAAGTGCTTGACTGTGTGTACCACGCAGAGACTCCGATCTCCCTTTAGGTTCTCAGTATCCTTTGGGTCAGTCACCCAGTCACAAACCCCCTCCATGTCACTGCATTTCTGTATCTTTACGAGTTGTCTGAGATCTTTCCAGCTGTGCTCAATCAGGGAGAGAACTGAGCTTGGGATGACATGCCTTATCTTTGAGACCGCTGGGCTGGCTCACAATGATCACTACCTCGTCTTCTTCAGAGATCGGGACAACAACTCTCTGCAGCCCATTCTAGAATCTTGCTGCATTACTGAATCCCAGGGACACTCTTCACTGATGTGTGTCACCTTCTAATTTTCTACAACATCTCATTATCAAAATCATAAACATCTGTTGCACATTTATTATGCGCCTTGTTCTGAGTATCATCTCAGTCCTCACCACAGCCCTGTGATGTGTGTTATAATGCCTACATTGTGGAGGAGGACACTGGCTCAGGGAAGCCTTGTGTCTAAGGTCACTCCGCTACTAAGGGGCAGACCAGGACTCCAGCCTGGACCTGTCTGACTCCTGAGCCTTGCTCTTCACCACGACACCATGTGTCTCTCCCTCTTGACAGCTCCTCAAAAACAGTTCCTTCTGTGGCTGGATGGTCATCTTATTTCCCTGAGGACACTCCCAGCCCCATCTTCCAGCCCCTGGGGCTGGTGGTCCTGAGTGGCCCCCTCACCCCTACCCTCCTTGCTCAGGCCTCCTATCCTCAGTCTACACTGCTGCCCCAGAGGGATCATGAATATCAAGGTGGTGTTTTGTTGAGGAGGCCTAGACCCAGGCTCATTTAGTCAGAAACGACCCAGACTGGCCTTCCTTGTCACAGGACCTTCCAGCTTCACTCAGAAGCCAGCTTGAGTCACTCAGCGTCAGCTCAGCTCAGAGGGCCCTGGGCCTTGACCTGGGCACTACTGGCCTCGTGTCTTACATCTGATCTTAAGAGCCGTGTCTGGGCCCCCTTGTTCATCCAAAACTTCCTTTAGGGCCAAAGTGGGCTTCTCCTGTTCCTCACGCTCACCCTGTCCAGGGCTGGCCATGAAGAGGCTGTTTAGAGCAAAGCCTAGCTTTCCCAGCAAGGCTGCCCCCATCTACCTCTCCACACTACCCCCACCTCCTCCTGTCTCCCACATCCCTGAACCACCAGGCTGTCACACAGCTCCAGGCCCTGGTCCCTTGCCTTGTCCAGCAAGCACTCACTCCTTCACCTTCCAGCTTTCTCCCCACCTTCCTCAGATAGTGATTCTCCAGAAAGGAAGGAGAAATACCAACATTTGTTGAACACCTGCCACACGCTAGAAATTCTGCTAGTGTCTTTTTTTTCTTTTCAAATAGTTTCCTCATTTAATTCATCCCAGGCCAGTAGCCCTATGAGACAGATACTGCTATCCCGTGTAACAAATGAAAAGAATGAGTCTTAGAGACAATGAGCAACTTGCTTGGGCCTCTTAGCTAGTAAGTGGCAGAGCCGAGATTCGAACCCAGGTCTCTTTGGAGGTCTCTGCTGCTTTCTTCTCTCAGCTTTGTTGCCTCTCTGCCTCCCCCAGGCAGTTCCCGCTTCCCCCTCTGATCCCCCACGGCCATTGGTTCGTACAGTCCTAAAGCCCTTACCACATGCTGTTGTTTGCCATCACCAATTATTGATCTGTGAGTTGTGGATGCAGGTGCCTCACCCACCTCTGTGGCCCCAGTACCCAGCCCAGGGCCTAGGGCAGTCAGTGTTTGTTGAGTGAATGTGTAACTGGCAGATGACGTCTCTTCCATCTCCCTTGCAGGCACAGGGCCATGGGTGACCACGGTGGCCGCCGGGAGCCAGCCCGCCCTGATCGCACACTCCTATGGAGTGGCCCAGCCTCCCACCTTCAGCCCGGCTGTGAACGTCCAGGCCCCGGTCATTGGGGTGACCCCCTCACTGCCTCCCCACGTGGGGCCCCAGCTCCCGCTGATGCCAGGCCACTACTCGCTCCCACAGCCGCCCTCCCAGCCTCTGAGCAGCGTGGTGGTCAACATGCCTGCCCAGGCCCTGTACGCCAGCCCGCAGCCCCTGGCCGTGTCCACGCTGCCTGGTGTGGGGCAGGTGGCCCGCCCAGGACCCACCGCTGTGGGCAACGGCCACATGGCAGGGCCTCTGCTGCCTCCACCGCCGCCGGCACAGCCGTCTGCCACTCTGCCCAGCGGTGCCCCTACCACCAATGGGCCCCCCACCTCTGACTCGGCCCACGGGCTGCAGATGCTGCGGACCATTGGCGTGGGGAAATATGAGTTCACCGACCCGGGGCACCCCAAAGGTAAGTCGCACTGCCCACACGGCCCCTGTGCGCCTACGTGTGTACCTCCGCGTCGTCGTTGCTACAGACACAGTACGGACAGGGCACAATTCATGGTAGCCTGGGCTCCCAGCAGCTCCTCTGGCCTCACCCGACCCACAGGCTGTAGTGGGGCCTCTCCCTGCCCAAGGCAGCCCAGCCTCAGCCTGGGAGGCAGAGGGAAGGGGCGGGGGCAGGACAAGGGAAGAGGGCAAATGCGAGGGGGTGAGAAAAGGGAGAGGAGGAAGGGGAGAGCCTGCAGGGCCCACAGTCTGTCCCCCTCCAGCCCACGCTCCGGCCAATCTCACCTCTGACCCTGGCCAGGCCAAGGTGCAGAGTGCAAAGGAGTCTTTCGCTCCTCTTAGAGCTCCAGGGACAGTTCTTTCGGGGGCCTCCTCCATTTTCCACCCATGGAGGACATTCAGAACATGAAGTGGCTGTGTCCGTCCCCAGAAAAGCACCCTCTGCCATGCTCTGGGAGACTGTGGCACCCCAGGCATTTAGTGAGGCCCAGGACACATCCTCAGACCATCCTGAGCCATTGGAATTTTTGATTGCAAGGACCCAAGGGTGGTCCTGTAAGATCCCTAGAGAAGGAGCACCTCCAGCCTCAGCCTTCAGCCAGCCTCTCCCCCAGCCCCAGAGGAGTTTTCATGCTAAGGAGCTAGAAGTTGGATGGGTGACAGCAGAGTTCAGGAAGGGAGCCCATCAGGAATGTGGTTCTAGGGACGAGCCCCCAGCCTGGACCCCTCCTGAGTTAGGGCAAAACAAAAAACCAGTTACCATCGAGTCAGTTCAGACTCATGGTGACCCCGTGTATCTTAGTCATCTAGTGCTGCTGTAACAAAAATACCACAAGTGGATAGCTTTAACAAAGAGAACTTTATTTTCTCACAGTAAAGTAAGCTAAGAGTCCAAATTCAGGGCCTCAGCTCCAGGGGAAGGCTTTCTTTCTCTGTCGGCCTTCTCATCAGTCTTCCCCTGGACTAGGAGCTTCTCTGCACAGGGACCCCGGGTCCAAAGGACACACTCTGCTCCCGGCACTGCTTTCTTGGTGGTAGGAGGTCCCCAACTCTCTGCTTACTTCCCTTTCCTTTTATCTCTTTTAAGATAAAAGGTGATGCAGGTCACACCTCAGGGAAACTCCCTTTACATTGGATCAGGGATGTGACCTTAGTAAGGGTGTTACAAAACACCCTAATCCTCTTTAACATAAAATTACAATCACAAAATGGAGGACAACCACACAATACTTAGAGTCATGGCCTAGCCAAATTGATACACACACTTTTGGGGGGACATAATTCAGTCCATGACACCATGTGTGTCAGAGTAGAACTGTGCTCCATAGGGTTTTCAGTGGCTGAGTTTTCAGAAGTAGATCACCAGGCCTTTCTTCCAAGGTACCTCTGGGTGGATTCAAACCACCAACTTTTCGGTTAGCAGTTGTGTAACCATTTGCACCACCGAGGGACTCCAGGTTAGAACAAAGGTTGTCAGCAGATAGGCCCTACTCTTGTGTATCTGAGAGATTTGCCCAGGCTGGAATGTGGAAGGAGGCAGCAGGACCAGGGGCCTATGCCTTACAGCTCTCGGCAGGCGGGCCGTTCCTCTGAGTGGGGAGGGGAGGTGGCCAGGCGGCAGCCCAGGTGCAGGCCACCCTGGGGGCAGGAGGAGGGTGCACAGTGGGCAGTCTGCCTTGCTGGAGTGCCCATGCCTCCTTTGACAGCAGGGGCTAGGTGGTCTCCTCGGTCCTGGGAGGTGTGGACATCTAGGCATAGGTTCTCAGCCTCCTTTTTAAAGCCCCTTGAAATCACATCTTGGATAGCCCGGCGCCTTAGGGGAGCAACAAATCCAACTAGCCACTCTCTTTCCCGCCTACGCTCGTAAATCTCTATCTTTATCCCTTTGAGCAATTTTCAGGCCTTGTCAAACATCCCAACAACAAAGCCCATGTCTAGATCTCTGTTGGGTTTAATTCCCAATCTGATTGAGCCCTGACTGCCTTTGTTTTGGAAATCAGCACTAATTTAAATGACAGAATTATAGAAAATTACATCTAAATTCTAGTAAACTCTTGCTTTGTTTAAGATCTGTTTTAAAAAATTGACTAAATTGATTTTTTGTTTGAATTGTTTTGGTTAAGCTCCCTCTCCCTTTAAAAATCTTTGAAAAAAAAAAACCCTTGTTCCCAGTTGCCAACTCTGAAACACCTGGCAGTGGGGCCCCGGCTGCTCCTAGCCCTAGCCACTGGGTAGGCCTCCCTCCCCCCACTATGGGGGACCATAATTCCCACCCCCACCCTCACCCCGGGGCCTCCTGGGGATCATGAAACATCTTATTGGCATGCCAGGTTTCTGTCATGAAAAGGAGTTTTCCTGTGCCAGAGGGTAACTAGCGCAGACGGGGCTGAAGTCCCAGGTTTGGGGCTTAGCACCGAGCTGGAACCACCCACCAAATCTCCCAGAGGCAGGTGGACCCGAACGTCCTGAGCCATCAGAGCCAGTGGATCAGGAAGACACAGGAATGGGGACAGTCTCAGCAGTGCACCGTTGTGCACCAGGTCAGTGGGCCATTGCAGAACCACCCCTGTAACATCTGTGCCTGGGACACTGCACAGCAGGGTGGCTCCATGCCTACTGGACGAGAGGAGAGGAGAGAAGGCTCCTCTTCCAGCCCCTACAGGAGAGTGCAGGGTGAGGCCAGGGAGAGTGGGGACCTAGAACTTGACCTTGGCCCTGGGCTCTGCTGAGCCAGCAGTGTGGGCTAGGGAGATCCCTCCAGTTGTAGCCAGTGAGAACCGCTGACCTGCTGCCATGCATAGGTTGCCAGCCAAATGGCTGTTTCCCCAGAAATTACATTTAACTCGCCTCTCTGTTTTCTACCCTCATCAGCTGATTTACTCCTTATATTTGAGGTGAGGGAAGACAACGGAGCACACACAGACCAATGCCTCAAAAACAGAGCTTCGGTGGGTTGTGTGTGTGTGTGTGTGTGTGTGTGTGCAAAGTAATTTCTCCCTTCATTTCTAACCTTAAAAGCCTTTATTGCTGAAGCTATAATTTGTCTGTCAGATCTAATGTCAAACAACGGCATTTTTTTTTAATAAGAAACCTAAATTTTGAAACCAGATCTTTAAAACTTGCCCATGTTAGAGTCCTATTCCTGACAGGCCCACGAGGGTTTGGATTTGGGTCACTTTAATTTTGCCCCTCAGGATTTTACATCTCCAAAGCCAAATTGATTTCACACTCCTAAATGACAGACAGCTGGCTCGGGGTAGGGACCAGGAGGCACAGCATGATGGCATCAACACAAGTCAGAACTCCACTGAAAAAAAAGAACTTTCCTTTTCTTCTGTTCTCCATTTGAAACCTTGCCCAGCATTATAATAAGATCCACCTTGGAAAGCGTGGAGATCTAGCTCATTAAAAGTCCCGAGATTTTTCCTACTATTGTTTGACGTGACAACCTGGCCTCTCCCGGGGTTGAGTAATTACGGAGAGATCACCTCCATGAAGAACAGGTCTTGCCAACCAGAGGGACGGGCCACTGGTATTTTTAGACTTCATTAGTGCCCTGATTTAAAATTTCACATTTGTTTCTTGTAATTATCTTCCAATTGACTGAGCTGAATTTTCAGTTGGGGCTATGTGAGTCAGCTTTCCCAAAAAGTGTTGGGACTTTAATTTAAAACTTAACCAATTTAAAAATAAAGGTGCCGTGGAAATGCTTTTTGATTTGCAATAGGTCAAGCGATTGTCTCTCATCTGTGACTAGAGAAGGCGGCCTGCATGCAGTTCACTGTAATGAGTGTTATTTAAATGCATTGAGCACATATAGACTTTTTTTTTTTAAGAAACATACAAGATAAATCTTTCTTTATGCACAGTTTGGGGGTGGGAGCAATCTGTGGGATTTTTTTTCTAGACTATATATTGAAAGCTAATTCAAAATAGATTTCATGTGTGCAAAGTGATAAGGGAGGAAAAAAAAATTCATTCCGTTTGAATCCTGCTTAAGATACCTGAGACATGTTTTGTTGTTGGATTGGAACACCCCTGAGCTAATCCAAGGGTGGAGGCACTGGCCAACATCAGTCCTGAGTAAGAACTGGAAGTCTAATGTCCCCGCAGCTGGTACCACATGAACCCAGAGTCTCTGGTTATGGAGCTCACACTAGGGGCACAGGCTACTGATGTAGTTATTTCTATGCCCTGCCTTCTTCCAAAAAAAGGATATTTGGTGGGTTAGAGGGTGGCTGGAGAGCTTTTAAAGCCCAGACCCTTGGCCCAGTGGTGAACTGTGGAAAGCCTATTGTATTTTCACCTGCGCATTCTGGGAGAAGGAAGCCAGGCTGCACCTGCTCCCTCTTGCCTGAAGTGGGGAGACTCGTCCCTTCTGACTTTCGATTCTGTAGCGCCCGGTAAGGGACCCTGGGGCTCCATCTACAAAGACCTTGGCCTCCCTGAGCGGGGCCAAGGGTCCTTTGGCGGGATGCACTCTGTCCCTTCCTGTGGGACCACATCTCCTCCATGGCCCCCACTACTTGAGGTCCCTGGGTAGAAAAGTGGTTTGCTCTCAGCTACTAACCTAGGTGGCGCAGTGGTTAAGAGCTCAGGCTGCTAACCAAAAGGTCGGCAGTTCAAATCCACCAGCCACTTCTTGGAAACCCTATGAGGCAGTTCTGCTCTATCTGTAGGGTCGCTGTGAGTTGGAATAGACTCAACAGCAGCAAGTACTAACCTAAAAACTCGTAGTTTGAACCCACCCAGTGGCACCGTGGAAGAAAGGCCTGGTGGTCTGCTTCCATAAAGATTACAGCCAAGAAAACCCTATGGGGCAGTTCTGCTCTGTAACATATGGGGTAACCATGAGTCAGAATTGACTTAATGGCACCAGATTACTCTCTGGATAATGCCCAACCCTTGAAATAGAGTGTCAGGATCTGGCTTCTGTCAGGATTCTGTTCACATGCTGCCCTGTAACTCCAAGCCTTGGATTATCTTCTGGCCAGCTGTACTCTGTGCCTTGGCCCAGTGCCTGTGATACAGTTTGCCTATTCCTGTGTCTTTCTCGCAACTCAACTGTGATCCCTCTAGGGTGGAAGCAGGCAGGGACTATATCTGATTCCCATTCCACCCCCAGTATCCGAGTCCAGTGCCCTGAACGTAAGAGATGCTCATGAAGTGTTTGATGAATGAAGGCACAATACACTAGGTTGGGAATTATCCTCCGAGGTTTTGTAGCTTCTCCCCAGGCAGCTGCCTCCTCCCTTTGTCTGGTGAAAGCAGGTCAGTACTCAAGGCCCCTGGGCAGGCAAGTACCGCAAGCACCCATGTGAGACTTCATCCTGCAGCCGGTCACCCCTCATACCTGTGCCACACCTCTGGGAACTGAAGTTTGTCTATTTCTGAGTTCCTCCTCTACGCAAGCACCACCTCCAGAATACCTGTCCCAGAGCATGCGGGCTCTGAAATTCTACCTCAGTCTTCCCATCTACGAAGAGGGATAATAACAGAACCTGCTTTCAGTTGTTATGAGGGTTAAGTGAGTATTCCATGGAAAGCTCTAGAATAGTGCCTAGCGTGTAGTAGTCGCTGTAAGCGTGTGTGTAATTATTATTATCACTAACGGTACCAGGACCGTCTTTCAATGTCCGTGGCCTTTCAAGGAGCCTCCTGTAATGTGACAAAGCCAAAGCCCACTTTGCCTTACGGAGTCTTAGGAGATTATGTTAACAAAACACCCAGCTCCCAAGAGTCCACTCTGAACAAAAAAATAACACCTTCTCCCACTGTGACATTTTACAGTCCTTCACCATCACCATAGCAATGGAAGGAACTGGCCTGTTGCTGTGACCTTCCCCCAAATTCTGGGAGCCAGAGGGCTCTTCCCATCCTTCAAGGCTCTCAGCATCCTGTGACATTCAGCTCGATATCAGGGTGCCAAGGATTCTGCAGGGGCCCCCTCCATGGCCACATCAACAGACTGGGTGGTGCAAACAGTTTACACTTGACTACTAACCGAAAGGTTGGTGTTTTGAACCCACCCAATGACACTGCAGAAGAAAGGCCTGGCAATCTGCTTCCATAAAGATTACAGCCAAGAAAACCCTATGGAGCAGCTCTACTCTGTATAACATGGGATCATCATGAGTCAGAATCAACTAGACAGCAACAGATTTGGTTGCAGTTTACCTACCAACCAGCCAATGTTGTAAGCAGAGAGAATGGGTAGGAGCATGTGGCTGGCAGCATGAGTGGTGCTTAGGAGCTCAGATTCTGCATCAGAATGCTTGGGTGGAATTTCAGTTCTGCTACCCACTAACCAAATAAATGTGTATTAGAAAACTAGTGCCCCTACACCTCAGTTTCCTCATCTGCCACATGGGGGTAATAATAGTGCTATCCTCATAGGCATGCTTTGAGGATTAATTGCTGTATGTAAGGTCTTAACACAGTGCCTGGCACATAGTAAGCTCCCAATAATATTAGCTGTTCTTATTATCACCACTCCTTTAAGTCCTGGAGGATCTAGGGAAGCAATGTTCTCTGAAACAGCTTTGGCTTCAGACCTCTACGGCTTTTAAGTCAGGATGTCTCAGAAAATCTCAAATCTGATTAACATAACCTTCAACACAGATCTGAAGCCAAACTCACCATTCCACGATTACCCTACTTCTCTTTCCAGACCCCACCCCCAGCACACACACCCCTCACCCATGGAGTAGGTGTCCCCGAGCCTATGGAAGTTAAACCCCATCTACGCACTGTCTCGTTGTCCTCTCCCAGACAGTACTTGCCCAGCCCTCTCTAAAGAAGCCCTCCTCCCCTCCCAAAGCTCTGTCCTCCAGGGGTTTGTTAATCATTAATTAGACGGCTGTGCGGGGCTTAACGGTTTTGTTAACAGATCATTTGACTATAAGTGAACCAGGCAAGTGGAAAGATGCAGCAAAGGCAGACAGACTACCCAGAAAACGTGTCATCCTCGGAACAGGAGGTGACCCCTGGCCACCCTGGGCTGTTTATGTGTCTCTTGGGGCTCCACTGCTCAACAGGCACAGGCAGAGTGAGGCGCCCTGGACCCTCTTCACACTGAACTGCGGACCGTGGTGTGGGAGGAACGTGGACTATCAGCCCTGTCTCTCCTGAGCATCTTTGAGATCAGAAATCACCCCTCCTAGAGGAGTCAAGGTGCCGATGGGACTGAGAGGGCTTTTCAGATAGGAGCAAAGGGAGGGAACATGTTCTTCCCAGGCCTCCAGGTCATGGTGCTGACCCACAGCAGAAAGCCAGCTGCCCTGGTCCAAAGCCCTGTCTTCTCTCAGGGCAGCAGGGCCCCAGCAGACACCAGCAGGGATGACATGCTAGGTTCTAGATCAGTGACACCAGAAGCCACTAAGGGACTGGACTCATGTCGCCTCCCTCCTTGCTGCATCACCAAGCACGTATTAAGCAACTAACATGTATAGTAAGTATTAGGTACCTACTGTGTGCAGACTCCATGCATGGCTGTCCAAGTACAGGTCTCAGCTCTTACTGGACATGGGACACTGGGTTGAAGCCTACAGGGTTCCCGACACCATGCTAGGCCCCGGGGGCAGGAGATGTAAAAGTCCACTCTGGAGGAGCCTGCTTTCCATCTGGGAAGACCAGGAGGTGCTTGCAGTAAGGGCTCCAGGAGCCGGAGGAAAGGGAGGTCAGTGTGGACTGTGGTGGAAAGACTAAGATGGGCTTTTAAGGGCAGTCGAAATGAGAGAGAGAGGAGGCAAAGAGAGGGTAGGTAGTTCTACAAATGCTGGCTTTTAGGGAAGAATGCTTGAAATAAGAGCCAGGAACCCAGAATCATGATTTTCAGTAGATTCATCTATCATGGAGTCATACAAACACACCTCTACTCAAACCTGTCTTGCTTTCAGACAGGTTCAGCTTGGGGTGATTTAAACATAAGGGCCCTCGAAATTCCCTTCTCTGACACCTTGCACACAAAGTGCAGGAAGCCTGCTCAGACCACTTGGCCAGCTGACCTCCTCAGTCAGTGTATGCCAGGCCCGAGTCATAACCTCAGGCAAGGGTCTGCTTTCTCTGTCTCTGAGGCCGTGCTGCTCTTGGAGGTGAAGACCCCTCTGATCTTCAGGGGCTTTGATCTGAGTAGGAAACACTTGGGGCCATTAACTGATGCACATCCAGGGTCCAGAAATTCTTTGTAAACCTCTTTTCCCTCTCCTATTGGGACTGAGGTTTAAGGACGAGTTTCCTGTTGCCTCATCACTATTCAAACATCCAACATCTGCAGTCTTTGTGAGGAACAGCATGCCATGTCAGGCTGACTCCTATCCTAGAGTTGGTTTTAGTTTTTGAGATTGGGATGAGTTTTGAGATGAGCAGAACCAGGCAAAGGTATGGTTTGCCTGCTGCTTGTACCCTTGCAGTGGGATGGGCCAAAGGGGTCCTGGGTCCGCCAAGTCATGAAACAAAGCCAGAGAAAACATGGCGGAAAACTGATTTAAGGAGAAACAATTTGGTGGAAATCACGTCCCATCCAGGAGCACATTCACTATTCTAGAAATCTAAAAAGAGTAATACAAGCATAGTATTTTAGGAACACGAAACACTGTGTACGTTGCTGGAAGAAAACATGGCCAAAGGGTTATCTATTGAAATAGTCAGTTGTGATTGCCTGTTTTCTTAGCATAACTCTCTTCTTTCTAGAAAAGACATCTTAAAGGGAAGCCCAAGCATTTTCAGGGCAGCATGGAGCAAATGTTCTTCTTTGCTTTCTGAACCTCCCACAGCCAGTTGGATGACCAAGCACAGCACCACAAATGGACCTTGTCCACGGCCCCCTCCCCACCACATGAGATCTCAGTGTTGTCAACGGTCAGCGTCTCAGGTCTACAAGCATCCCAGACAAGCACATTTTAGGTTTCCACCGACTTCTGCGGGTGCCAGTGCCACGGGCCACATACCAGTCTGGTTGGCAAATGGAATGGATAGCCCGTTCTTACAGCTCAGTTCCAATGTAGTTACAAACAACCTATGCCTTTTAATTGTGGGAGTTTTCGGTGGTTCCTGGAAACCCTGGTAGTGTTCTGTTAAGAGTTCGGCTGCTAACCAAAAGGTCAGCGGTTCGAATTTACTAGGTGCTCCTTGGAAACCCCATGGGGCAGTTCTGCTCTGTCCTATCGGGTCACTATGAGTCAGAATCGACTCAACAGCAACAGTTTTTTTTTTTGTTTGTTTTTGTTTTTTGGGTTATTTGATCCTTTTCAAAGATGCAATCTTACCATTTTTACTGTGGCTTACCTACCAACTGCTTACTCTGAGCATTGACTACATATGTTCCATTATTAGAGTCATCCGTATTTGGGGCTAATTTTTTATTTCTGTAGAACCTGGGAGGGATCTCAGGGTCATCTCATGAGAGCAGGAATCTGCTCCCACCACTGAGGACTAAACGGGGGCTGCTGCTGGCATCCCCGATTGCTAGATGGTTCTTCCTGTTAAATGGTCAAGAGCTGTCTCCCTGTAACTTCCGCAGTCCTGCCCTCAGGGGCCACCCAGAACAAAGCTAGTCCCTGTTCTACATGACAGCCCTTCAGAGTTTTGAAGATGGCAGAATTTCCATTTCTACAGACTGAATATCTCCAGTGACCTCAGCTGCTCGTCCTCAGGTCCCTTTGCCACGTTGGTGTCTGCCCTGGTCGTGCTCTAGCTTGTCACAGCACCTCTTAAAGGGACACCAGATGAGAGGCTGTGCAGCCAGTGGGAGAGGGACTGTCCCCTCCTTGATCCTGACCATCACATTGTAGATATTCTAACTTTTCTATAAGGATCATGGCTTGTTTGTGCGAAACACACACTCATACACACTCATGCACACACACACTCAAACCTCCAAATTAAGAGAGGAGACAAAAATCTCTCAAGAGTTCTACTGTCCACTATACTGGTTTCTTTGTGGTCTTCCTTTCAGCAAGATAGAGGAGCCCCCTTCATTTCTAAGCATTCTTGCCCCCGTAAAATCTTAGCCATAGGGTAAAGTTAACTTTTCCACTGAATTTTTCAATTATTTCCTTTTGAAGTCTACAAGTTGGGTGTATCTCAGCCCATCTTACCCACCCCACCCCAGCCACGCCCTCCCAAGTATCCCATGGCCTCCCTCTCTGTTGGTGAGAATTTATTTCTAAGCAACACTCTGTCCCCCTCCTTTCAACCATTCCTGACCCCCTCTCCCACCACCATAGTGACTGTCAGAGCAGGGGGTTACCTCAAATGCCATTTAGAAGGAAAAGAAAAAAACTCACTTTATAGGTGGGGAAACTGAGGTTCAAAAGTGTCACCAAAATATCACATTACCCTAAAAAACTGTCTCTAGAAAGAAAATTCCCTGTGAAACCACCCCATTTCCTAGGTGCCTGGTGTGATTACTTCATCTGCTGCTACCTAGTTCTTCATCCAAGAGCCCTCTCTCCCCACAGACAGAAAACTACATGGAGAAGGGCCCAGGGGCTGCCTGGGCTGCATCAGGTCTTACCACTGTGCTCCCCAGGCCCTGCCCAGGGGACGCCCCTGGAGGCTGCTAAGACCAGAGCAGCACACCCCCAAGGAGCAACCTATGCTCACTGCACGCAGAATGAGTGGGAGAAAGAGAAGGCAGAGCAGGGGCAAGACACCCACACATTTCAAAACGAGGCGGGGAGTGGCCAAGTCATAAATGGCACCACGTGGGCAAGATCAGGAACAGCCCTGGGAGTGGGGTTTGACTCTGGAGGGGACACTGTCCAAACAGGAGAGGGAGAGATGAGAGGCACAACTCTGTGACTCAGGAATGCGGCGCTCTCAGCCCACCACTTCCCCTGGCTGGCGGCTTCTCCTGGGAGTGTCTGCTTCGTGCATGCTCCGCAGGAGAGTCCTGCCCTCCAGGTCTCTATAAATATTGGGTGATCTTTTTTTTTTTTTTTTCATTGGTGGTTTTCAAACACTGTTCTTATACTGTGGTCATTTCAGTAAGTCAAGGTCCATTTAAAGAGCCCAGCCCCTTCCTGGGGACATGAACACATCAGTGGTCAGCCATGCTCATCCATCCAAGTCCAGAACACCTTCAAGAGCCAGACCCAGTAGCCCAATGAGTATGCCCAGTATGCCTTGCTCCCTTGTCAACCCCCAAATAGAACCGTTGATGAGGACCTTGGAATCCCCTATGTTTAGTAACAGTCGCGCTGATTCTGAAGGCTCATGGTCCATCTGGCCATTTGAACAGATAGGTTCAAAAATTCTGATTGATCCTGTGTTTTGGTTTCACTTCTATACAAAAACATTCATTACCTTCTTGGGCTCAACAGCAATTTTATGACACGAGGTATTTTGGATTTGGGCAGTGTTTCCAGGATTCCTAATTTAATGTCATTCATTAAATTCTCTGTCAGAGGGCAGAGAAGTAGACTTATGGCCTCTCTCTGGGTCTTTGCAGTAGTGACACCCCAGAGAACAGAAGATTGGCACTACTGAGTGATCTCATCTGTGATACTGTAGTCAGGGACTGCCA
This sequence comes from Trichechus manatus latirostris, assembly GCF_000243295.1. NCBI lineage: Eukaryota > Metazoa > Chordata > Mammalia > Sirenia > Trichechidae > Trichechus > Trichechus manatus. The sequence continues at coordinate 2,937,059 of NW_004443988.1, forward strand.
TTCCAGGGAGCTGGCAGGCAGTGAAGAAGCCTGATGGTTGGCAGTTCGAACCCACCAGCTGCTCCATGGGAGGAAGATGTGGCAGTCTGATTCTGTAAAGATTACAGCCTTGGAAACCCAAAGAGAAAGTTCTACTCTGTCCTATAGGGTCGCTATGAGTCGGAATCAACTCGATGGCAATTGGTGGGTGGTGGGTGGTGGCAGACAGTGCTGGTAGACCTAGACTTGTGCTGTCATCTTCTGGAAGGGCACGGAGGTGGGAGCTTATTATGCACTGTGATGATTAAAGTTATATATCGACTTGGCTAGGCCATGATTCTCAGTGGTTTGGCAGTTATTACATAATCGTCCTCCATTTTGTGATCTGGTGTGAGGAACCAATCAGTTGAAAGGGGAGTTTCCTTGCAGTTGTGGCCTGCATCCAACATATTTGGATGTTCTGGTAAAGGTTACCCTCTCTTGCTCCTGCTCCTGGCTCATCATCCTCTGACCTCTGTTTCTTGGGACATGAGCCAGCAGCCTACGGTCTGACCTGCAGATATGGGGTTCATCAGCCCCTGCAACCACATGAATCAGGAGAAGTCTCCAGCCTGATGCCCGACCCATGGATTTGGGACTCACCGGCTTCCACAACTGTGTGAACCATTTCCTTGAAATAAATATATATATACGCTTCACTGGTTTTGCTCCTCTAGCGAACCCAGCCTAAGACATTTGGTACCAAGAGTGGTTCTAGAGGAACAAAATCATAAGGATGAGTTTTCTGAATTGGTTCTCAAGTCTGGCTGGTCTTAAAGGCAATGATGACTTTGTCTCCAGTAGTAAAGAGGGCACTGCTAATCCATGGCATGAGGCGGCAATAGAAATACGCCAAATATCACCACGAATGGATCAAATATTTGTAAGAGACAAGCCTCTGGGTGATTGCATATTTGACACTTTTCTACAATTTTGTCAGGATGAGAAGTATAAAGAAGTTTGTTGGTTGGTCCTACTTTTGCTAGACAAAGTGGTGAAGAAAGGGATGAGCTCAAAGCTTCAGAGTCACAGCTCAAGTGCCACATGCAAGACCTGAAAGTTGCCACTTATGCCCTGAAAGAAAGCCTTATTTCTTGTAGTAACAGCACTGATATTGCCAAAAACAAAACCCAGAGTCTTATTGTAAGAGTGGCTGAATTACAATGCCAGTTGAATTCCAAACCTCAAATGGTGTCCGAAGTTAACATGAGGGCATTGACTGGAAACAAATGGGATCCTGAAACTTGAGATGGGGACATATAGGCAGATAATCAGGAAGCTAAGGACACTGAGCCCCTAAATTCTGTTGAATCACTCCTGCCAGCAGAACCAGCCCTCTTACTCTCATCTAAAGAGATTTCTCCATCTTGGTCTGCTAATCCACCCTCCCCAGTAAAACCATTATCCCTTTCACCCCCATCTGATGAGATTAAAGCAGCTGTGTCTGAAGAGTATTTGTCTGAGATACCACCTGGAGTGGCACCTGGGGCATTTGCCTGGGGTATGGCCTGAGACACATGCCTTACAAAACATTGCTGAATGTTCCCAGGACCCACCCGCACCACTCATTTTTGCTTCTAGACCTATAACTAGACTTAAGTCCCAGCAAGCCCCAAGAGATGAAGCACAAAGTGTAACCCAGGAGGAGGTACACTACACTCCAAAAAAACTGCTTGATTTTTCTAATATATACAGACAGAAACGTGGGAAATATATGTGGGAATGGCTATTAAGGGTGTAGGATAATGGTGTAAAGAACATAAAGTTGGATCAGTCTGAGTTTACTGATATGGCCCCGCTAAGCACAAATTCTTCATTTGGTGTTTCAGCTCAAGAGGTTAGAAAAGGATCTAATAGTTTATGTAGTTGGTTCACTGAAACATGGGTTAAGTGGTGGCCTACACTAAATCAAGTTGAAATGCCAGACCTGCTTTGGTATACTGTAGAAGAAGGTATCCAAAGGCTTAGGGAAATTGTCATGTAAGAGTGGATTTCTCAGGTTGAACCCACAGACCCACCCATGGAGTGCCCAGAGGACACACCTTTTACCACAACTGTGAGGAACAAATTTGTGAAAGGATTGCCAGCATCCTTGAAGACTGCTGTGATTGCTATTTTACGTAAGTCAGATTTGACAGTGGGAACTGCCCTAACTGAATTAAGACACCTAACTACAATGGGGCTGATTGGAACCTGGGGTGGTAGAGGCCAAGTAGCGGCACTTAATCGACAAAGACAAGGTAGGCGTGGTTACCATAATGGACAGCAAAGTTAAAGCAATAATCAGAAAAGTCTGACTCGTATGGACTTAGGCATTGGCTACTTAGACATGGTGTCCCTAGGAGTGAACTAGATGGGAAATCTACTAAATATTTACTTGACCTGTACAAGCGGAAGAATTCTAGGTCAAGTGAATGGCAGTTTAACTTTGACTTGCCAGAATAGAGGGTCATGGCCCCTCAATCAATTTCCATACTTGAGCCAGTTTATAGACCTACAACCCCTTGAATGAAGGGGAGGCCAGTTCTCCTTGAGGAAGGACCCTACTGCACTGCCAAAAATTTGTACTGTTAATCTTTCTCCTAGCCTTCCCCGAAGGGATCTACAGCCTTTTACTAGAGTGACTGTTCATTGGGGAAAAGGAAATAATCAGAATTTTCAGATATTATTGGATACTGCCTCTGAACTGACACTAATGCCAGGAGCCCCAAAACATCACTGTGACTCACCAGTCAGAGTAGGGGTGTATGAAGGTCAGGTTAATAATGGAGTCTTAGCTGAGGTCCATCTCACAGTGGGTCCAGTGAGTCCCCAAACCCATCCTGTAGTGATTTCCCCAATTCCAGAATGCATAATTGGAATAGACATTCTCAGCAACTGGCAGAACCCCCACATTGGATCTCTGACAAATAGAGTAAGGGCTATTATGGTAGGAAAAGCAAAGTGGAAGCCATTAGAACTGCCCCTACCTAGGAAAATAGTAAACCAAAAGCAATACTGCATTCCCGGAGGGATTGCAGAGATTACTGCCACCATCAAGGACTTGAAGGATGCAGGGGTGGTGAGTCCCACCACATCCCCATTCAACTCGACTATGTGACCTATACAAAAGCTGGATGGATCTCGGAGAATGACAGTGGATTATCATAAACTTAACCAGATGATTATTTCAATTGCAGCTGCTGTTCCAGATGTGGTTTCAATACTTGAGCAAATTAATAGGTCTCCTAGTGCCTGGTATGCAGCTATTGATCTGGCCAATGCCTTTTTCTCAATTCCATTTTCAAAGGACTACCAGAAGCAGTTTGCTTTCAGCTAGCAAGGCCAGCAATACACTTTCACTGTCCTACCTCAGCCGTATGTCATAATTTAGTCCACAGGGACTTTGATTGCCTTTCCCTTCTACAAGACATCACACTGGTCCATTACATTGACATTATGCTGACTGGACCTAGTAAGGAAGAAGTGTCAATTACTCTAGACTTATTGGTAAGACATTTGCATGCTATTGAGTGGGAAATTAATCCGACAAAAATTCAGGTGCCTTCCACCTCAGTGAAATTTCTAGGGAAACAGTGGTGTGAGGCATATTGAGATATTCCTTCTAAAGTGAAGGATAAGTTGTTACATCTGGCACCTCCTACAACTAAAAAGGAGGCACAACACCCAGTGGGCCACTAGATTTTGGAGGCAACATATCCCTCATTTAAGTGTGCTACTCTGGCCTATTTATCAAGTGACTTGAAAAGCTCCCAGTTTTGAGTGAGGCCCAGAACAAGAGAAGGCTGTACAACAAGTTCAGTCTGCTGTGCAAGCCGCTCTGCCACTTGTGCCATATGAGCCAGCTGATCCAATGGTTCTTGAAGTGGCAGTGGCAGACAGAGATGCTGTTTGGAGTCTTTGTCAAGCCCCTATTTGTGAATCACAGCACAGACCCCTAGGATTTTGGGAGCAAAGCTCTGCCATCCTCAGCAGAAACTACTCTCCTTTTGAGAAACAGATTTTGGCTTGTGACTGGGCCTTAGTAGAGACCGAACACTTAACCATGGGCCACCAAGTCACTATGTGGCCTGAGCTGCCTATCATGAACCTGGTGTTGTCTGACCTACAACAGAGTCATAAAGTCAGACATGCACAGCAGCACTCCATTATATATGAGATTGGGCTTGAGCAGGACCTGAAGGCACAAGTAAGTTATGTGAAGAAGTGGACCAAATGCCTATGGTCCCCACTTTTGTCACATTACCTTCCTTCTCCTAGTCTGCACCTATGGCCTCATGGGGAGTTCCTTACAATCAGTTGACTGAGGAAGAGAAAACTTGTGCCTGGTTTACAGATGATTCTGTGAGACGCACAGGCACCACTCAAAAGTGGACAGCAGCAGCACTGCAGCCCCTTTCTGGGACCTCCCTGAAGGACAGTGATGAAGGAAAATCCTCCTAGTGGGCAGAACTTCAAGCAGTGCACCTGTTGTTCATTTTACTTGGAACTAGAAATTCCCAGATGTACAACTGTATGCTGATTCATGGGCTGTGGCCAATGGTTTGGCTGGATAGTCAGGGACTTGGAAGGAACATTATTGGAAAATTGGTGACAAGGAGGTCTGGGGAAGAGGCATGTGGATAGACCTCTATGAATGGGCCAAAGAAGTGAAGATATTTGTGTCTCATCTGAATGCTTACCAAAGGCTGATCTCTGCAGAGGAGGATTTTAACAAACAAGTGGATAGGATGATGTGTTCTGTGGATACCAGTCAGCCTCTTTCCCCAGCCACTCCTGTCATTGCCCAATGGGCTCATGAACAGAATGGCTATGGTGGCAGGGATGGAGGTTATGCATGGGCTCAGCAACATGGACTTCCACTCACCAAGTCCGACTTGGCTACAACCACTGCTGAGTGCCCAATCTGCTAGCAGCAGAGACCAACACTGAGTCCCTGTTATGGCACCATTCCTAGGTGTTATCAGCAAGCAACCTGGTGGCAGGTTGATTTCATTGGACCACTTCCATCATGGAAAGGGCTGCATTTTGTTCTTACTGGCATAGGCGCTTACTCTGGATATGGATTTGCCTTCTCTGCACACAATGCTTCTGCCAAAACTGCCATCTGTGGACTTACAGAATGCCTTATCCACTGTCATGGTATACTACACAGCTTTGCCTCGGATCAAGGAACTCACTTCACAGCAAATGAAGGGCAGCAAAGGGCCCATGCTGATGGAATTCACTGGTCTTACCATGTTCCCCATCATCCTGAAGCAGCTGCCTTGATAGAATGGTGGAATGGCCTTCTAAAGACACTATTATGGTGCCAGGTAGGTGGCAGTACCTTGCAGGCCTGGGGCAGTGTTCTCCAGGAGGCTGAATATGCTCTAAGCTATCATTGAATATATGGTGCTGCTTCTCCCATAGCCAGGATTCATGGGTCCAGGAATCAAGAGGTGGAAGTGGGAGTGGCACCACTCACTATTACTCTGAGTGACCCACTTGCAAAATTTTGCTTTCTGTCCTCAAGACCCTATGCTCTGCAGGTCTAGAGGTCTTAGTTCCAAAGGGAGGATTGCTCCCACCAGAAGATACAACACTGATTCCCTTGAATTGGAAGTTAAGAATACCACCCAGCCACTTTGGGCTCCTCATGCCTCTAGATCAACAGGCAAAGAACGGAGTTACCGTATTGGCTGGTGTGATTGATCCTGCTTACCAAAGGGGAATCAGATTGATATTGCATAATGGAGGTAAAGAAGAGTACGTCTGGAATGCAGGAGAGCCCTTAGGACATCTGTTAGTACTACCTGCCTTGTGATTAAAGTCAGTGGAAAGCTACAGCAACTCAATTCCAATATGACTACTAATGGCCCATACCTTTCAGGAATGAAGGTTTGGGTCACCCCACCAGGCAAAGAACCATGACCAGCTGAGATACTTGCTGAGAGCAAAGGGAGTATGAAATGGGTAGTGGAAGAAGGTAGTTCTAAATACCAGCCATGAACACGTGACCAGTTACAGAAACAAAGACTAATTGTTTTTAGTATTTCTTCTTTATTTTGTTATAGGTATATGTGTGCATATATATATATCTCAATCAAATTTCTTTGTTTTCTTCCCTCCTTTATTTCATTACTTATTATAAAATATAAGATGTAAACCGGGCTAGTGCATTTTTGGTTGTACACATGTTAGTTGTATCATGTTGTGCACAAGTATGACTTACAATTGTCTTTATTTAGAGATTATGTGTGGCTTAAGGAGATTTAAGGAGATGTGTACAGATGCCAAGTTGACGAGGGGTAGGCTGTGAGGGTTAAGGTTATGTGTCAACTTGGCTAGGCCATGATTCTTATTGGTTTGGCAGTTATTATGTAATCATCCTCAAGTTTGTGATCTGATGTAAGCAGCCCATCCGCTGGAAGGGGAGTTTCCTTGGGGTTGTGGCCTGCATCCAATACTTGTGAATGTTCTGGCAAAGCTCGCCCTCTCTCAATCCTGCACCTGACTCGTCATCCTGTAGTCTCCGGTTCTTGGGACGTGAGCCAGCAGACTGCCGTCTGACCTGCAGACTTCGGGTTTGTCAGTCCCTGCAGCCACGTGAGTCAGGAGAAGCCTCCAGCCTGACATCTGAGCCACAGATTTGGGACTTAGCAGCCCCCACATCTGGCGAGCCATTTCCTTGAAATAAATCTCTCTATATATGCTGTATTTTTACACAAATAACATGCCTTCTACGTTTGTTTGCCAACCATGCCCTTTCCCCTCGAGGTATTTTTGTAAGCACGCTTTGCTAATTTTTTTTACAACAACATGTAAAAAAATTGGCATAGTGGTACTTATGAAAATACCTTGCAAGGGGGGGTGCGGTTGACAGACAAACATAAGACGTACGTGTTATTCACATAAAAATACAGTTCACTGGTTTGGGTGCTCTAGAGAACCCAGCCTATGACTTGTACCTACCACTTTATATTCATTATATATTCACTCTATTTGGGGGCAGTGTTGGTTCCATGATAGAATTCTTGCCTTCCATGCAGGAGACCCGCGTTTGATTCCCAGACAATGCACCTAATGCACAGACACCACCCATCTGTCACTGGAAGCCTACATGTTGCTATGATGCTGAACAGGTTTCAGTGCAGCCTCCAGACTAAGACAGGCTAGGAGGAAAGACCTGGCCATCTACTTCCAAAAATCAGCCAAAGAAAACTCTATAGACCACAACAGTCCAATCATGGGAATGGCATAGGACCAGGCAGTGTTTCATTCCATAGTGCCTGGAGTCACCATAAGTTGGGAGCAGACTCCATGACAGCTAACAACAACAATTTATGTAATGTTTGCATCTGCCCTGTAAGGCAGAGATTATCCCCAATTTGTAGATGGAAAACCAAGGTTTGGGAAAGATACTTGCCCAGGTATGAGCAGTAGAATTGGAGTCTATCTTGAAGCTGCCTGCCCCAATGCCCACACCCTTTCACCACAACACACCTTGAAGCTTCTGGTTGCAGCCTGTATTGTCATTAGGGTGTTAGGGCTAAGAATGGTGAAGTCCCACAGTGGCTGATTTATGTCTCCCAGAATCATATGTCTGATATTTCTCAATTTAAGTTGGTGGTTCTTCCTCATCTCTGAAGGTGTTGTGTGATGGACAGATGGGTGAGTAGGTAGACTTAATTCCCAGAGTTAATCCATGAGGGACATTGGGCCCTTTGGGGAGCCTTCAGAGCCCTGGCCACCACAGAGCCCGCAGGCGCTTGGAAGGCAGACAGCCCTGGGGATTCTTTCCTGTTGCTACATCTCCCACGCCTTCTACAAAGTATTGCCAATGCAATAAAGTTAATGGAGCCAATCATCCTATGAAGAAGCCAATCCGTGCAAAGATGATACATCTTTGAAGTTAATGAGGTCTATTAGTTGAGCTTATGCCCTTTTAAGCAAATGAAATTCTTGAAATCTACCAAACAGCAACACATCCATTTAGAAGTAGTTATTGACACCTGTGTCTCTGTTGCCCATGAGTGAGGAACCACCAGTGCAGAGCTAGGGGAACTGTCTTCCTGCTGACATCTAGCACAGCCTTTAGCTCCTTGTGAGCTCAACAGATGTCGTGTCTGGCCAGCCATTCTTGCCCTTTACAAAGTCCCCAAAGTGGCCGAGTGCAGCCATAGGGACTGGAGAGCACTGGTAGACCCAGCCTTGTGCTGCCATCTTCTGGAAGGGCATGGAGGTGGGAGCTTATTAGGTACCTACCACTTTATATTCATTATATGTTCACTCTATTTGAGGGCAGTGATGTTTCCGTAGGAGCCCTGGTGGCGCAGTGGTTAAGCATGGCAGCCTGCTTCCATAAAGATTACGGCTTTGTAAACCCTATGGGGCAGTTCTACTCTGTCCTCTAGGGTCACTATGAATTAGAGTAGACTCAATGGCAACGGGTTTTGTTTTTTTGGCTGAGTGTTTCCATGATAGAGTTCTCGCCTTCCTTGCAGAAGACATGTGGTAAATGGCCTAAGGGAAAAGGTGATAAAGCTGACCCATGGATGTCTTGAGTAGCATCTGCTCCAGCCTACAGCCTTTAGACCCCAGCCTCAGGACTGGTTGGGAGTAGTGCACAGGAACACAGTGAGGCTGCCAGCGCTTCAAAAATGGCTGCTGCGTGGGAGGAACTGGTGCTGCATGGTCCCTGAGCCCAGAAAACGTGTGCGGGCACAGTTTTCAGGAAGTGTGTAAACCTGGAGCTGGCCGAGTAGTGTAGATACAAGGTTTGGCTGCAGGCTGATCAGGGACCATCACACCATGGTCCTCTAAACCCACTGCCAACGAGTCTATTCCGACTCACAGCAACCCTGTAGGACAGAGTAGAACTGCCCCATAGGATTTCCAAGGCTGTAAATTTTTACTGAAGCAGACTGCCACATCTTTCTCCCACAGAGCAGCTGGTGGGTTTGAACCGCTGACCTTTAATGTTGGCAGCCAAGCACTTAACCACTGTGCCACCAGGGCTCCCCCCATGGTCCCCGGGCCCCCTGCATGTTGCAGACCCCGACCAACGTTCTGCCTAGTCTCAGCTTCCTCTCCAGTTAACACCAGTCACAGTTGCTTAAGAGCACAAAGTGGCACTTGTTGTGCCCACAAAACATCTGCTGAAGGCACAACTTGTGTTTATAGCTCTTCATTTCAAAAGACTGGCCGTATTATAAAAAGAAAAGGACCATCTGTCCCTCTTCTGGACCCCAACGCCTCTTGGAAAAGATTTCTGTGCAAGAAGGCAGTGAGAAGTCAGCACTGACTTCAGGGACTATTTTGGGGCCGGAAAGAATAGTGCCTACCCGCTGAGGGAAATGCCGGAGGATGAAAGCCGGCTCTGTGGAGGCCATACGACAGTAGAGGCCGGCAGGGGGAGGCAGGCTGTGGTTGGATGGTGCTGCCCAGATGTTCCAGCTGTGCAGAGACCCCCAGAGTGGAGGATGACGGGGAGGACTGGGGGTAGGAGGGAGGACAGAAGGGGAAGGGCCACAAGGCAAGCCGGACCTCAGGAGAAGATCTGAGAGATGTCGTCAGCAGCTTGCTGCTAGGCAGTCACGTTTCATCTCCTTGCATTCACCCACCCTGGTTCGTTGGGCCTTTCTTGTCTGCAGAGCCTCTTAGAGCAATTCTGCATCTTGAGAACTACGTGAGGCTGAACAATTTCCTCCAAGTGACTGAAATTGAAGATTTCTCCAGAGTAGAGTAGTTGTCTGATCTGTCTGTGAGGCCTGGTTAGGATGTGTCGGCCTCAAGCTCTTCGTCACCGATATGGAAAAGCCATGTGAGGGTTGTGTTGGGGGTAAGGGTGGCACAGAGGTTAGCATGGGGTAGGACTTGCAGAGGGAAGGAATGTTTCAGCCCCCTAGCCAGAGTCTCCTAGGCTGCATGTCCACCGAACCAAAACTCCCCAGAAGGACTCCTCCGTCCCTGTCTTCACACCAGAAGCTTCAGCTCATCAGTTCTAAAATAGCTGTCTCTGTCTCTCTGTCTTTCTCTCCCTCTCTTTCTCTTTCTCTAAGGAAAAAGTTTGGTGTCTGCCAAAATCCATGCAGATTCCAGAGCTCCTTGGTCTGTGAACCTCTAGGACTTGAGACTTATTTTTTTTTTTTTTTCAGATCAAAACCTGCTTTTCTTCTTAGCATCTGTCTTGGGATGGAGATGGGGAGAGAGCAGCTGGAGGTCAGCAGTGAGGGCTCTGAGAACACCCTTGCCCCTTCTAACTGTCTCTGACGGAGCCCCCCCTCTACCAGCTCATCCTGGGTAAATGAACTGAGAGCTTTGCCTCTATCCTGGGGAAGACTTGCCAGCGTCCATCCATATTTGTCAATGTACTGAATCCCCCCCCTGTTGGGTGCATGCATTTAGATTCTGAGGTCGAAGACAGTTCCTAGCGTAGAGTTCTCAAGCCTCCCCGAATCCTAAAAGGTCACGCTCCTTTTATTCTTGGCTCTTTTCACTTCTTTTCTGTTCTTATTGATTTCTTTGGGCACATAAGAAAACACAGTAGGCAAAGCCCACTCCTTCCATTGAAATAAAATATTCTGCAGTCAAACCACACACCATAAAGAAATAATTGCAGTCTGTATATATTGCTAATGGACATCTCTCAGCAATTCCCTGTCTCATAAGCTTTAAACACAGACATTAGTATAAACATGCAGAAATCCCCATTTGGGCAAATTACTCTGCATTTCTGAACAGAAGGAAGATTAACCAATGTGCTGATATCTTTGAAGGCGCTCAGCTCAGGGAGGGACGCTTGGATGCAGTGAGACTTGGCAGACAGTCACAGGTCACCACAGAGCTGGAGGCCTCACTGGCATCTCCTCCTCTCCAGGTCCAATGCTCCCCTGGAGCACAGTGAGCTCGGCCTTGGGGGCAAGGGCTGGCTCCCACCCCTGTCGGGAACAGCCTCACCTAAGTTGGCTGGTTGGTCTCCCAGGCATCCTGCTTTATAAGCCTTCCAGGCTCCTGAAGCTCAGGCAAGGGCAGGGAGGTTCAAGAGGCACTTCTTCCCTGGTCTCTTGGATGGCCTAACAGGAGCCGTTGGGGATTATCCAGGCCTCTGAGGTAAATGGCCCTTGAGGAGCCTGAGGGGGGGTTTGCAGAGCCAGCTGGTTGTGAACCTCAGCTCCTCAGGCTCCACACCACAGGGACCTGGGCCCTACATCTCCTGCTGTTGTCCCTTCTCTTTACTTCACCCCTCCTCCTGCTACCCCCCTCCTTCCCCTCTTCCCCACACATCCCATTCTCCCCCTCCCCCTTCCCCTGCTCATTCCCACTGGGCTCCCGCACTCCCTCATGAAGGCAGCACTTGGGTGAGGGTCTCCATCTGCTGGGGCTCAACAGCCTATGCACCAGACACTAATCTCAGCCTGAGATCCAGGGTTTGTGAGGAAAGCCCCTCCTTTTCAGGAAAGCCCCCTGAGCCCTGGACATCAGGGTGGGGGAGGTGCCCTAAACAGCACAGGGTCCTGGGTCTGGAGGCGACAAGGCCTGGTCTCCATGATTGCAGGTTAGAGGCGAGACAGCGGAGGCCAGGGCGGCAGCAGCTGACTCTAGGGCTCCCATGTGCAACTCACAAGGGTCTTCTTCCTCCCCAGGGTGCCCTCCCCCTCCACATGTTCAGCACAGCCACTGTGTCCCCTTGACAGACACAGCGCCACTTCTCAAATGCAGGGGCTCCGTGTCCCCCGGCTGAGGAAGCCTCAGAGGGTCCTGCAGGGGGCGGGCTAGCAGGAGGGAGCACTGCCCCAGAGCTGTCAGCCAGTCCTCTTGTCCATTGCAGGAGGTGAATTACGAGCTAGTCAGGAATCACTGCTGAGCGAGGGAGCGCAGCGTGCAGAGGTCTTCTGGTTCTTTATTTTGTGTTCGCCTGCCTTCCCCACTGCGGAGTTGAATGCAGAGGGAGAGGACTCAACATTTACATTCTGAGGCACAGGAAGTTTGCATCGACATTGCATCACATTTTTGTAACTTGTTCTTAGAATTCGAAAGGGGATGGGGTCTCTCAGAGCTGCAGCCACAGCCTCGTGGCCTTGCCTGAAGCAGGAAAGCCCTGGGACGGTCGCAGGGCCTGGGAGCAAGGCTCTCCTTCGCCCACCAGACCACCCGGAGGCCCAGGGCTTCTGTAATATCCCACTTTTCAAGTAGGAATACGGAGGCACCGGACACAGCCAGAAACAAGAGTGCAGTAAGAGTAGAGACTCTCCGCCACCAACCCCAACATACACTGTAGCATCTTGATGGTCTATTTTCATGTCTGTCTCCCCCACTCGGCGGCTGTGAATGACTTTAGAACACCCCCGCTGCTGGCTGATTTAGCAAATTTATGTGAAATGAATAAAAGGTACCCTTTCCTCAAGACCCTTTTCTACCACCTACCAGAAAACTGTCACAATAACTAAAGAAATCGACAGTGACTGTGAGGTGAATGGCACCCCCTGGAGTTGTGTGGTGTGCTCCTTGAGCAACCTGTAAGCAGAGGCCCTGAAGGACTTCCTGAGGTGACTGTGTTCCAGACACTGTTCTAAGCATCTTACATGTACTGACGCATTTAATTCTCACAACAACTCTTTGAAGTGCATACCTTTATTACTCCCTTTCGACAGATGAGGAAACTCGGGCTGGGAGATGTGAAGTAACTTTCCCATGTTTGCCCAAACTGGTCAGGGACAGAGTTGGCATGGAAAATCTGGCCCCAGAGCACTGCCCTTAACCCATATTCACTACTACACCCTCAGCATCTAGTTCTGTGTCTGGCCATGTAGATACTCAGTAAATGTGTATTTGGGTAGCTATGCAGAAGAGGCCTGCAGTTCAGCCTCCCCCCCCACCATTTGTAAAATGGAGTCTGTTGTAAAATGGGGTCTAGGGCACTGTGGCCTTACAGAGTCTGCTGCACGTTTCCATGCAACCAGACCTGAGGAGGAGCCCTTACTTGTGCCCAAGCTGTGCCCAGGGCTGAGGAGCCATAGCTCCCATGAGGACATTGGGTTGTCAGCTCCTCCTCACCAGGGCCTTTCACCCCAGCCCACCTGACCAGCTCCCCAGGCCCTCAGGCCTTCCCCTGCCTCATCCATGTCCTCAGACCTGGTCAGCCTGTAAGTGGTCTCCATTCCACCTGTCACCCCTCAGGACTCACCTGAGTGACTGTGCCGCCTCCTTGTGGCCACTCCACTCCACAGCCAGAGCAGTCTTTCTAAAGCACCCACCTAGCCCTGTGCCCCCTATTCAAAATCAATCCTTCAGTGGTCTTCATTTCTCACTAAGCCCCCTCTCTAGCCTCATGGGCCCCTCCCACCCTTCAGCTTCACCAGGCCCGGCCCCAGGGGTCCTCTGCCTAACAACTCACTCACTGCAGCTTCTCCAGTTCGCTCACAGTGCCCCCTCCACGACTTACGTTACTCAAACCCCCCTTAGCCTCACCCCTCCTCCAGAAAGCCTTCCCAGAACCTCAGGTCAAATGGAGTCCCCAGGCAAAGTGCTGTTCACATGAGTGTTCTCCCTCAAGATTAGCTCATATCCTCAAATACAGGGCTCCTGAGGACAGGGCCTGCACCCCGTATCCCGTGTGTCTCCCAGGAGGGGCCCAGCAGTGAACAACTCCCTGACTGGAAGGAAGCGTGGCTAAAGTCCCTGCCTCTGCTCACATCTCCCCTCCATTGCAATGTGGCTCTGGTCAGCCACATGGGCAGATCCTGCCCCCGCCCAGCCCCCGCCACCTCCTCCCTCAGCCACCTCCTCCCTCAGCTGACACTGGCCCCTGTCTCATCCTCCTCACATAGGTACTCCCACCAGAGCTGATGCAGCTTGTCCCCCATGGCAAAAGTCAGGTGTGACATCACCAGAATCCTGCAGCCACCCTCCCAGGGCCCCTGCAGCTATCGAAAGGACACCAGAGTGCCCTCATAAAGGAACTAGAGAAAACAATGTGTGCCATATCCAGAGAGACCTGGGAAGGGGAGAGAATTCCAGGGAAGTGGAACATTCCATCCCAACAAGAGCTGGTTCTCGCAGCCAGAAAAGGAGAGGACTCGGGTAACCATCCCCACAGCCAACCCATGAGGCTCCAGCTCCCTGAGAATCCCGCTCCTCCCCTGGGGCAGGTGTCTATTGGACTTCACATGAAAGTTGGGGTCTGACCAGAGGCCTCCAGGCAGCTTCTGCCCAGGTCAGTAAGGACAGAAGCCTGAGCTCTGAACGTTCCACACTGAGAAGGCTCCAACTGTAACCCTAGCCCCCACAGAGACTGCCCCTGCGCGCATAGGCACAGCCTCCCTCTGCAGTCATCAGGGGTCTGGGTCCCTACCCTGCCAAGTTTTGCCTCCTGGCATGGAGGCCAGGGAGAAACCAGGAGTGGATAAGCCCCTCTCAGGGCTAGGTCATTTATCTGGAAGGACATGGCCTTTCTCATCCACGAGTAGAGATCCCCCACTGACCCTTGTCCTGGGAAGGGTCTCCAGAAACAGATTAGGGAGCAACCCCGGTCCCTTGAGGAAGAAAGGAAGAGATGATGAGTCATTGCAGCTTGAGCCTCTGAAATTATTTGCTGGGTGTTCTGGGACCAATTGCAGCCAAATGCATCAGTGAGGACAGCCTCTCTGCGTGACTGCCCAGCACTGGTGAGCCAGCTGAACTGCACTTGCCCTTGAGAAGGACGAGACAAATATCCTCCAGAGTCCATGCCCTTTGGGGGCAGGGGTTTGGTCTGTTTTATTCATCACTGTATCCCCAGTGGTATCCCACTGGTAGGTGCTCAATAAATATTGGTTGAATATATGAGTAAATAAATGAATGACAGTAACACTAGCAGAAAGTAACCAGTACTGCCCACATTATTGAATTATAAGCCCCCCAGTGATGTGGGGGAGGAGAATCCAGGGACTGGAACAGTTTAATCGAAGACATGGAGACCAATCCAGAGCGAGAGCGTCTTTAGGCAAAAGTCATCCTGAAGAACACTGTCTTCTTTCAGTCATCAACCTGCGTGGTTTTACATAACTTAATTCAAATTTTCTGCCCTTTGTCACATTCTCTCTTGTCCAGGTGTGTGCAGGGTTGAACCTTATTATTTGATTATTGCCTCTAACTGTAGTAATTTGCTGTTTGATGGATCCGTGTTCTGGGCAGGGTCATGTGAGGCTGCTGTGCAAAGGTCAAGTGTCCCTCTTTCTCCTGAGGGGATTTGTTGTGATCTTTTCGGAGGCTTTGACGGAGATAAGTCCTTGGCCATTTGAGGTTGAAGCAATTGTCAGGGTTGCCTGGGGGAAGTGCAGCTTCCGCTTCCTGGCCTTGGAGTCTACCAGACCCACCTGGAGCTCCAGCCCCTCCCAGGAGGTCCTGCCTTCCAGGGCTTCCATGCAGTTTGTTCTGGTTCGAACCCCTGCTGAGAATTTGCATTTCTGACAAGTTCCCAGGCAATGCTAATGCTGCTGGTTAGGGACCACTTCTGAAAACCAGTGGAGGTCTTGTTAAAATGTACATTCAGATTCAGTATATCTGGGGTGGAAATGCAAATTCTTAGCAGGAGTTCGAATCAGAAAGAACCAGTTTGAAGCCTTCTTGCCTTCCCCAACCTTCCTGCAGCCTGAGGCACCCTCACCACATCAAGTCCAGAGCCCAGGCCCCCTGCTGGCTCAAGATGCCACCACCTGGGCTTTGCCCTGGCTCCTCCCACCCAGCTCTCTGGCTCCCTCCCAGAGGTCTCACCCAGCTGGACCCACCACCAACGCTCCAGCCTGCCTCCTGAGCCACCTCCTCTAGCCACATCCCAACCATCTATGCTTCCCACCATTGTCCACATCATGACCATTTATGGTGCTCCTTAGATCCTGGTCCTCACCTTCCCAAAAATCAGTTGCCATTGAGTCGATTTTGACTCACGACAACCCAGAGTGTGTCAGAGTTGAAAGTGCTTCATAAGGTTTTCAAAAGCTGATTTTTCAGAAATAGATCACCAGGCCTTTCTTCCAAGGCATCTCTGGGTAGACTGTCAACCTTTTGGTTAGTGGCCCAGCGCTTAACCATTTGCACCACTCAGGGACTTCACCTTCCCAACCCAGTGCTGTTGAGTTTATTCCGACTTATAGCAATCCTATAGGACAGGGTAGAACTGCCCCCATAGGGTTTCCAAGGCGGTAAATCTTTACCAAAGCAGACTGCCACATCTTTCTCCCGAGGAGCAGCTGGTGGGTTCAAACTGCTGACTTTTCAGTTAACAGTGGTTACACTGTGCCACCAGGGCTCCTTTCA
>NW_004443988.1:2953454-2960214 GCF_000243295.1 Trichechus manatus latirostris
GGAGTCATTCCGACTCATAGCAACCCTATAGAACAGAGTAGAACTGCCCCATAGAACTTCCAAGGCTGTAATCTTTACGGAAGCCGATTGCCACATCTTCCATCTTCCCAAGTGACCCCTAAATCTTCCTGGGCAAGGGCATGGAGACTGGCCAGGCCTGCCCTGCCCTGAGGAAGGTATCTAGAGTAAGCCAAAAGCAGCAAAATACAGCAGTTTAAAACTATAAAAGCAGGGTTTTGAATTAAGCCGAACCTGATACAAATCACTAGCTCTGTGGCCTTGGACAAGTTAGCCTCTCTGCACCTCATATTCCTCATCTGTAAAATGGAGACGACCAGTCTTAGAGATGCCGTATGGATGGAAGGACAGAATGTAATCAGCCGTCCTCAGGGGGGCGGTGGGAGGCAGGCTTTGTCAAAGTGCTGGTCCTCCCTCCGCTGCCAGCCCTCACCCCACCCCCAGCTGAGGACCATGAGGTTGGGGCAGTGAATGGCACGGAGTCCAAAAGAAGGCTGAGAGCCGCGAATGTCATTAAAGTGCTTCTTGGCCCAGCACCCGGCAGGGAGCAAGCAACCCAGAAATGTGCTTGCTTATTACGCTTATGGGTTATTAATGTTGGGTTCCTACTCTTCGCCTGCCTTACACGCCAGCCAAATACCTATCGGGTCATGTCTGGCTGGCGGAGGATCCTACGCTGGAGGTGGGTGGTCGCCCAGGGGAGGCGAGAGGACCCTCCCCCGGTGACGCGCCCAGCTCGGGCCCGCCCCCCGGCCCCGCGCCGTCACGTGCCGCGGCTGCCGGGAAGGGGACCGCGCGGAGGTTCCCGGGCTACTCGGCGGTGGGCGCGTCTGCGAACGCGCATTTGCGTATGCACAGGCGGGATATTTATAACTTCTCTTCAGCCAGTTCCAGGTTATTGATGTCTTAAAGTGACTTTAATCTGCGCCTTCTTTTCTTCAAATGGGCTTTTGATTTCTGGAGTGATACTATACATGGCTGTAAGCTATTGACTGAGCGATTGCCGTTGTGTTCTCAATGTGCTGATGCTGAAAATCTGCGATATAAATACACTTTCTCTGGTAGAATCATTATAAAGCACAAGCAGCAGAAATTTATGGAAAGAACAGATTAAATGCTTAGACTTAAATTCTTCTGTGTGTGCTTGCCGTAAACTGCTGTGTCTGAGGTTTGGGCTGCTGATTCAGGTGGAAAAAATCAAACGCTTGTCGGTGCTTGTCGGTGCATTTTTACTGTGATCTATTGTGTTGCCAAACGAGAAAGCTCAAAAGCTGCCATTGATAATCCTGGTTAAAACTTGGAGCATAAATTATTAAGACGTGTAGTTTCTTTTCGGAGTGGTTGGGGACTGGGGCGC
Source organism: Trichechus manatus latirostris (assembly GCF_000243295.1). Classification (NCBI taxonomy): domain Eukaryota; kingdom Metazoa; phylum Chordata; class Mammalia; order Sirenia; family Trichechidae; genus Trichechus; species Trichechus manatus. The sequence goes on from NW_004443988.1 coordinate 2,954,830, forward strand.
ACAGCACAGTAAAGAAATATAACATCAATATGTGCTTATGCATTGTAATGTGGGACATTTTTATGCCCATAATAAAACATTCCGTCTACAACTCTGTTTATGAAAGCAACAGATAGGAAGATCCATAATGCCACTTAATAGAGTTAATCACCTCCCATCGGAACGTTTTAAAAGGCCTTTTATTGCATGTTGAAAAGCTCCGACTATAATTAATACTGGGCACATTATCAGGTGCCAATCAGAGGGCTGGAGGCAGTGAAGAGAACTTTCTAACACACTCCCGTTGGGAGGGAGCGTCTTAGGGACTGGGTCCAGTTGTCTGAGCTCCAGGCTTATAAATCAAGACTCAGGCCTTGGGATTGGACTGTGGTCAAACCCTGCACTCAAGCTGGGGCTTTGGGTTCTAAGTTTTAAGCTTTGGGCTCTAAATGTCAAGTCTGAGTTTGTTCTGGACTCTGGGTTCTGGGGCATGGACTGGTTCTGGGCTCTCAACTGTAAACTCTGGGTGACCTGCCCTGGGTCCCTGGGTCCTGAGGGAGATTTTAAAAGAAAAAAAAAAAACAAACCCATTGCTGTCAAGTGGATTCTGACTCATAGCGACCCTGTAGGACAGATTAGAACTGCCCCACAGGGTATCCAAGGAATGGCTGGTGGATTTGAACTGCCAACCTTTTGTTAGCAGCCAAGCTGTTAACCACTGTGCCATCAGGGCTCCTGAGTGAGACAATACCACAGTAAACTATCTCCAGAGACAGGAAAAGGGGACTTGGGTGTTTCCTAATAGCCTTGGTGTAGTTTTCTCTCAGCTTGGTGGATTTACGCTGTGTGCCCTCCCTGCACCTCTCACCATCCCAGCCAGTTTCCTACAACAGGGAGGGAAGCGCTGGGAGTGCCCATGGCTGGCCTGCGCCATGGTCTGCATGTGAATGAGGGCTGGTCCTCAAGAAAACAGCCTGCCAAAGGACAGACCCCAGACTCATTGGCCAAGCCCACAGCCAACCAGCAGTGGAGGCTCAGGTACCAGTCACTCCCGCTTCTCCTCCCAAGGAAATGCTTTTATCTCTTTTCTCCCTTATCACACAACCCCACTGAGTGACCTGAGCCACAGGGAATCTACCAGCCAACCCAGTAAAGCTTGAAAAGGTGAAGGATCAGGCAAAAATAATTAAAAAATTAAATTGTCCTTTAGAAAACTTGATTCAAGCCAGCAACAGTGAGGCAGGCAATAGGGAGATAGTGTTCTCCACATCCCTCACAAGCGTGGGCGGCAACTCTGGGGAGGGGAGTTCCTAAGCTGGAGCCAGCCAGCACTCTGGCAGAGATTTCTCTGAATGTGAAAGCTCTTATTCCTCTTAGAAAGGTGGGCCGACAGGAACTGAGAGTGACCCCTGAGATGGTGAGTGGAGGTTATATAGGCAGCAAGGCAGAGTTCTGTCTCCCAACACAAACTGACAGAATTATCTCCACTGAACTAGAATCCCAGGGTAGGTGTAGGGCATGGATGGGTGGGCTAAGAGGCCCACCAGGGGCTCAAAGATTTTTATGCTGGATAAAGAAGTCCCTTTGAGACAGAAGTCTCAAGTCTTTGTTGACACAGAGTCATACCTGAGCTGACTTCTGTAGCCCAACTGGGACATTAGTCACTGAGTTTCCATCATGACCTGAAAGGATTGATAACCCTCTACTACCTCCTGTACCAACACAACCAAAAATGAGAACTATGCTCAGGTGAATTTGCCTTTTCAAGTAAGGAAGCTTTACCCAAAATGGCCTGAGCACTGGGTCCATGGGGGAACCCTGTCTAGTACTGCTGTCCCAGAGGTGAGCACCCTGGTGGGTCAGGCCTGCCTCCTCCACCCCAAGTTATGCGGTGACATCACCAGGACAACTAGTAAAGATAGTGAGGCATCAGTGTTGTGGAGGAAACACTCATTCATTTCATGTGTCAACAAAAATCTATTGAGCACCTACTGTGTGTCAACTGTTGCCAGGTGGAAACCCCAGGTTTTGCTCAGTGTAACTTGTCTCGGCCAATAAACTGACCAAGGTGGGAGATCAGAGAGGTGCTTTTATTTCATTGTGCAATGAAAGGAAAGGAAAGGAACAGTTGGGGCTGCTGCCACCAAGACTGCTCAGCGAGGGCAAGAGGAAAGGTTACTTTTATGGCATTTATAAGCAGGAAGTTCATTCAAGTTACATCAGCAACATTCTTAATCATACTACGCAGGCACAAGGGGGTTTACATATAACTGCACACATCGCATGTTTAGAAAATGGTGGTTAAACTACACCCAGAGGCAAGAAAGTTACTATGTATGAGGTACTTAATGAGCTAAAAGGTTATCCAGAATGTCAGCATGGTGCCTAAATCGGTTTCCACCAATTTCCTCCAGTTCTGGGTAGCAGTTAAGGAAAGGGGAGCCAGGAAGTTAATGTAAAGCTACTGAGCATGCCAAGCAAGCTGCAGTGGAATTTTCTGCAGACTTGGGACCTCTGTCTTACAATCACTGTTTTAGGCATATGAATGAACATAACAATCAAAAGCCCTATTAAATGACAGATTCTGGAGTCAAGTTATAAAAATTTTAACAAAGATTTTATTTGGAAGTAAACCAGATTGGTGTAGCAAGGAAGACTGGCACTCAAGACGAAATATCAAGGACTTCAATTTGAGAAAGATAGCAATCTCTTTTTGTAAGATCCTTTGAGGAAGTTAGTAGACAAAAAGGGAGATAAGTTCTGGAAAGTTGTCATTTAAGCAAAGGCGAGTCCTTTCAAAGGAGGCAGGGGTAAGTTTGTGATTGGGCCATGTGTCCTTTTTTTCATTTGTAATAGGTGCAAGAGTTTTTTGGCTTCACTATGAGGAAGTTTCAAGAGAATGTGGGTTTAGAAAGTCCCAGTTAAGTAAGATTTATAATTTTAGTTGGAAGCTCCTAGGACTGGTCTAAACTGGTTATCGTCAGTTCTGGTTGACACTCCCTACCCTCATGGAGCTCACATTCTAGCTCCCCAAAGCCTCCTGAATGGTTATACTCATGGATGCGGCAACTAGAAAAATAAGAAATTGGATGGGATTTCCAGGGCTGTCCCAGGCTGACTGAGCCAGGGCTCAGTTCTCAGGTGGATCTTCAGAGTTACATCTCAGTCCCCCTTGGGGAGCTGCCTCCACCCCAGGCAGCAACTGTGGTGGAAGTGTGCCCAGCTCAGGAAGGACACCCTGGTAAGCAGTGAGCCTTCAGGAAGGGAGCAACCAGACTTCAGTTACTCTCTGTCCTTCTCAAGGAGCAAAGTCAGAGGCCGGTGGGTTGCAGAACTTGCTTATCCTTGAGGCAGCAAAGCAAGGACATCCTGAAGTTGTTAAACCATGTTTGTTCAACCAGGAAAAGGCCTGGGAGAAGAGGTTTGCAAGTTAGCGATGGACCCACAATTAGCATCTTTTGAGAAATGGGCAGGTGAGGGGGGTAGGGGAAAGGAGACAAATCTCTGATCTTGACTGGACAAGTTTTATTCTGAAGACCAGTGTCTCCACTGCATTTATGTAACTGTGCTGGGCAGGCAGCACACGTGGGGCACTCTGTCTGAGTGGGGTCGAGTACCTAGCCACATGCTAGCCCACCGAGACTAGGGCAGAGCTAAAGGCAGCCCAGCTGGGCCGTTGGAGAGCGTAGCTGTCCTTCCAGCAGCTCTTGGGCTCCTGGCAGTTGTCAGACAGCCTGCTATCTCTGCCCACAGCCCTGGTGGCCTGGGACTGCCCACCAGGCGGCTGCTCTGCATCCCTTCCTGGCCTTGCATAAGCCCTGAGGCCTGAGCCAGTGGGGGAGGGGCTTGCGGTGAGCAAAGCTGGGCTCAGAGAGCTGTTCCCTGCGGGACTCCTGGAATGAGTTTGCTAATAGAGATGTCTATTTTGGGAGGTCCTCATACCACCTGTCATTAACCTGGGCTTCCTGCCCAGGGTGCTCAGCAAGAAACCATGGGTGGCTGCTTACAGGTGGGTGAGTGATTTGCAAGGACCACAAGAATATTTACATAAACATATATATGGAAGTGTGTATGTATTTGCATTCATTTGCATAAATTGCTAGCTCTTCAAGCTGTCATTTTTTCAGTAAGTTTCTTTGCCCTCTGAGCGCAGATCTGGGCACTTTAGGAGTGAGAACAAAAAGGCAAAAAGAACAACAGCGCTGGAGCATGAGACCAGTGCTTCTCAAACTTTGCTGTGCATTAGAATCTCCTGGGGAGCTCTTAGAAATCCTGGTGCCTAGCTCGCACCCCGTGCTACTCAATCAGAAACCCCAGGGTGAGACCCGGGCATCAGTATTTCTGTAAAGCTCCCAGGTGACTTCCCAACCATGCACAGCCAAGGTTGAGCACAGATGTATTAGACAGGGCAGCCCCATGTCAGATCAAACCAGCCCCAGCCACCAGCTGGAGACACTGGGCCCCTCATCTCACCTCTCTGAGCCTTCATAGCTATAAACCAAAAAAAACCAAACCCATTGCTATCAAGTTGATTCCGACTCATGGTGACCCCAGGTGTTACAGAGTACAATTGACCCACAGAGTTTTCTTAGCTATAATCTTTCTGGAAGTAGATCGCCAGGCCTTTATTCCGAGGCCGCTGGGTGGGTTGAACTGCCAACCTCCAGGTTAATTGTTGGGCACAAACTCTTTACACCACCCAGGGACCTTTCATAGGTACAAGGCACTCAAAAAAAATGCAATGAGGTATGTGAAGTGCCATATAGCACACACAATGGGCACTCAGTAAATGGTCCCCATGCCCGTCGTCATGTACATCATCACCTTCACTTATGGTGTCGTCAAGCACAGACCTGGAGGATATGGAGATCTGCTAGCCCAGGGACTGTGAGCACCGCAAGCCCAGTGTCTGGGGTCTGTTCTGTCTGAGGTACACAGTTGTTTCTCCGGTTGGCTAATTTACATCGCTGCCCAGTGGCCTAGGGAAGCGTGTGTTTACGTGAGGGAGACTGCGTGTCCCAAGTGAGCTGCCCCAGCCCTACTCTGCCTCCCTCTCCACTGGCAGAGAGCCAAGCACTAGGCTTGCAGGCTTAGCTTTTTCTTTCTCTGGTCGTCACTGCCTGAGGGGGAAGAAGAATGTTAGAGATTGGAGGAGGCCTGAATTCCTCAGTGCAGTGGGTCATTTTTCTCAGGGCTCTGCCCCACTGCGGCTCTTATGACTCTGACTGTTGGATGTCCAGTGGTGTCACTGTGTGGGTGCAGACCACACTGCTGACACTGTCAGAGGGGGTGACACCAAAATGACTGTATAAATTTTTGTGCAGTGTTTCTGCAGAAATTTATTTTTTTATAAAAATATCCCTGTAGTGGCTGTGGGGACCATGGTCTCGGACAACATCTAGCTCA
>NW_004443988.1:2960343-3058355 GCF_000243295.1 Trichechus manatus latirostris
AGACTGAGTCCAGTACAACTAGATGGTGCCCGGCTACCACCACTGACGGCTGTGACAGGGATCACAACAGAGGGTCCCGGACAGAGCTGGAGAAAAATGTAGAACAAAATTCTAACTCACAAAAAAAGACCAGACTTTCTGGCCTGACAAAGACTGGAGAAACCCCAAGAGTATGGCCCCCGGCCACCCTTTTAGCTCAGTAATGAAGTCACTCCTGAGGTTCACCATTCAGGCAAAGATTAGACAGCCCCATAAAACAAAACGAGACTAATGGGGCACAACAGTCCAGGGACAAGGACTAGAAAGCAGGAAGGGACAGGAAAGCTGATAATAGGGAACTCAAGGTCGAGAAGGGAGAGTGTTGACTTGTCGTGGGGTTGTTAACCAATGTCATAAAACAGTATGTGTACTAACTGTTTAATGAGAAACTACTTGTTCTGTAAACCTTCATCTAAAATACAATTAAAAAAAGAAATGATAAAAAAATTTTAAAAAATAAAAAATATCCCTTTAGTTAGTTATAACAACAAAAATCTTTTTCATAAACCCAACTTACATGTGTCAATATATCTACAAGGCTAAAACTCTATGCTAATTTACGTTTTGAATCTTCTAATGCACTCCAGGAGCCTTGGTGGCACAGTGGTGAAGAGTTCGCCTGCTAACCAAAAAACGTCAGCAGTTCGAATCCACCAGCCGCTCCTTGGAAACCCTATGGGGCAGTTCTACTCTGTCCTATAGGGTCGCTCTGAGTTGGAATCAACTCAGTGGCAACGTTGTTTGGGAATGCACTCTGGTCAGAGTTGTCATTATTACCCAATTACAATGACACTTCGAATTACGTGATTTCGTCCGCACGCGCTACAAGCATGCACTGTTGTTTTCATGGCTGCCGGTGTTTTTATAGTCCCTGGTTTTGTCAAATTTTCTGGTGTTTTAGCTATAATATTATGGTAATTAGCATGGGGGGGTGACACCATGAGTTACAGCATTCGGTGACACCCACCCTAGTGATGCCACTATGGATGTCATTCACTCACCACCCCACCCACCGAGGGCTCTGGAGACCCCGGCCCTCTGTGCTCTTGCCTGCCCCTGTGCCTTTGCCTGTGCAGTGCCCTCTGCCTGACAGCCCTTCTCCATGGCTGACAGTCCAGTCCTGCCCACCCAGGCCCACTTAGCACCTCTGATCCATGACACCTTCCCCAGTCCAGCAGCCCTTCGTTTATTCCCTTCATTGCTTGTTCAAACCTTACCTGAAGCCTGTTCAGGGCCAGAAGCTATGCCAGGCCCTGGGCACAGAGACTGGGCAGATCCAGAGAGCTTCCTGAGTACTGAGGGCTTTTCTAAGTGGTGATCAAAATCCATTGCTTCCCCCTCCAGGTGCCTGCCAGAGAAAGAACTCCCACCTCCCCCGCTGTGCAGGTGTTCAGATGGGATGCTGCTCAGGGCAGATGCTGCAGGGCTTGCTGATAGGGAGACAGAGGGACAGACCCACCCTGGTCTGCAGTCAAGGTCGGGGAAGTAGACAAGTGTTGCTCTCCGGACCTCCAGGAGGCAGAGGGGAGCAGACGGGAGCTGAGGGGACAGCTTCCCTTGGCAGCAGTGCAGCTGAGTCCCCCCCTCTTCTGGATCCACCTTCGCTGGGACATGTGGGGTCATTTGGGGGCCTTGGGGAGCCCTGCAGCTCAGTCAGTAGATCCTCTTCTTCCCAGCCTGCAACTTGGATGGCCTGGTTGCAGCCCTCTAGGGAAGGGGCTGTAGCCACCTGCTCAGGCCCTCCCACCCCAGCAAGGCTCTGTGGGCCTCCCTCAGTCCACTCCCCTCACCTCCCTCACCCACCAGAGGCCACCCTCATCCCCAGAGGGAAAAGCAGCCTGGGCCCCCGCAGTAGAGTGTGGAAGCTTCCGGGAGCCTGAAATGAATCCCATTTCTAAAAAGAGCTACAGCTCCAAATGGACACTGTTTTCTCCACTGAGGCAGAGCTGGGAGGAAAGCCTGGCCCGTAGTGGCAAGGACCACTCCTGGGTCAGGCCCAGCCATGCCTTTCCTGTCCTGGAGGTGGTAACTAGACTAAAGAAGGGCCCCTGGCCAGATTCTGTTTAACAGGAACGGATTACCCAATAAGCAATGTACACACGGGCTTACTTGTGCTTACTTACTAATCTGTAGAGCACAATTTCACCTGTTTTTCACATCAAAGGTGTGGTGAAACCCATGTGAAATTGTGCACTATAGATTAGTAAGTAAGCATGAGTAAGCCCTGCGTATTTTGCTTACCGGTTAATCTGCCCCTGCATGTGATCATGGGTGACCGAAGACCCAGTGGTTAGGAGCATCCCCATGTGGCCAAGCCACAGTGCCTCAGCGCCCCAGAGTCCAGGAAGAACTCCACTTTCTCTTACCTTCTGGTCCAAAGTCACGCTCTCAGTCAGCAAACACCCTCTCTGTCCCACTGGCCTGGTGCCTGGAGGTCCCTCTGCCCTTGTTCGAGGGCCCACAATTCTAGGACCTGACAGATAAGTCAATGAACTTGGCAGAGTGGTACTGCGGGACCATGAGGGTAGCATTTGAACCCGACCATAAAGATGAGTAGAAGTTTTCTGGATGAGGAAGAGGAGGGCATTGCAGATGAAGGGAACAGCCTCAGTGCCATCCTCCCCGTCTAAGTTCATCACATCCTTTATTTCCCTTGAACATAACCATCACCCCAGCAAGTATATAATTGCACATCATGCCAAGAAAGTTCTGGAAGCCTCACGAGGGCAGAAACCGGGTCTTTCGGGTCACTTCTGTGTCCTCCTACCTCGCACAGGGCCCAGCACACAGCAGGTGCGGTTAGTGTCGGGTGACTCAGGAGCATCCCCAGTGGCCCCGGGCCGGGCTCAGCCTCTCAGCTTCTGCAAGTGTGCAGGGATGGTGCTACCTGCGTGCCCACCCGCTGCCCTGGTCAACCTCTGAGCACAGTAGCGGGTGCCCAGTGGGGCTAGCCAAGGGGTCAGCTGGTCTGTATGGCCCTCACATCCCTACCCAGAACTCGGGGGCTGCAGCTGCATGCACAGGCCTGGCCCCACCAGTTCAGGACAGCTCCACTTGGGTAATTACTTCCAATGAGAGTTTGTAAAAACAGTACCTTAAAAAGCTTTATTGTAGAGTCTAATAGGCTCAGCTTCTCAAGAAAAATAGACTGTCAAATTAAATACCTGTGCGGAAGGGCACCAGGCAAAAAGGGGTATCATTAAAGCCAGCAACTCATCAGAAGTCATAGGAACAGCGTGGAAGGTCTGGTCTTGGGGAAATCAGTCCAGCGGGTCAAGACAGGCCGTGGGCCCAAACAGTCCTCTCTTCCTGCATTCAGGAGCTCAGACCGTGGTCACATGGAGCACAGCGTCTGGTCACCTGCTCTGGGCTGTGTGCCAGCAGCAGGGCCAGGCTGCACTCCGGGAATACAGAGAATCAGGGATGGCCTTCTTTACCCCTCAGAGCCCACCACTAACCCACCGGAGACAGAAGTTGACAAGCAAAGATCACATAACAAGGAGGAAGCAATGGCAGGGGATGGACTGGCCAGGGAGAGCTCCAAGCGAGAGGGGACCTGAGCTGGAGGATGAGGAGGCTGAGTCTAGGGGGTGGAAGGGAAGGGGAGTCAGTACAGCCCATCTGTGGACTGTGGGGCTCCTCCCCGCAGGTTGGTGACCTGAGTGATGGGCAGGGCAGGTGTGAGGACCCCACGCTGGGTACAATAGGGGTACGGAGAGATTGGGCCCACCCTTTGCAAGACGAGGGGCTGGTTCTGCCCTAGTGGTTTCTCCCCAGCACCGGCACATGCACTCTAAGGCAGACCTGACCTGCAGCAGCACCTGATCACCTCACGGGCACGACTTCACTCTTTTCTTTTGTGCTTATTAGCAATTTTTAAAATTTTTCTATAATGGTCATAATAAAAACCCATTGTTGCTGTTAGCTGCCATCAAGTCGGCCCCCGACTCACGGCGACCCCACACACAATGGAATGAATCACTGCTCAGTCCTGTGCCATCCCCATGATCGGTTAGGGATTGGACCATTGTGGTCCACAAGGTTTTCATTGGCCAGGCCTTTCTTCTTAGTCCATATTAGTCTGGAAGCTCCACTGAAGCCTGTTCAGCTTCATAGCAACACGCAAGCCTCCACTGACAGATGGATGGTGGCTGTGCATGAGTTGCATTGGCCAGGAATTGAACCCAGGTCTCTAGCACGGAAGGCGAGAACTTTACCACTGAACTGTCAATGTCCCATAAAAAAAAAATAGTGGTATGAAAAACTAGAAGCTATCCCCAGGACTTTACCCCTTGTGGCGTGGCAGGAGGCAGATTTGATGCCCTAAACCTGACCATGGCCAGGATTGCGGGGGGATCGTTGGGGGTGGGCACAGCCCAAGAACAAGGGACAGACGGCTACACAGAGACAACTCCCTCTGGGGGACTGTAGAGGGCATGAGTTGGACAGAGAGGGGCGTCTGGCCATCCACACAGGCATACACCCACTCGCTCCTCCCCTTTCTCCTAACTGCAAGCCATTGCTGTGGAGTCGATTCTGACTCATGACAACCTCATGTGCTTTAAATTTGAACTGTTCTCCATAGGATTTTCTTGGCTATAATCTTACGGAAACAGATCGCCAAGCCTTTCTTCTGTGACACTGCTGGGTAGGTTCAGACAGCTAACTTTTGGTTAGTAGTCAAGAGCAAACCGTGAGCGCCACCAGGGACCTCTCTCCTAACCGCAAGTACTGCGAATTCTCCGAGACAGGAATCGTAGTCTTTCCTGAGCTGCCATTAGCCCCTGGCATCTGGAGTTTAAGCTTGATTTCCCGCTTTACCTGGGTAACTGAACTGATTGTGCTCCCGGCTCCGGCTCACTAATTCTTGCAAATCCTTTAAAACTATTGATTTATTTGCCATGACTGTGGTTCTCAGAAATCTTGGGCAATAGTTGCATCTGCTAGCACAGGAGGAGACACCCGTGTTTTTCCTCTCCCCTGTGCGTCTCTCCTGCCTGTGCCCCATCCTGGCACCTACTCCCACCCCTTTCTGCCCGCTTGTTTTTCCTGGGGCAGGTCGCTGACTTTCCCGAAGTCCTGGCCGGCCAGACCCCTGACAGATTATGTTCGCAGGAAGAATACAGCAAAGGGAGGTTTTGTGGGATGCAGCACGTGAGAATTTAGACTTTGGGGTTGTGTCTGTGATTGTCGGGCTCCTTCTCCCCTTTGCTGAGAATACCATGTCCTCATCCAGGTTCCTGCTGCTCTTCTGTTTCCAAAGCGTGCCCTCCTCTTGGGTCCCCAGTGTTGGGGACAGAAGCCCTGGGCCTCCACATTCTGCCTCTTCCCCGGCTGGTGCTTTCTGTACCCATGCAAACAGCTGTCTCACCCAGGTGTGCAGTGCTTCCCAGGACCCCTGAGTGGGAGGGAGGTGAGCCAGGGCCTCTGGATGGACAGCAGACAGGTGACAGTCATGGTGGCCAGTTAGAGAGAAGGGCTATAGCCACCCTGGGAATGCAGGAAAGTGAGGGAGAAGGCAGGCCTTCCTGTGGCCCACCTTACCCTCTCCTGCCAGGAATAGAGGTAGCTCTTCACTTTTGCCCCAGATGTGCATTTTCAGACTAGACACCCGGGACCCCATCTTCTCCCTGAGTGGGGGCTGTGTTGGAGTGTGTGGTGGCCACTGTCACCTCATCCAGCTGTGCCTTCGCTTAGCTCTGTCTCCTGGGCAAGCATGTCTGGGGCCACATGCGGAGTCCCTGGGTGCCGCAAACGGTTAAGGTGCTCAGCTGCTAACCAAAAGGTTGGAGGCTCAAGTCTACCCAGAGGTGCCTCGGAAGAAAGACCTGGTGATCTACTTCCAAAAGATGAGCCATTGAAAACCCTGTGGAGCACAGTTCTACTCTGACACACATGGGGTCCCATGAGTTGGAATCAACTTGCCTGGTTTGGGGGTACATGCAGTACTGCTACATTCAGGTTACATCATTATTCAAATTCTGTGGCAAGGGGCTGGCTACAGACTCTCGTATGTGTTTAGAAATCTGACGTCTTGCCCCTAAAATAATTGGTCAAATAGAAGAATGTAAAGTGGACAGAGCTATGGATAAGGGCCTGGCCTGTGGCTCTTCATCACAGCAGGGCCCTCTGCACCCCACTGCCTGAGGGAGAAAGCCTGCAACCCAGGAGTCTGAGGGCACATCCTGGGGAAGGGAAGAGAGGCAGGCAACCAGCAAGTTGTTTCTGAACCCCACAGCCCAAGCCCAGCCCTGAGGTGAGCAGTGCCGGGGCACTGTATTAGTCAGGACTCCAAAGAAAGAGAACCAAGAGGAGATAGATAAAGATATAGACATAGACACAGATGTAGCTGTACGTATAGATGTAGATATATGAAGGATCCCTGGTGGCGCAGTTGTTGAAGCCCTCAGCTGCTAACCTAAGTGTCAGTGGTTCGAACCCACCAGCTGCTCTGCGGGAGAAAGATGTGGCATCCTACTTCCATAAAGAGATTTTTAGCCTTGGAAACCCTATGGGGCAGCTCTATTCTGTCCTATGTGGTCGCTATGAGTCAGAATTGACTCGATGGCAGTGAGTTTGGTTTGGTATATATATACAAATATATAAATATATATATATATACATACACACACATTTATATGTGTGTGTGTGTGTATACATATATATACACACGAGAAATAGAGATTTATTTTAAGGAATTGGCTCGTGTAATTGTGAGGCTGGCAAGTCCAAAATCGGTAGATCAGGTGACAGTCTGGAAACCCAGCAGTCTTGAGTCCAAAATCAGTAGGCCAGGCAACGGGCTGAACCCCCAGCAGGATGTCTGTACTACGGTCTGGAAGCAGAATCGTCCCTCAGGAACACCTCAGTTTTTGCTCTTCAGGCCTTCCACGGATGGGAATTCAGCCACGTCGTGGAGGGTAATCTGCTTTACTCAGAGCCACCTATTTTAAATGTTAGTCCGTCAACAAAACACCTTTACAGCAGCATCGAGACTTAACACTGGACCCAACAACTGGGCACCCAAGCCTAGCCAAGTTAGCACATATGATTAACCATCACAGGTGCCAAGGACAGGGACAGTGTCTGTGCTCAGAAAATCCTGGCCTTTGCTGCACACTACCTGGAGCTGGGAAGGCCTGTGGCCCTGCTTCCCTAGAGAGGTCAGAGCCCTTCTGGGCCTTCTCCAGGCCCTCGACAGCAGCAGCCCCCCCTGGCAGGATGTCCCTGTCTCCAGACACTTGCCCTCCAATCCATCCCACCCAGGTAGCCTGGGTGACATTTCTGAATTTTCCCTCCCAGACTTAAAATCTGTAAGTTCTTAACACAGCTTAGAGTGTCTTTTGTGGGGTGTCCCTGGCCTACCCCCCAACCTCATCTCCTGCCTGCCCCACTGTCTACACTCAAGCCTTACTTGCCTGCTGACCACCCTGGAATGTGTTCAGGGCCTTTGCACATGCAGACCACTGACAGAATGCCCTCCTGTCTACCCTTAACAGTCCTACTCACCTCCCAGGACTGAGCTAAATCCCCCCACCCGCCTGTGGAGCCCACCCTGAGCCACAGCAGGACTGCCCCTCGCACCCCTGCATGCCCCCAGCCCTGTGCATGCTCTGCTGTGGGCAGCATTTATCCCACTGTGTGTTACCCAGGGTGACACAAACGCACCCATGAGTCTGTGCCGGTCACAGACCTGGGATGCCAAGCCCGATCCCGCCCCGACAGTGAAACAGGAAAGGCATTTCTTGGAGGATGGGAAGCCAAGCTGGGATTTGAGACAGGAACAAAGGGAAGTGGCCAGATCTGCTGCAGGGACAGTCTGCCTGGCACCCTACCACTGGCACTGCCTCCATAGGACGCTCATCCCTGAGCCTCAGTTTCACACACCAGCACAGCCTCAAGTCACCACTGACTTCCTCTGCACCCCCTCCAGATTCATCATCCCAGGGCAGGAGCTTCTGACTGGTCCATCCCAGGTCTCACGGCTACATGCCAGCTGCCAGGGAGCCACAAGAGGGACCCGCCACCTTCTCTCGGCTCCCTCACTCACAGGTGCCCAGTTCCCCGCCTATCTTGCTTTTCTCCGCAATGGGAAGGGGATTCCAATGCTGAGCAACCAAACTGACCTCTGTCCACTGCAGCACCCACCTCCCCACCAGACTGCGAGCTCCTTGAGTCTGGAAACGGATTTCACCTTCATAGTCCAGGGCCTGGCATATGGTTAAAAGAAACGAACAACAACAATTTAAAAAGAAAAAAGAAAAACCACTTGCTGTTGAGTTGATCCCAACACATGGACACCCTATGTGTGTCAGAGTAGAACTGTGCTCCATAGGGTTTTCAATGGCTGATTTTTCAGAAGTAGATTGCCAGGCCTTTCTTCCGGGGTACCTCTGCATGGACTTGATCCTCCAACCTTTCAGTTAGCAGCTGAGCACATTAACCGTCTGCACCACCCAGGAACTCCTGGCGCATAGTAGGTCCCCAGTAAATGTGTATCAATATGATGAGCTGGAAAGTTAAGAATAATGCTTGCACGTATCCCCAGCTCCTCCTGCACCTTCTGGTCACTCCACCCCACCCCCTCCCTGCCCAGGCCGCCCAGCTCTCCCTCCTGTGGAGGCTTTCAGCACCCACAGCTGAGCGTTTCTGCAGCACCTGCCCAGCTTCTCACCGCGGCAGCTTGTCTCCTCCCTGGACTGCTGTCTCCCCTAGGGCAGGGGCTATCTGCTCACTACTGCGCCCCTCCTCCTGTAGCTCCCACCCCCACCCTGCCCCCACCGAGCACGCAACACCGTGTAGATACCAGACAAATGAGCTTTGGCCGGCTGAATCCCTGCTTTGGGAACTCAGAGTTGGGGATCAAATGGGTCGGAATAGCAGAGGGGCCATCTGGAAAAGGCGAATGGCATGATGGCGTGCGAAACGCCTAGGGGTATGTAGGCAGAGGGGTGCTGTGAGGGAGACCCAGGGGTGAGGTGTGGGAGGGACGGTGGGCCTGGCTGTGTGTGTAGGTCAGACCACTCACGGTTCATCCAGAGCAGCCATTTCAGTGTCAGGAAAATCTGAACCTTTCGCCCCCCTCTTACAATCCACCAGTGCTCCATCCCCAGTCTCCTGTGGGAGGAAGATCACAGTGGTTTTTGGTTTTCACTATCTGATATGGGTCTGCCTCCCTCTGCAACCTCTCCCCACGTGGCTCACACACACTACACATTCATACCCACACATTCATACCCACACGCACACATATGCACACACACACACACACAGTATGTAGCAGCCACACCCAGCAACTTGCCAGCCCCTAACATGACAAGCCTTTCACACTTCTCAGCCTTCTCCTTGTTGTTCACAGCTCACCCCTCCAGCCCACCTGGTGAGCTCCTTATCTTTCAAGTCTTCCTCAGCCAGCACCTCCTCTGTGGAAGCAGAATCAGCTGGCTCCTCTTCTACCCAGTGTTTGCCCATAAACTCTTCTTACACGGCGTTACAGTTATGTCTCCCGTAAAACTGAGAGCTCCCCCAGGTCTGGAAACATGTCCACTCACATGCATTCCTGATACCCCGCCCAGCACACAGGAGACAAACACCTGTTTAATAAATCAACAAATGGGCTGCGCAGACACAACATCTGAAGGTCCCAGATCCCGAGGTCTCAGAGTTGGCCTTTGAAAGGGGGTGTCCACAGCTAGGCCTCATCAGCCATGGGAGTCGGCTGTTCCGGGGCACCCCCTGCCCTCTCCAGAGCACTCCCTGCCATGGCCCCTGGCCCTTGGAGCTCTCCGAGGTGCTGAACATGGCCCCTCCCTGACCTTACCTGTCTGCCTTGGCATCTTGGCTCTGGTCCCTCCAGGCGGGGACACCCCCTGCCCCCGCCTTTCAAGGAAAACATGCAGAGTCTCTAAGTCAACATGCTGCAGGTAGAACACAGCCTCATGGGGGCCCAGAGTGTTATGTGAGCGCAGAGGGAGGAGTGAGGAATTACGGTGATTAGCCTCTGAGCCCCACCCCACCCTTGATATCAGATTCATCTCTGTTCCTGGGGCCAGACACAAGGCTCATCCTCCCCTGATCCTGAGGAACAAGGCCCCTAAGCACATCCCTTTTCCTGGTACCAGTTTCTAGCCCCTGGAGGGGACATCTGCCTCAAGAGGGGCTGTAGGGTCACTCACTTTCACTGAGACCCCTGGGGTTGGTTGGCTGGTCTAAATGACTCAGCTGGGGATGGCTTATCAGCTTGTGTCTGTTCTACATGGTCTCTCATCCTCCAGCAGGCTAGCCCGGGCTCATTCATATGGTGGTGGTAGCAGAGGTCTCAAGAGCATGAGCCCCTGGCTGCTCCCAGCCCATCTGCCCTGGCCTCCCACCTGGCCCTTCCGAGCCCAGCCTTCAGGTGCCCAGCCCCACAGAGCTCTTCAGGGCCTGACTTGACTCCCTGGTGCTCAATTCACTGCACATTGGCCCCCTCCCCTTGCCCAGCCCCAGCATCCCAGCTCCCTGCAGAGCTCTCTGTGCCCCTGGCCTCAGCCTCGTTTCTCACCGAAACCTCCCAAGCCCTGGCCTTCTCCTGAGGTCTCTGGGCCCTGAACTCCATGACATTCTTCATCCGCTCTTGCTCAGAATATTCCCATCACCCCTCAGTCTCCGTCCTCAAAGCAGGGGAAGGAGCCAAGGTGGAAGCTTCTTTACTGGGGGCAGGAAGGACTAACTGCTGCTAACGTCTGACCCAACCAGGGCACTTCCCTCCAACTGCAGCCTCAGGGTCTGCCCAGTGGGCTTCTCTGGCTCTGCCAAGGTACTACCCCCAGCTCCAAGCTCCTCCAAGCATCCAGCCCCTCTGGCCCTGTGCCTTAAGCTGGTGCTGAGGTCCTGACACTCTGTCCCCTGGCCTCCCATACTCCTTCCCAAACTAACAGATGTTCCCTTCAACTCCGATGCTGAGGCCACAGGCAAGAGCTGTCAATGAATGTGACCAGTTATTGGCTCGTGTTTGGGCAGATGGGCACCTGGAGAGTGGAGAGGACAACTTCTCTCTGGCCCTGTGTGTGAAGGCCTCTGTCTGCTGTGTTGACGGAGGGCTCCAGGCCACATTTGTGTTCAGTGGCTGCTGAGGTGGTCAGCCCTGCCCAGGAGGGCCATTCAAGGCCCTTCAAAGCCACTGGAGCTGAACAGAAAAAATAAGTTCCTAACCAAGGAGGAGCTAGATAACGGATGTAACAATGCTTTAGCAACTGTAGGTTGCTGTGCAAATTGCGGGGTGATCTCTGTTATTAGCAGAGCCTAATTGCTTCACTAGGAGCCCTGGTGGCACAGTGGTTAAGAGCTCGGCTGCTAACCAAAAAGTCAGCAATTCAAATCCACCAACCACTCTTGGAAACCCTATGGAGCAGTCCAACTCTGTCCTATAGGGTAGCTATGAGTCGGAATCAACTGGACACCAACAGTTTTTCTGTTGTTTTTTTTTTAATACCTTCACTGGTGTCTCCTGAACGGTCCACTCTTCTATATTCTCCTCACCACAAGTTAGAAGAAGCTTGACTTTTGCATTCTCTCTCTCTAATTCCACACAGCTGTGACATTTCAGATGGTTTTAATGCATCACGTTTTGGGAAGCTTGTTCATACCACCCAGCACACATCTGCATGTGGCCTGCAACCCCCTAAATTCCAATCAGAAAGAAACTTTTTGGGCAAAGCATGGTGCTAAGTGCTCAGGGGGCCAGAGAACAAGCCCTCAGGAGATTACAGCCTAGGAAGGAAACAGACAGACACTCCTCTGGAATAGGCTGCTAGGAATCTGTACTGCAACTGAGCCACCAACAAAGTTTCCTGGGACCACAGAGGAGGACGTTAACTCCAACTGGGGAACTCAGTAAGAATTCTTAGAGAGGCTGAGATTTAAGCTGAGGTGTGAGGGATGGACAGAACTCCAAGAAATAAGTGTGGGGAAGCTGTGGCCCAAAGGGCAGAAAGAGAAACAATCACCGTGAGCTAACAGGACATGAATGTAGAGACAGTTGAGGGGTATGTTGGGATGGAACAGAAGATGAAATGGTGAACAAAGACCAGAGCAGGTCACAGAAGGCTCTGAGAGCCAACCATGAAGAACTTGGAAAGGCATTGAGGCATTCCCTGGCTGGGTGGGCCTCTAGTGAGGAAAGAGCTGACAAGCTAAAGGCCTTACACAAGGTCACAGTGGGAAGTGTGGTGATTCGGTAGCTAGACCCAGGTCTTCCAGCCAGGCTGCCCCATACTCCAGCTGGCAGCTGACTTACAGAGGTCAGTCCTTGGGCCTAAGGGACAGAAGCACAAACCCAGGGAAAGAGAGGGGATGTTTCTGTTAATTTCATGAAGGTCTCAAAAATATCTTATGGAGAAAAATTTAACTGACTTTTGTATCATCTAACGAGGCTCTGTGGAGCCCTGGTGGTGCAGTGGTTAAGAGCTTGGCTGCTAACCAAAAGGTTGGCAGTTTGAATCCACCAGCCGCTCCTTGGAAACCCTATGGGGTAGTTCTACTCTGTTCTGTAGGGTCACTATGAATCAGAATTGACTCCATGGCAACGGGTTTGGTTTGGTTTTGAGAAGGCTCTGTAATACATTGGGTTGCCATGAGTTGGGATAGACTCGACAGCAACAAGTTTTGGTTTAAGAAGTCATAGAATTTTCCAGCTGGAAGGTAATCTTCAGTTCCGTCCAGCAAACAATATCAAGCACCCCCTCGTGTGCATGTCAGGGGCTATAGGGATGGAGAGGACCTTTGGTGCCAATTTCACTGGTAAAGAAATAGATCTTGTCACCCGGTGTTGGACAGCTTGGAACAGGCAGATAAATGGCAAGAATTTCCATTTGGACAAGAACAACCATGTCTCCTCACTAAACCAGACAAGAAATCAGAGTCGTTCACACTTGCCTCTCTGGAGGACTCAGTTTCCTGGGAGGGTTTGTGGGCAGGGGGGTTCAGACATCTGAACAGGAGCTGGAAGCTGGCCAGGGCTGGCGCAACTCCCCTGGAGAGCCTGCCCCTCCAGCCCAGGCTGGGCTGCAGCGCACAGGGCTTTGATTCTGTCTGGCGTGGAAGCTGGAGCCTGGCTGGCCCTCAAGAACAATTCTGCACCCAACTCTTCCTTGCAGAAGGACGGGGGAGTCATGTCTGATCAGATCGGGGGAGTGAGAGAAAGGAAGGAAGCATTTGGCTTGGGGGCCCGTGGCCTTCACAACAAGTACTGACCAGCAGCGTGGCGAGGCTTTGTTTAAGGAAAGCTCCATTTGTCCCCACAGTGTCTGCACACGCCGGGCACCTCCGCTCCCGGATGAATTATCCTCTGGGTGTGCATGACATAGTCTTCGCTGGGCTTTCTCAGTATATTTCACAACTGCTCTGAGTTTATAATTTTTTCAGGCCCTTTTTCAAATATGTGTCATAAATACCAATAGAATCGGGACCATTTGTCACCTAGCTGGGTTCTTACTTGAGCTTTGAAAAAAATTATTTGGCCGCAGAACCTTTCTCGGGGCTCTGATTTAATGGACTTCTCTGCTGCAAAGCCACTGAAATTCTTTGCCTTTTAATATTTGACATCTCTTCCTCTTTATTACCACCTCAGACAGCCCTTTTAGTTCAACTGGAACGAGCCCATTAGTCTCTGACAAATAACTTGTGTCGTTTGGTGAAAAATATACAGAAGTTTGGCTGCAACTTCATCTCCAGTCTTGGTTCTGTTTGTGGCCTCACACTCCTCTAAACAAAGCTTCCAGCCCCCAGGCAGACCCTCCCCAGCGCCCCCTTTCCCTCTGAGGCCATTTGCTGCTGGGTTCCACAGAGCCAGTTTGCCCTAACCACCTGTAATGGGGCTTAAGACTGGAGTAGACATGTCTATGACTGGGTATTATAAGGCAGTGTTGGTCCAGTGGTAGAATTCTTGCCTTCCATGTGGAAGACTCAGGTTTGATTCCCAGCCAGCCAATGCACCTCATGCACAGTCACCACACGTTTGCATTGGAGGCTTACAGGTTGCTATGAGGCTGAATGGGTTTAATGGAGCTTCCAGACTAAGACAGACTAGAAAGAAAGGCCTGGCAAACTACTTCTGAAAATCAGCCAGTGAATACCCTATGGATCACAACAGCCCGATTCACAACCGATCATGGGGATGGTGCAAAAGGGGGCAGTATTTCATTCTGCTGTGCGTGGGGTTGTCATGAGTCTGGGGCTGCCTTGATGGCAGTCAACAACAACATGACTGGGTGTAAGGAATTGGCCTCAAACTGAATCACAGAGGAGAAACTGACACAAGAAGAGTTTTCTGTGAACTTGAATCCATCATTCATGCCTTCTGTATTAGTTGAGGAGTCCTGGTGGCACAGTAGTTAAAGTGCTTGACTGCTAACCAAAAGGTTGGGGGTTCGAGCGCACCAGCTGCTCCACGGGAGAAAGATGTGGCAGTCTGTTTCCGTAAAGATTGATAGCCTTGGAAACCCTATGGGGCAGTTGTACTCTGTCCCACAGGGTCACTATGAGTCGGAATCAACTCAACGACAGCGGGTTTGGTTTTTTGGTTTATATTAGTTGGCTTTTGCTGCATAACCAACCACTCTAAAATTTAGCAGCTTGAAACAGCAGCCACTTATTTAGATCTTAATTCTGGGGTTAGCAATTTGGGTTAAACTCAGCTGATGTGGGTCAGGCTTGGTTGATCTTGGCTGGGGTTGGGTGGTCTAAGTGGCTTAGCTGGGACAGCTTGTGTCTGTTCCACGTGGTCTCTCATCCTCCAATAGACTAGCCCTCGATGGGAGGAGCTGCAAAGAATTTTTGCAATCTACCACACCTGCTGTATATCTGCTAGGCCCTGTGCTAAGTGTTGAAGATAAAAGTATGAATAAAATGCAGTCTAGTGCAAATGGCAGATGTGTAAATAAACAATTACAACCCATAGTGTGCTATAAAGAATTAAGCATAAGATGCAGAGGATGGCGGAGGGCAGGGGGATGTGGGAAGAAAAAGAAAAAGAGGCTAACAGGCCTGGGACAAGATAACACCATAACTGGTATTGAAGGATAAATAGTAATTAGCCAGAGGAAGAAGCAGAGAAGAAAGTCGGGCAGAAGGGGCGGAGAGATGGAGAGCTAGGAGAGGGGCCCTGCCTGGGGTGCAGTGAGGCTTCACTGGAGAATAAAGTACCAGCTGGGAGTGGAGGAGCTGCTCAGCCTTGAAACGTTTTGTTTAAGCAGGCTGTGGCCGGGGTGCTGTGTGGAGGTGGCTTGGAGGGGACAGGCTGGAAGCAGGGACATCTTTGGAGGTTGCTGCAGTGACTCGGGTGGTGGCTCAATTAGAAAAAGAGAATGGATGTGAGATTTTTAGCAGATGAAACAGACAGGACTTGGTGTGGGGGTGAGGGGGGAGTCAGGAGGAGGCCTGGGGAACGGGGTTGGTGGTCTGTGGGGAGGGGCCCAGGCAAGGCTCCTGGCAGCCTGCTTTCTGACAGGTGGTCCTGAGCAGGGGGATTTCCTCACTAGGGGGCCAGGCAGAGGGCCGAGGGCGGCCACTTTTGTGGGCAAGGTGAGGGCGTGGGGTCTCACAGGCACAGATGGGACACTGCAGGCAGAGCTGCAGAGAGCAGGAAACACTTCCTCAGGCTCAGCCAACAGCGAGGGTCCTGAGGAAAAGGCTTTGCTCCACCAGGTGGGGAGGGCCCAACCCTGGGGTTGCTCAGGCTGGCCAACCTTTCACCCACCTGGCCCTGCAGAGCCTCTGCCTGAGGAGGGCCCTCCCCCAGAAGCCTGAGGCAAACAAATTCTGCACCTGCCATGAGCAGGCTCCATGCTGGGTGCTGGGGAGTCCACAAAGGAGACCCGGCCTGGGCCACCACCCCTGGGGTTGGCAGACCTCCCATGCCTGGGAACTGGCCCTGCTGGCTGGAAGGCTTCCCCAGGTACCCACAGTCCTCCGAGCTCCCCCAAGGTTAAGGGGTTGCCCTTTGCCAGGACATGGGGTGGGGAGGAGCCCCAGCCGGGCTCTCCATGAGTCGTCTTGCTGTAGATTCTGGGTCATGGCATCCTCCCTGGCATCACTTCCCTGCTCCCCTCTGATAATCAGAAACCAATTGCTATCAAGTTGATTCCAACTCATGATGACCCCATGTGTGTCAGACTAGAACTGTGCTCCAGAGGGTTTTCAGTGGCTGATTTTTTGGAAGTAGATCTTCAGGCCTTTCTTCTGAGGCGCTTCTGGACTCAGACCTCCAAGCTTTTGGTTCGTAGTTGAGCATGTTAACCTTTGCACCACCCAGGGACTTCCCTCTCATACTCCGAAATGCCGTGGCTCCCCAGGCTGGGCACACAGCAGCAGCAGTAAGCACAACCAGCTGATCAATACTTCGAATGCATGTGCAGCCCTGCTGTGAAAAAGCATTGCCTGGTGAGACCTTTTATAAATTGAAAAATTCTTCTGAAAGTAAGTAATCCTCCCCAACTATCAAATCCAGATTTCCACAAAGTGAGGGTCGCAGAGAGCAGAAAGCGCCTATGTTGACAATGGTGACACCTGGATCTCCAAGCACCTTCCGGTTCTGACCCCAGAGTTCCTGGAGCAGCGGCGCTTGGCAGGCCTTGCTGCCAGGGCTGGGGCTGCGGATATCAGCATGGCTGTGTCCTGGTTCTGAAGTACAAATCGTCAAAAACATTCACAGTGTTTCGGGCCCAGGAGAAGGGGGCATTTTGTGTACAGTCGTGTTTCCCGGCCCTCTGAGCACTGGTCAACTCAGCAGGCACGTGGGGCCACATGTCACTCACTGAAGCATGACATCCAGGAAGCAACAGAGCAGGCATCCCTAACCCTTTGTGCTTGAGGGAATTAAGGCCCAGAAGGCTGGGGCACCTTGCCCAGGCCACACAGCCAACTGGGGGCAAAGCTGACCTAGAACCAGGCTCGAGGTCTTCGGACTCTCAGCCCAGAACTCTTCCCCGCCCCGCACACCGCGTCACTCAAAAACCTGGCATGACCCGCCTGGCTCGTGGTCTGGGGATTCATTCAGCTGGTGGCTCTTTTTGGAGTTGAGGTGTGTGAGTATAGCAGTGTAGCCTTACCTTGCAGACCTTTCCGAGTCACCTTATACATGCCCAAGCCATCTGCGGTGCTGCCTCCTCCCACAGCCTCCTCTCCTGCCCCCGCCTCTGTCCACGGCCTCCTGCACATCTCCCCTGGGCACCCCGAGGGCCCATCCCGAAACTAAACTTATCATCCACTCCCATCCTGGATGTCCCACTACAGAAACCCAGATGTCATCCTCACTCCTCACGTCCCCTCCACATTCCTTCTGAATGATGGCCACAGCTTCCACTGCCTAAATAGTTCTCCTTCTCCAACCTGTTCCTGCTGTCATTTCCCACTTGGATTATAGAGAGATCATCACCATCAACAGTAACGTGGAGTCTTCAAATGAGCGCTCACTATGTGCCAGGCACGCTCTCATTTAACCTGCAACACATGAGGAAGCGGGGTTTTGGGGACGTTAATTAACCTTCCCAAGGCCACACGCTGATAGGGTGGAGAGTTTGGGTTCACATTCAGACCTGGCTCTTAGCCATGCCCTCCATCACTGGGCTTCCTGCCTCCCCTCCAGGCTCCAGCCCATCACTCCCTATCCAGCCTCCACGCTGCTGCCAGAGTGGTTCATCTGCCACCCAAGTCTAATCATGTCACTCGCCTGCTCAGAATCCCTTGGGAGCTTTGTGGTCCCCACAGGAGTCAGTTCAAGATCTGTCCCACTCGCCACCCCGTTGCAGCATCCTCCATGCCCTCTTTAAATCTGCTGCTTGGTGCCTGCTGGTCTCTCTGGGGTTCCTGCCCCTTCTTGCTCCAGGTGGAGCCTCTGGGAGGCTATAGCCACATCCCTCCACACTCCCCTGTGGAGGCCCTGCTGTGACTCCAGGCTCAGCCTGACGGTGGGGGTCCTGGGGCTTAGTGACTCAAATTGCCCACGGCTCCCAGAGGGCCTCTCAGTCCCTGCATGCAGGTGTTCTCAGGGACCCCCTTCTCACCATCTGCCCTGGTCTTCAGTCAAGCCCACTGTGTCCCCACAAAGAAAGGGCTGCCTGACCTCCCAGGCCTTCAAAGCCCTCCCATCCTTGAGTTCGTCTTGATCCTCTGACCTTCCCTATGCTCTGGGGAACTGAAGCAGGATCCTCCATCCCCATGTGACAGATGTAGAAGCAGAGGCTCAGAGAGGCACAGGCACTTGTCCATGCACATACAGCATCAGTGGTGGAGCTGGGCCCAGGAGTGTGTCTTGGCAGGCAGCCAATGCTGGCCCGTGGGCAGTTGTGGACAGAGATGGCTGGTCAGGCTGAAGTAGGGCATGCTGGAGGGAAGTTCTAGAACATCAGCCAGCGTTCAGCATAGACCTGGAGGGGTTGGAGTGATAGAGAGGGCCTGGACGGGGGGACTCACTCAGACCACCCAATCCCATTCACCTACCAAAAGAAATAGTCCTGCCTGATGACGGGCTTGGTCATTCTGGCCGAGGAATAGGGTCCTCTGATGTCCGGCTCCCAGGCACGCTAAGGGCAGACTCCGTCCAGCAGCTTCAAACCTATGTGTAGAGCCCGAAGGGCAGGCAGGCGAGGCCAGGCCAGGCGAGGCTGGGGGAAGCACTGGTCGTCTGAAGGCCCTAACTTCTGCGAATGAAAGAGTAAATATAAACTAAACGGGGTAGCTGGCAGACTCTTTCCTCCCTCCCTCTTCTGAGCCTTGGGGTGGGTCTGGTGGAAACTTCTGACATCCCCACGTCTGGAGCTCGCAGGCCTTGGCGCTCTAGGTGGCCAAGACACCAGGCAAAGGTAGGTGCACACCAGGGTGGCGGGCCCCAGAGGCCACTTCCGGGGACGTGCTGGGGCTGCAAGCCAGGCTCCTAATGCTGACCCCCGCTCCCAGGGGAGCGTGGGATCCCTGAGAGCATGACCCAGGAAACAGGAGGAGGTTCCAAGGGTCCCTGTCACCTGCTTGCTTCCCCCGACTATCCCTATAAGTGTGAAAAGGGAAGGAGGGGCTCGCCAGGCCCCCCTGCTGTCTCTCGGCTGGTGCTCCCCACTTACCCCTCCCTGAGGAGCTCGCCCCACTATGGCTGTGAATGTCTAACATAAGGGATGCTGTTTTTGCAGGTTTTGTGGTTTTTGTTTCTTTGACCCATATCCAGCCCATCTTACATCACAATGCCACGCTTTACTTGGTATCAGTTACATCAGCACTCATTGGCATTCGGAGAACTTGTTACGTAGTTGATATAACAGGTTTTAATTGTCTGTGATAATGTATTCTCTATGTTTCCAAATGTCAGTATGGGACTCTTTTTCCCCCAACCTTTCAATTTCTGGGTTTGATTTAGTTTTTTTATAGTATTTTTTTTTATTGGTGTTCCTTTGTTTATGTAGTCCCTCCCCGTTCCTGCTTGTTTATGCATTGTTTGTGACTTCTTTGGCTGTCAGTGTTGAGCCAGTCTTGCCAAGAAACAATATCAAGTATTTCCTATTTCTCGACTTCTTGAAAAAAATTTTAATAAATTAAAAAAAAAAAAAAAAAAACTCTTAATGGGAACCTGGCCCTGTCTGTCTTCTCTGTTCTGCAGAAATGTTGAAGGAGTTGAACCAGCAACGCAGAGCGAAAGCGTTTACAGACCTGAAAATTGTTGTTGAAGGCAGAGAGTTTGAAGTCCACCAAAATGTTCTAGCTTCCTGCAGCTTGTATTTCAAGGACCTGATTCAAAGGTTTGCCTTCCTTCCAGCTGTGGTCGGGTCTGTTCCTTTGTAGGACGCTTTTGTGTCGCTTTTCTCCTCCCCTCTCTTGCAGGTTCCTGACGCGTGACTCCCTGTCACAGAGCCAGTAGCCATCTCACCTTCTCCTACTCCTCCTCCTCCTCTCACACACAGCCTCAGAGCAGCCACTGCCCCAGCCCTCCCCACACAGCTTTTCTGGTCACCAGGGGCCTCTGCCAGCAGTAGACTACACCCCTACCCTGACCCTAGGATCCCCCGTTCTCAGTGACTCACAAGCCTTCTCTGAGATTAGGATGACTGTAGACTCCATTTTAAGAGACCACTGCACACTGCCCCCACTGGACCAGCACGGGGTCCCCTGCGCTATCATCACTGCTGTCGATGGCGAACTTAATGCCAGGAAAGCACATCGACCAGACTGTCCCCCACTGAGGAGCATGAGTCTCCCAGGGGGCCGCTAGTCCCCAGCCCAAGTCAGGAGAAGAGACTTATAGCCAAAGCCTCTTTCACGCTGCATGTCTTGAGACTTGTTCCCTGAGCCTAAGCCGGCGAGGTCTGAGCACGGACCAGGTGTGTCCTAAACACGGTCTCTCAGCCTTGGCTCCCCTCCCGCTCTGTCCCTTAACCCGGCTATTTCTACCTGAGTGAGTCTTAATGGTGCATGAGCATCTTCTTCCCCGCCCCCCACCCCATTACGTTGAGTTTTTAATTTGTCTGCTTCATACCCTTGCAAAGAAGTCAGGGACCACCTTCTAGCTCCTTAGTGAGGGAGAGCAGCAAGGGGGGCCTGCCCAGGGTAACGCTCATGTTTCTCTCACCCATCAGCAGATTAATGCCGCTGCTCATTTTGCCTTGCAGCCTCTCCGGGGCAGACGCGGAGCCGGGACTGTGCTCAGAGTGGGAGGACAGGACCTCTGCTTGCTTCCCAGTGCTCTGTTTGAATTGCCAACTAACCCCGGAGTGACTGTGTTTTGTTTCAGGATGGCACACTGGCTGGCACCTCCTTTCTGATCCATTGGGTCCTTTCTGCCCAGCCGCGCTGACCTCAGTGGTGCAGGAAGGGGCAGGCTCTTTGTAACTTCTTGTCTCCTGGGCCACTCGGGTCTCCTGCCCCAGTGCTTGGGTTCTCGCTGTACGAGCACAGGGCTCTGGGTGGAGGGGCACGTTCAGTGGCTTCTTCGGGCCAGGAAGGTCATTGTGCCACCACGCTTGGCAAGTTCTGGAAGCAGCCCTGATCAGCCCCTGGCTCTGGATTGCAAATGTGGCGTCCTACGACCTTGGCCTCTGCTCCAGATGAGCTGGAGAGGACAGGATGCAGGAGCAGGTCGGTACTGAAGGATGGCCCAGCCCTGGGCTAGAGGGCAATGGGGAAGATCCTCTGCCTACCTTCGGAGACCCTACTTTTATAGCCCAACACTAACACCCACAGATAACAGGACACCACTAGGTGGGATCCCAAAAGGGGTAGGTAGAGCAAGCCGTGAAGGCTTCTGGGACAGGGCAGGAAGAGGGAGGAAGAGGATTCCAAGGGGGAGATAGGCATAAGTAGTGAGGGACAGGAAGAGTGCCTTCCCAGAGATGGGTGTGATCTAGGGCGGCAGGCAGGCCCTGACCCAGGGTTAGGACTCTGAGCTTGGTCTTAGGGTATGGGGCTGTCAGGAGCAGTGGGGAGGGGGTGCCCACCTGGAGGTGAGGCACAGTAGGATCACCTCAGGGACCTTAACTGGAGAGGAGGGTGTGGCTGAAAGGCAGTGGCTGGAGGGGAGCAAGCACCCTGGTGGGAGCTGGGAGACCTGGGTTCTGCACATGACTCTGACTATGACCTCTGTCCTAGGTGACTGTCCTATGACCCCAGGCAGGTCCCGCCCTCCCTCTCAGGCCTCGAGTTGCCTCATCTGTGAGCAGGAGGCTGGTTGAAATGATGTCCAGCCCCCTTATAGCTCGGACATCTCAGGGGGCGGTGAGGGAATGGGCAGGGCCAGCGCCGGGAATGCTTCCCATACAAGCCCAGGACACGGGATAGGTGACAGTGAGGGGTCAGCACATCCATGATCACAGGGAGGAAGGCAGGTCCACAAGCCAGCGTGAGAGGAGAGCTAGGAAGGGGGTGGGCACTGGGGAAGATGATGAAGTCAGCTTTTGGATGTGATGCTTGTCAGCAGCCTGAGGGACACTCAAGCAGAGCTGCCTGGTGGGCGGCCAGTGGATGGATGCAAACCAGAGAGGTCTGGGCCTGGTGACAGTCTAGGGCCCTCAGTCTGCAGGAGGGTCACTCAGGGAAAGAGGGTGGGAGGAGTGGAGGCCCAAGCAGAGCCTGAGGCACCCCTGTGGTTGAAGATCACAATGTTAATTTGCAGCCATTTCGAATTTTATTTCCCTAGTCCTAACCACCGGCATACATCACCATTTATGCTAACAGCAGCAAACAAATTCCTTCTGTAGGGAGAAAAGCAGAATCTTTACTCAGAGCTGGTTTTCTTTCTAGCCATGTAAAATCAGAGCAGGCAGTTTCAGCCTCCTTCGTTCCTGTGACCCTGGAGGCCCAATGCACAGCAGCCAGGGTGGCCTGGAGTCACAGAGGTGGGGCTGCTGTCTCAGGCGTCTGCGCTCTTGTCACAGGAGGGACAGGGACCATCTGTGCGAGGTGGACCCCAGGGCACACCTGTCCTGGAACTCGCCTTCATGAGGGCTGCATGGTTCTGGAAAAGACCCACCCACAGTGGGCTCCTGTAGGGGAAGGTGCCTCACCCTCTGCTGTCCCAGGACCCCAGGCCTAGAGGCTTAGGCTGGACTCTTTCCTACCTCCAGCCTGGAGGAGGTGACGTGCCTACCACTCCAACCCCAGCGAGGATACTGTCCCAGCACCCCAACCCTGGCAAAGACACTGCCCCCAGCCCCAGTGTGAATTCCCTCACCTGCAGCCACAGGAAAGGCATAGGCGAAGCCAAGTTATTTCCTCATTAGTCACTTAGCAAACAAGCAGAGGCTCCCCCTACACAAGATGAGTGTCTGTCCTCAGGCAGCCCATAGTCTTGGGGGAAGGGGAACTGTAAGCAAGTATTAATCGCAGAGCAGAGTGAGGGCAGAAATGGAGATTTAGGGGCTCACAGGCAAAGTGCCCACCTCTCTGTGAGAGGGGATTCAGGGAGGGCTTCTTGTAAGAGGTGGCATCTGCCATGGGTTTCAAAGGAGGGTTTTGAAGAAAAGGAAGCTGCCAGGCAGACAAGTGAGGAGAGAGAGGGAGAAAGCAGCATAAGTAAGGTCATGGACAAGCAGGAGGTTGACAGCACTACCAGGAACTGCAGTGTCAAGTGTGAAGGTGACAATGGAGAGGATGAGGCTGCAGAGGGAGGCAGGAGCCAGATACCAGCAGCTTTGTTTTAAGCCTGGGGGTGGCATGGCCAGATTTGTGTTTTATAAAGAAATGACGATGAGACCGGGAGTGGAGAGCCAGCTCAGAGCACCCTCTCTGACCAGTGGCCCGGTGGCCCTTCAGCTCAGTTGCCTGTCAGCACCACAGATGGGTCAGGGCAGAGTCTGGCCAGAGCCCCTTCTCCAGGTCCAGGCCCCAGGCTGACCCCTCCCTTGCCCATGCATCCTTCCAGCATCTTTCCCTTAAGTCTTGCCATATTGAATTTCAAACTCTTGTCTTTCCTCTGACAAGAGCAAGATCTATCCTCAAGGAGACTTGTAGAGGTGGCTAATGTCATGCTGGAAATCCTCCCACTAGCCCTAAGAGGCAGGTACTCTTAGCACCCTCATTTTACAGATGAAGAAGTTGAGGCTCAGAGAGGTTTAGTAGCTAGTAGATTTGTGATTTTAATTGAGGACTGATTCCAAAACTTATGTTCATAGCTTCGGTTTGCCAACACAGAGAAGAACAAAAATGTAGTGCTTATATGGAGCCCTGGTGGCACAGTGGTGAGGTGGTATGGCTGCTAACCAAAAGGCTGGCAGTTCGAATCCACCAGCCACTCCTTGGAAATCCTATGGGGCAGTTCTACCCTGTCCTGTAGGGTCGCTGTGAGTCGGAATCAACTTGATGGCAATGGGTTATTTGTGCACAAAGTCTATGAGGAAGGAAAGTGAACTCCCAGGGCTGACGGTGTGGACTCGTACACAGGAAAAGGGCTCACAGATTGTGTGTGCGCGCGTGTGTATGCACACGCCTGTTAGAAACACTTGTGAACTGGCCACAGGACCTGCCCAAGGAAAATGTGATCCCCCTCAAGAACAGGCGCCTCAGTCACAGGCATTCAGCCCATACCTGGGTGGGCTGCACCCTTTGGGGCGAGGGCTGGAAACCGAGGAGGCCTTGGAGGAGAGTGAGTGAGGCAGAGCCTGTGCTGAGAACGCTGGGCCTGCCACGTCCATCCCTTTGTTATGCCACCTGAGCCCTGTGGTGCAGGAAAAGGAGCTGGGCCTCGTCTGGACCATCAGAGGGGCTGCGTGACATAACAGCCGTCCCTCCCTCACATCCAGGATTGGAGAAAACTCAGCAGGATTGAGTGGAGCTTTAACAAGGAGAAGAAAACAGCTGAGCCCAGGCTTCCAGAAGGAAGGAGGACCTTTCTGAGCAGGCTAGACCTAGTAAGACCTGGCAATCTGCTTCCAAAAGCCTTGACAACCCTGTGGAGCAGTTCTAGTCTGCACACATGGGGTTGCTGTGAGTCAGGATGGATTCAACGGCAACTAACAACAACAACAAAACCAGTAGGGGACTCCCTGGGTGGCGCAAACACACTTGGCCGCTAACTGAAAGGGTTGGAGGCCTGAGTCCACCCAGAGGTGCCTTGGAAGAAAGGCCTGATGATCTATTTCCAAAAAAATCAGCCATTGAAAACCCTCTGGAGCAGCTGCACTTTGCCACATGTAGGGTTGCCATGAGTCGAAATCGACTCCTACAGCAACCAGTTTGGTGTTTGGTTAGACCTATATAGGGGTCCTGCGGCTGCAGCCTCCCAAGTCCAGAGTCGCTTCCCAACACCAATGAGCAGGACCTAGATCTGCCCTGGATTTTCTTTTTTGGCCTCTGGAGGAGATGCCCTCCATTTATCCTTTGGGGCCACAGGAGACATTAGCTGCAATGATGCCAGTCACTCCAGCTCACTGGCGGGGCCACCTGCAGTCTCCAGCAGAGAGGAAGAGGTACTGCCCTCCTTGTCAGCACTTCCAAACACACTCCCCATACCCATGTGTGGGAGAAAATGCTCAGCCAAGGAGCAGAGCTACACCCCCATCAAACTAAATGGGACAGACACCTGAAGCTGGCATTGGACACACCAGCTGAGACTTTCATCTCACACAAGCTGTAGGAGCCTATGACACATTTGAATGATACCTTGTTTTCATATTGAATGAAAACAGATGGACAAAGTAGCTGACTTTTCTAATTTTTACAAAGCCCCATATATAGGCTCTGGGCTTTTCACTCCCTCTCCAGCAATGATGGAGGAAGCTGTGGCGAATATGTGTCAGAGTAGAGCTGTGCTCCATAGGGTTGTCAGTGGCTGAGTTTTCAGAAGTAGATTGCCAGGCCTTTCTTCCAAAGTGCCTCTGAATGGACTCAAGCATCCAACCTTTCAGTTAGCAGTGGAGCACATTAATCATTTGCACCACCCAGAGCCTCCACTGGCTAAAAGGGCCTACCTAATTGAGTAACACAGATCCTGAACATAGAGGAACCCAATACACTTGAATAATCAAGCAATACACCTTTCGTCTCCTCTGTGAAGCTGGGCATTTGTGAGCGGCAGCACCTCAGGTAGAATCAGCTGGATAACAAGAGGAATAAACACAGATCTCTGATGCTGGCAAATTATATGAGCGAGATCCATCACCAAGTCATGACGTGTGGACTATGGCTGGCCTGAGCCACACAAGTCCCCAAGACCCCGTGAGACTTCTACATACCCATAGAGCCCATGATGACATGCTCCAGCTTCTATGCATGGGGCAGGGTGAGAATCACACCGGAAAGGCAGGGCTATCCCTGCCAAGCAGATCAGGGTCCCAGCCATGTGCGTCACCTGCCCTGTCCCACCACTGCCCACCAAAAAAGCAAACCAAACCAGGTGCCGTTAGGTTGATTCCAACTCATGGCGACCCCACGTGTTTCAGAGTAGAACTGTACTTACTCCATAGGGTTTTCAAGACTGAGATTTTTCAGAAGTAGATCGACAGGCTTTTCTTCTGCGGTGCCTCTGGATGATCTGAACCTCCAACCTTTCGGACAGTAGTCAAGCACTTGACCGACATTCCATTATTCCAAGGGTCCAGACAATGCACAGTTCCAACTTGCAGTGTACACTGAATCTAGAGAGGGCAGTTCTTACCCCAGAGAAGCAAATGGCTAATGGGTGGGGTTTCAGACATCCAAATATTTGGGACTCTGCCTTCCTGGCACACCCAAGTACTCAGGACTGCCGAGCAGGGGCTGTGTCCCATGCCCTGGGCTCTTCCTGGGCCACAAAGCCTTCATGGAACAAGGAGACTCCAGGAAGTTCTAATCTTCCACCAGAACCCTTGGGCCTCGGTGTGGGGTCTCACCCACATGCTCCTGCCTCCCCAAGTGTCAATTTCATGGACGGACATGCCTGTCCTGCCCTGCTCCACCTCCCTCCAAGGTTGCCCCTAGCAGCTCCCCAAACCACTCTGTGGGGCTGAATGGAACAGAAGGCTCAGATGCCAAGAACCAGCTTAAAACAGGGCCCAAACGATCATCTGTGGAGCAGTCTGCTCCCCATCTGTGACAGAGGCCACCATCAGGACGGGTGATTCCCAGGGGTGTCTGCTCAGAGAGGGAGGAGGCGTAAGGAGTCCCGAGGTCTACTTCTCAGAGGTGGAGCACCTCAGCTCTCCGGACCACCATCCAAAGCCCGTGTGGCCCATAAACTTGTGTGTGTGCGCATGAACACACACAAGGCGTCCCTGGGCCAGCTTTCCCTCCTCCAGACCATCAACTCAGCTGCCCGACGGTCTCCATCACATTCCCAAGTATTCCTCTGCAGCCAGTGGGGTGAGTGTTCAGCTCACAGTTTCTGGCGTCTGGTCCCAGGGGCCTCCCATCACTCCCTGCAGACCCTTTGCCCAGCGGTCCACTTTAGCCCTAGAAAGCACCTACAAGGCTCTCTGTCACCTGTGCTTCCCCACAGAATCCCTGTGCCCCTCAGTCATGCAGGCACCGGCTTGTCCCCAGTGAATGTCCCTGGCTCAGACTCTGGGCAAGATGGGCAAGTCTTTGCAAGTGCCACCATGCTGGTTCCACTAGACCCATCTTCAGGACCAGGCATGGGCTCCACTGCCCTGTCCACCTGCCCAACACCCCTCCCCACAGTGACTCCACGGCTGTCAGGGCCAGCCAGGGTGCACATGCATTTCTGTGTATGCATCTGTCCTGAAGTCCCTCCTCAGCTCTTCACAGGTTTGAGCTACTCTGCCTGAGGACACACGAGTGGACAGGTGGGCTGGCTGGTGTGGAGGCAGCAGTGACTGGGGGCCTGCGAAGAAGGCGCACAGCCTTCCTTTGGCACCATCAGCCCTGCCCTGACTTGTCACCCCAGTGTCACCCACAGAGCACGAAGGGCGTGAGGAGGAAAGGCAGCATATAGGAAGGAAGAAGGCAGGGGCTGCAAGGTCAAAGGGGGAAGACTCGGAGTGAGAGGTCAAGGGGGCAGGGGTTGATCAGATGGCCTCTGAGGTCTGGCTGTTCAGAACTTCTGTGGTTTCAAGTGATCACATAATGAACCATTTTTACACTTGACGAAGCCCCTAAGGGGGAAATCCATCCCAATAGCAGAAGACTGTAGGTGTGCTGAGTCACTCTAAGGAGTCATACATGCCGTGTTTGCGTGTTTGGGGAGGGCTCTGCTCAGACCCTCTGTTTAGCCAGCACCTTTCCCTCTATGCCCTCTGGGCCTGCCCAGTTTGTGGAGTCAGACTGCCCCTTAGGGCCCCGTGTCAGATGAGCCGTTCTGTGGGGAGGGCCTGACATGGCACCCCTGGGAGGGGACACTGGGCAGTTGCTCATGACCTGGTAACATTGGCATTTTAAAGACCCTGGGAGAGGCCAGTGCTTAACCTGAGAGAATGTTGCACGAAGGGTGGAATTTCAGGTACCGTAATGTAGAGAAGGCCATCTCTCAGCCTACGTCACATAAAATCTCCAACGGGACTTTAGGCCTCATGTAGTTCAATTGTCTTGTTTTACAGAAGAGGCCGAGGGCTTGAGAGGCCCAGATGGGGACCCCGGCCCCTGGTTCCCCACCCAATGCGCATCCCCCACCCGTTCACACAGGAGTCTGCCTCTCTCTCTGGCTAGCCAGCCTCTCTTGCCGGACACCTCTACACCCTGTTGCCAGCCACAGGTGCACCTGAGGGACCAGCCACCAGACTCGTGATGCCCCTGGGTGGAACATCCATGTGGCTGACCCCAGCCCCGGGCAGGCCCAGGCTCAATGCGGGTCTCAGGACAGGTCAGAGTGGCCGAGACAGGGTGGCCAAGCCCGTCACTTCTGAGAGACCTGCCTCCTGATTCAACTCTCTCGGTATTTTTCCTCCTGGCGTCACTTCTGTATTGGTGTTATTTTTGCTTCATTTTATCTGTTTCCTTCCAGGTCCAGCTTTAGGGCACAGCTGCCCAGGCCGTAGGAGCCCTTGCAATGGTTTTGTATTTCTGTAAACACCAGATATAAGCATACTTATATATTTGTGTCCCTCCCCCGCTCGCCCCAGTTCACAAGCCCGATGCACACTCTACACGCAGGCCACTCTGACCTCTGACCCCGTGTTCCATGTGGCAGGAGGGCCCCACCCCGGGCCAGGTCCCAGGTCATGGCTGCTGGCTGTCTGTGGCGGAAGTCCTTGGTTGTTCCCCTTCCCCTCCTCCCCAGCTCTAACCATTCTGTCCGTCTATCTCATCTCGTCCTCAGTTTCAAAGCAATGTCATGAAGGGCTTCCTTTCCATGCCTAAAAGGAAACAATATGTTTTTGGAAAGAGGTGGGGTTGTAGTGGGGTTCTGGGGCAGTGCAGGGCAATCAAAGGAAGTCTCCGGATTGGCTGGGATCGCAGCCAGTTGGGAGCCTCACCAGCCTCTGCGTATGGGAGATTCTCCCATCTGAGGCCGTGGGAACTGGGCCCTGCGCTTGTTGGTCTTGTTGGGTGGAAGGGCCAGGGCAAGCAGTGGGGCCTGACCGTATTGTTTCCCTTTGAGGCCAGTCCTGGTCCTCGTCCCCATCCACAGCTCATGCTTTTTGATTTGCATCTTTTTTTGCATGGACATGCCAAGTAGTGATAAATAAGCAGGGTTTTCTGTTCTTTTGGGTATCTCTGGTCAGACTCTTCTTTTTCAGATCCCGTGTAAGGTCATTAGGTTCAGGTGTGTCCATTGCCATGTCCTTTGAGTCCTAAACAAAGGGCGTGACCAAGGTGTGCAGGGAGACGCAGCCCTGTGAGGAAGCGGCACTGAGGCCGCGGGAGCCTGCAGGTAAGGACACCTGGTCTCTGTGCCTAGGTCCGTGCGAGATGGCGGCCAGGGTGGCCGGGAGAAGCTGGAGCTGGTCCTGTCGAACTTGCAGGCGGACGTCCTGGAGCTGCTGCTGGAGTTTGTCTACACAGGATCCCTGGTCATTGACTCGGCCAATGCCAAGACCCTGCTGGAAGCGGCCAGCAAGTTCCAGTTCCACACCTTCTGCAAAGTCTGCGTGTCCTTTCTCGGTGAGCCAGGGCGCGTGAATGCCTTGGGGGCTGGGGGAGGGTGGGGCCGGGGATGCAGATTGGCCAAAAATAGTAAAACAACAAGGATTAGGAGGGTGAAGCTGGGTTTCATAAAGGTGTTTGAAGGTGATGATTCTGACCAAAGGCCTTTGCTAGGCTTGGATCAGGACTGTGCCTCACTTCCCAATAGGTGGGAGAGCTGGCTCTGTGACCTGGACTAGCTTTGCGAGAACAAATGGGGCCGTGATAGCTGTGCAAATGGTTCCACTGTGGAGAGAGCCTAAGCTTGGCCTTCCAGCCCTGTTCTCTTAACCCTGAACATGCCAGCCACAAACATCATATTTCCTTTAACTTGTTTAATGTCCATACCAGATGCCTCTCACTTGGATACCCAGACATGCTGCTCAGCATGGGAATCTGAGTGCCAAGAGCTCCCAGCAGGTCCTCAACTCAGACATCATGCTTACTTTATAGTCTGGTGCTGCCCAGCTTGGGTGATGGTAGGCAGAGGGAAGGGCAAAGACCAGAGTCACAAAGAACCCATGGCCTGGGGTGTTGAGTGCGGAGAGAGAAAAGGAGGGGCTGAGCATGGAGATGGGAGCACATCAGGCAGAGACAGACAGGGGGTCTGAGATGTGGCACGAGGGAGCTGAGCAATCTAGAAGGGTCAGGAACCACCATTCCAGACAGAGTTAGGCTCACAAAAGCTATGGCCTCCTGGGAGCAAGGCCCATGTAGACCAGAAACCATTAGCCAAATCTCAGTAGAGTTGGCCAAACTGACTCCAGATTCTAGAGTCAGGTCAGGTGAGGCTGAGACTCATGGGAAATAGTAGGTGGGCGTGTGGGGGGTGCTACCGCTGGTGTGACTCTAAAGAAAGAGTCTGAGACCTCAGACATATCTGTCACAATTATGGAAGGCACTGTAAGCCTCAGTGGGACCCCTGCCCCCAACCTGGCCCCAGGCTGTGAGGACCTGGGCCTGCTCCCCACCACAGGCAATGACTGAGGCAATGAGGAAGCTCTGAGCTGGCAGACTCAGTTCTTCTCTAGGATGTGCAGGAGCTGAGGGAGGCCCAGGGCGAGTCAGCATGAAATGGGGCAGAGGGAAACCAAGAAAATGGTTCTAAGGAGTGGGAATGCTGGAGGTGAGCTCACAAGGACACAGGGCTTGTGACAGGCAATAGGAATAGGTGGTGACCTCTTCCAGAGCCGTTTGGTCAGTGACCCTGTGCTCATCCCCAGAGAAGCAGCTGACAGCCAGCAACTGCCTGGGGGTGCTGGCCATGGCCGAGGCCATGCAGTGCAGCGAGCTCTACCACATGGCCAAGGCCTTCGCGCTGCAGATCTTCCCCGAGGTGGCCGCCCAGGAGGAGATCCTCAGCATCTCCAAGGACGACTTCATTGCTTACGTCTCCAATGACAGCCTCAACACGAAGGCTGAGGAGCTGGTGTACGAGACCGTCATCAAGTGGATCAAGAAGGACCCTGCATCGCGCGCACAGGTAAAGACCTGGCCCCGTCCCTGCCCCCTCTCCAGCCCTTTTTGGGTACATAGTGTTGGGGTCGAGAGCAGGGATGAAAGTAGGGAAAGGAGACAGGACTGCCTGGTCTGACCAGCAGAGGGAGCCAGTGGGGCCTGGAAGAGGGAAACTGCAGCATCTTGGAGGCCCCTGGAGGTTGGAACAGCTCTCTGTGGGCAGCAGAGAGGTGAAGGAAGGGATTAGAGATGAGAATCTCCAAAGGAGGCGCCAGAGGATTCTCAAGGGCTGGAGAGCCCAAGCCAACCAAGAAGCCATAGGGAGAAGTGTCTGCCTGAGCCAGGGCTCTCGGAGTTCCTTGAGCTCACACCAGCGGGAGGAGCTCTGCAATCTCTGATTACTGAGGGGTTGGAGAACCCCGGGACCAAGTGGAAACCGTGTGGGAGATGGGAAAGCACTGCAGATGTGATGGAGAGAGGATGAGTCCCTCAGAGGCGACAGATGGAGAGTCAGAGTGCAGAGGAGCAAGCAAAGGAGAGCAGTGTCCCAGGAGAGGTCCTGAGTCGGGAACAACTGCTGGCCAAAAAGCACTGGCTGAGGCCCAGCTCAGAATGGAATTGCCTTGATTCTGCCATGTGAGGAGCCCCAGGAATTAGTGCAGCTGCATGGGGTGTTCTCAGAGAGCTCCAAACCCACCCAGAGACCAATGAATGGGGACAGTGGCCCAGAAGTGAGGACCCAACAAAGAAGAATGGGTGAGGACGGCCTGAGCCCAGAATAAGCTGAGGTAGCTGAGGGACAGGTGAGAAGGGCTGTTTTGTTGCTTCAGGAGCAAGAAGAGGGACAAGGAAGGGCGGGATGGGTCAGGTGCTGGGACCTGTAGTATTGGATTGATACGGATTATGGAGCTAGCCCTCCACCCCAACCCAGTCACTGAGTCCAGGAGAATGGAGCTCTGAGTAATCAGATGAGGAGAGGCAAGATTTGTTTTCAGAGGAAGGAAATTAGGATGGGCAACTAATTACAATCATTCCACAGTCCATTAAAACTCTCAAATCTCTGTCTCCTACCCAGATTGCTCTCTTAAGCACTAGCCCTATATCTTCAAATGCCTACTAGACATCCCCAGCTGGATGTCCCCCAAGCCCCTCTAAGTCATCAAGCCCCAAACCTAAACCTCTTCCTGCGTTCCTTATTTCAGTTCTTCCCATTACCCAAGACAGGAATCTAGATCCTTCCCTCACCTGCCACATCCATTATGCCCCATAGTTCTGTCGTTTCTACCTCCTTAAGCTCTCTTAAATAGGTCTACTCTCTCTCTCCCCATTCGGGCCACCGTAATCTCACCAGAATTACTGCAATAGTATCCTAAATGGTTCCCCTGCCTTCCATCTTGCTCCCTCCAAATCCGTTTTCCACCCTGCAGCCTGAGTGGTCTTTCTGAAGAGCAAGTTTGATCATGTAATTTCTCTGTTTAAAACCCCTCATTAGTTCCCTCATCAACTGCACAGGTTAAACCACACAATCCTTAGCAAGCACGGCGTAAGAGGAACCGGCCCTTGCTAACCTCTCCAGGCTCATTTCTCCCTGTCTGCTACCCAGCCCACCACCCCCCAACAAAAATCTTTTGTATCCAACAAGAAAGCAAATTTAATTTGAGTCTACCAATGCTTCCAACCCTGGTGGCGCAGTGGTTAAGCACTCGACTGCTAACCGAAAGGTTACTGGTTCCAACCTACCAACCGCTCCATGGGAGAAAAATGTAAACATTACAGCCTTGGAAACCCTATGGGGCAGTTCTACCCTGTCCTATAGGGTCACTATGACTCAGGATTGACTCGACAGTAACAGTAACGGGAAGCCCTGAAAAAGGGCAGTGGTGGTCCAGTGGCAGGATTCTCACCTTCCATGAAGGAAAGGCAGGTTCAATTCCTGACCAATGTACCTCAAGCACAGCATCTGCTCATCTGTCAGTGGAGGCTTGTATGTTGCTGTGATGCTGAATGGGTTTCAGCAGAGTTTCTAGACTAAGACAAACTAGGAAGAAAGGCCTGGCAATCTAGTTCTGAAAAATCAGCCAGTGAAAGCCCTGTGGATCACAGTGGTCCAATCCCATTGTGCTTGGGTTCATCATGAGTTGGGGGCTGACTCGAAGCAGCTAACAACAACAACAACCCTTCAACACCCAGCTCAGACATCATGCACTCAGTGAAGCCTCTGACTCCACACCCACTCCACCTGCTAACTAGACTCCTCCTTTGTGCCCCACTATCACCTTGTATTGAACTGTGTACCCTTTGAGGTCAGAGACTAGGCCTTATTCATCCCTGCACCCCAATAACGGGCTTAATGAGTAACACACCAAAACCAACTCATAGTGAACCTATAGGACAGAGAAGAACTGCCCCATAGGGTTCCCAAGGAGCAGCTGGTGGATTCAAACTGCCGACCTCTTGGTTAGCAGCCAAGCTCTTAACCACTGCACCACCAGAGTGACGCACAGTGGTCATCAATTATCTGTCGGGTGAAACTAAAGTGGAGTGATGAGTAGAGTTTGCCAGACAGGAGGGGAGTTTCCAGTCAATGAAAAGCCTTCAGCAGAGGGTAAGGGGTTCCAAGTGTGAGTGTGAGTTTAAGGCAATGGGATGCCACTGATGTTGGTGTTTGGAAGACACAGCCTTTGACTGTTGTGACATGCAAGCTGGATGGTCACCCTCTTCTTTAAGTTCTCCTGGGTCCTCCCATCAGTTCCCAGGATCCTCTTTGCAACTCTTTGCAGGAACTC
The DNA here is from genome assembly GCF_000243295.1 of Trichechus manatus latirostris. Taxonomy (NCBI): domain Eukaryota; kingdom Metazoa; phylum Chordata; class Mammalia; order Sirenia; family Trichechidae; genus Trichechus; species Trichechus manatus. Next base: position 2,994,135 of record NW_004443988.1, read on the forward strand.
CGTGTGTTCTGTACATGCACACCTATTCAGGAAATCAGCCCTCCTCATTTCAGTCTTGCAGCCCTGCCTGACATGAAGCAGAGGCCCTTTGTCTTGGTGCGGTGAAGGAAAGAGGTGCTGAAGAAATAAGTGGAATGAGTGGATGGTCCACTCAGGGTCAGCTGCAGCATGCCAGGCCTCTCCCTCCCCCCACCACCACCACCTCTAGCTGTTCTGAGCACCTGTTCTAGACTGGGGTGAGCAGGATGTCTACACTCCCAAACCATATACACCTGAAATTATCCATTTTGTGCACTTCCACACCTATTACTTCTTTCGTCTCAATACAACTCACGAGAGGTGGCTCCCTCTTTAGGACATAAGAAGATTCAGTGTCTCCTTTACCCTACAGTATGCCGCTGAGCTCCTGGCAGTAGTCCGCCTCCCCTTCATCCACCCCAGCTACCTGCTCAACGTGGTTGACAATGAGGAGCTGATCAAGTCGTCAGAAGCATGTCGGGACCTGGTCAATGAGGCCAAACGCTACCATATGCTGCCCCATGCTCGCCAGGAGATGCAGACACCCCGGACCCGGCCCCGCCTCTCAGCAGGTATCAAGGGATATGCCCTGAACCCCCAAACGCAGGTGCTGTGGGGTCAGCCTGACTCTGGGTAGTCCCCCAAAGAGGTGCCAGGCACAGAGGCTGGCAGTGTTGGGGTACGTCCCAGGGGTGCCCATCCATGTCCCTGCAGGTGTGGCCGAGGTCATCGTTTTGGTTGGGGGCCGTCAGATGGTGGGGATGACCCAGCGCTCACTGGTGGCTGTCACCTGCTGGAACCCGCAGAACAACAAGTGGTACCCCTTGGCCTCGCTGCCTTTCTATGACCGCGAGTTCTTCAGTGTAGTGAGTGCCGGGGACAACATCTACCTCTCAGGTGAGGCCCCTCAGGGCTGGGTTGGGGACTGGGCACGGGCTTCCCAAGGGGACCTCTCCCCACATGTCAGGGCTGAGGAAGGCCAAGACCCAGAAGTGTCTCATCTGCAGGTGAAGCCTTTTCCTTCTGACCCCGGGGCCAGGTCTGCCCAGCCTTGGGCCATTCCTCACTCCCTGCCTGCTCTTCTGTCACCCGAACTGCCTACAGGTGGGATGGAATCAGGGGTGACGCTGGCTGATGTCTGGTGCTATATGTCCCTGCTCGATAACTGGAACCTCGTCTCCAGGATGACGGTCGCCCGCTGTCGGCACAATAGCCTTGTCTACGATGGGAAGATTTACACCCTCGGGGGACTTGGTGTGGCGGGCAACGTGGACCACGTGGAGAGGTAATGAGGCCACAGTCACAACAGGGGTGTCTTCCTACATTCACTGAAAGCTAAAATCACATCACTCCTGATCCCCCAACACCCACCCAGTTGAGACAGAGCCGAGACTGGATCATTCATAAGGCAGCGATCAATCCCAGGCCCCTCAAACACAACAAAGGGTGAGGAGTATAGGCTGGCAAGATGGAAGGAGGAAGGATGACCTCTGCGTTGGCCTTCCCCAATGACTGAGATGGGTCACTCTTGTCCCAACATCCCATTTCGTGTCAGACAAGCTGGAGGCACAAGATCCAATCATGTGAACACACAGGATCTGTTTGACTAGTCTGACCAAGCAGTTAGAACATAGTAGGACCAGAAGCACCCTCCCAGAGACTTGCTGGGATATAGGGGTAAGGCTGGAACCAATGGCCGAAATGTGTGCCACTCCGTGGTGGGACCATCCTTGTCCCTGGAGGCAGATCACGCACCAGGATCTCCATTCCTCCCTCTATCCCACACATCCCAGGAAACGTGTTTGTAATACAGGGAAGGGTCACTTCATACCAACTAAGTAATTTTGGGGGACAGCCAGGACTGGCCAAGCCTCTGGAATTCTCCAGAAGAAAATATAAGCCAATGGGCCTGAGAACCATGTGTATAAGCCTGCTGTCTGCTGAAGTCTCAGGCAGCTTCCTGGAATGGTGGAGGGGTCAGGTGTAGGCTTGGTGAGCATAGGCTGGAGGTGGGCACTTTTCGGGGTAGAAATACTAAATCTTCTTCCTCTGAGCCAGGGAGAGTGTTCTTTGGGAGAGTGGAAGCCTGGGGGAGGCTTCAGCACAGTCCTGCTTTTGGAGAAACTAGTGCCCAGACTCCCCGGTGGTGCAAACAGTTCACACTTGACTACTAACCTAAAGGTTGGCGGTTTGAACCCACCCAGTGGTACTGTGGAAGAAAAACCTGGTGATCTGCTTCCATAAACATTACAGCCAAGAAAACCTTATGGGGCAGTCTTACTCTGTAACACATGGGGTCGCCATGAGTTGGAATCAACTCGATGGCAACAGGTTTGGTTTTGGTTTTAGTGACAAGTTAGGCTGACCTGGCCCCATGTTACAATCCAGAGGTCACAGCTAACATCACTAGAGCCTTCTCTCATGTCCTTCCTGCACCCTATCCTGCCACTCGGCCCATGTCATCAGCTGCCACCAAAAAGCACATCTTCCCATGTGACATCTTTTTGCCTGTGAAGCCACACATACCCCTCAATTTGTAATTTTTTTTCTCTCAGTGGCTAATTGGACACTTGACAAATGTTACAGCAAAGATGGTTTCAGAGTGAGACAGGATCTGAATGTTCATTGTGCGCTTTTAACTCCCCCAAGTGGAGTCCGGAGATGGCTCAGTAACAACATTTAATTGTCATATTGATTTGGAGATAATGGGGATTCCCCATTATAATACCGTATTTTTACGCAAATAACGTGCACCTTCTACGTTTGTTTGCCAACTGCGCCCTCCCGCCGTGAGGTATTTTCATAAACACGCTATGTGATTCTTTTACAGCAACATTTTTTTTAATTGGCATAGTGGCACTTATGAAAGCACCTCGAGACGGGAGGGCGTGATTGGCAAACGAACGTAGAAGGTGCATTATTTGCATAAAAATATGGTACTGTTGTTGAGCCTGGACCAGCTCTAACACTTGCAGCCTGTGCCATGACTCACTGCACCGCCATCGTTGCCCCGAAGCCTTCTGGAAGCACCAGCTTCCAACCATTTGTCATCCAATAATAAACACATGAATAAGGAGACGTTTTATATGTAGGAGTAAACTGAGCTAGATCTGTCATCCTGTCTTGCTTTTGTCAGCTATTTTTAATCTCCTAAGACACTGATTATTCATTTTGCAAACTTATACTTGTTGATAAATACGGGGATTTGTTTGAGGATCAGAATGCACCAGCTAAGGGGTGGGGACAAGCTCCTCTCCTCTGCTCCCCATTCCTGGAGTTGTCTGCATAAGCCTTTCCTGGGGGGTTAGGCCTTCCCGCTATGAAACACCCTCCTTGGGAAGCCCAGTAGATGAGCAGTCTCGGACAGCAGGGTGCCCTGAGGGGACCCGAGCCCTTCCTTAGCCCCCCAGGATCAGTCGGCTGGCCTTGTAAGGACCAGGGTGCAGACTTGAAGCCTCCGGGGTTAGTACGCATGAAAGCGGGGCGGAGGGTGCAAAGGAAGAGGGATTTGTTGCCCACCCACTGCTTCCCAAGGAGCATTTCAGGAGCCCCTTTGGGCAAGTCCATTTCTGTACAACATGGTTGCAATGATGCAAATTCAGGGTGACAGGAAGGTCAGGATAATGGGGACAGACACGAGTATGCTTTATTCCCCAGGAGGCACTAATGGTACAAATTGCTATTATATTGATAATGAATGAGATAGATGGTGCCTTATAATTATATTACATTACTGTATTACAGGAATAGAGCAAGATTATATAATTATAGATTAAAACAACAGTGCAATAGACAAACCTGTATTATATCATTATATAAATAACTGGGTCTAATATTTTATAGCAATGTATTGCAGGAGCTGTGGTTACTGGATAAATGATAGCCAAGCACCTCACTCTGGGGGACTTTTGCATGTCATTAGCATATTCTTCTCAAGCAGGAAGCTGACAGATTGGGCTGACGGCAGGGTTTGTGGTTTGGCAATCAGCCATCTGGAATAACAAGCTCTCAGGAAATTCACGTTTGGTGGAATGTGCCATTATACCGAAAGACTGAGAACTAACAGCCAATAATCTTGTCTCCTGGCTCTTTCTGCAGGGGCGCTTTGGAGCTCTGCCACAATGGCTTAAAAAACAGATATCTGAACTTCTGACACTGTCCGCAAAGACACTCACTTCATTGCATATTAGCCACATATCATTCATCTGTGGCTTAATTGAATCAGCTCCTGCTGCCCCTTCAGATAATTCCGCCTCTTCTCAAATCCTGACTCTTCACAAGCTGAGGGCTAGACATCGCACAGCCATCCCCTCACCCCACATGCTCAGAGCCACAGGCACCAGCTAAGTGAGGCCCTCTCACAAGGCACTGAGCTGTGGTCGGGTTCCAACTGGTGTCCAAAGGAGGCGCCCAGGAAAAGAGAGGCCCAGTGTGCTGGTGGTGGTGGTGTTAGCTGCCTTCAGGTCGATTCCAACTCATGGACACCCACGTGGGCAGAGTAGAGGTGCTCCGTAGGGTTTGCAAAAGCAGATCACCAGGCCTGTCTCCTGAGGTGCATCTCGGTGGGTGCCAACCTTTCAGCTAGTAGTGGAGCGCTTAACCATTTGCGCCACCCAGGGGCTCTTCCTAGAAAATGTGTGCTGGAAAAAAGCCACACTGGTGGCACAGTGGTTAAGAGTTCAGCTGCTAATCAACAGGTTGACAGTTCGAATCCACTAGCCACTCCTTGGAAACCCTATGGGGCAGTTTTACTCTGTCCGGTAGGGTCGCTATGAGTCAGAATCAACTCGACTGCAATGGGTTTGGTTTTCGGGTGGCTTTGTTTTTTTTTTGGTGGTGCAGCAAGCACACAGTGGAGACCCCGCCTGTGGCCCAGACACACACATTACAGTCGTGAACCACGTGGTGAGTGGTAGCTGTGCCTCCCAATGGGATGGGAGGTGCAGACTGAGTGCCTGGGAAATGAGAGAGCGCATAAGGGCAGCCCTCAGGGCACCTGACGAAGGCTGAGGACTGAGATTCAAGCTGCAGTGCAGAGAGCTCTCCAGCTCCTTGGCCACTCCACTGAATCCCATCCCCTCTTCCCTGTCAGTGCTTCCTGTTTTCAGTTTCTGGCCTGGAACTCCTGTTCCATCACTTCTCCCATCATCTTACTATGCCACTTTGATCTGTCTGCCAACGCAGGTCTGTCTTCTGCACCACACAGATCTGTGCAGTCCAACTCATGGAAAAATCAGTCTTTTTTTTTTTTTTAATTGTGCTTTAAGTGGAAGTTTAGAATTCTAGTTAGTCTCTCATACAAAAATTCATACATATGTTGTTATGTGACCCTAGTTGCTCTCCCTATACTGTGACAGCACGCTCTTCCTTTCCACCCCAGATTTCCCATGTCCATTCAACAAGCTCCTGACCTTCTCTACCTTCCCATTTCCTTCTCTGCCTTCTCATTTCACCTCCGAACAGGAGCTGCCCATTTAGGCTCATGTATCTATTTGAGCTAAGAAGCACACTCTTCACAAGTATCATTTTATGTCATAGTCCAGTCAGATCATTGTCTGAAGAGTTTGCCTGAGGAATGGTTTTAGTGTCGGGCTAACAGAGAGTCTGGGGGCCATGTCTTCTGGGGTTCCTCCAGTCTCAGCCAAACCATTAAGTCTGGTCTGTTTACTGGAATTTGAGATCTGCACCCCACTTTTCTCCTCTATCAGGGACTGTCTGTTGTGTTCCCTGTCAGGGCGGTCACTGGCAGTAGCCGGGTACCATCCAGTTCTTCTGGTCTCAGTCTGATGGAGTCTCTGGTTTATGTGGCCTTAATCACAGTTTTATAGATTGGCTCCACTACAGTTTTAAGACCTCCAACCTCTACTGGGTCCCTACTGCTACATAGCCATCTTCTTGTTTTTCACTTGTCAGCAACTTCTCCCACTCTCAAGAGCAGGTATTTCTTATCTTTATCTCTCTTTTCTAATCTCTTACCACATAAAACCACTTGTGGTTGCATCGATTCTGACTCACGTTGACCCCACGTGTGTCAGAGCAGAACTGTGCTCCATAGGGTCTTCAGTGGCAGATTTTTCGTAAGTAGATTGTCAGGTTTTTCTTCCAAGGCACCTCTGGGTAGACTCAAACCTCCAGCCTTTTGGTTAGCAGCTGAGTGTGTTAACCTTTGCACCACCCAGGGACCTTTCCCCATGGCCACTCCCAATGCTTTGAACAACTCCGACTCCTGCTTCATAGAGAAAAAGAGAGCCACCATTTAAGAACTCCTCAACTTCCTGCCATCACTCCCACAATGCACCTGCATTCCAGCCATCCTTGTCTTCCTCTCTCTCACCCAGATGAACATGGCTTCCCCTCCCCACTCTGCATTCCATTTGCATCCAGCTCCTGGGAGCCTTGCGTTATAGCTGTCCCCTCTCTTACATTTATATTTCATCTTTCCTTCTCCAATTGGGCTCCCTCTTATCAGCATATAAACCCAATTAAACCTTTCCTACCTAAATTTCAGAGAAAGTCAGTGGTGTGCTGGGCTGACTCATACTGGCTTGTGAGAACCGATGGTTCAGTTTTCAGGAATTCCGAGAACCAGTTGTTAAGCCATTATTAAAAATTAAATAATATAAACTTATAATTAAAGAAATTATATTAAAAACAAAGGTAATATATACTCAAAAGTCATCACTCCCTAAATTGTTACATTTTACCACGATCTATGTTCTTTAGGGCATGTCTGTCTAGTGTGTCTTGTTGTGTGCCATCGAGTCAATTCTGACTCATAGCTATCCTATAGGACAGAGTATAACTGTCCCGTATAGTTTCCTAGGCTTTAATCTTCACAGGAACAGATCACCAGGTCTCTTCTCCAGCAAAGTGGCTGGTGGATTCGAACTGCCAACCTTTCGATTAGCAGCCAGGCACTTAACCATTGCACCACCAGGGCTCCTTATTGTGTCTTTATATGGTAGAAATTCTATATAATGGTGTCCTATTGTGCATGTCTTCCCAACTGCGTGTTCGGTGACGTCACTTTGATGACTTAAAGTAGGCCATGGTGGGAGAATTTACATCCCAGAAATTAGCAAATGCTACAGCCAGGGCTTTTGTCCCTGAAGAGCTGGTCGTTGACCATTTCCAGCACACCACTGATAAACCCCTTCCTTAGCTCCATATTCCTCTCTAGGTCCTGCCGTCTCTGCCCACCTTCACAGCTAAGTTTCTTCCAAGAGAAGTCTACACCAGTATGGCTAGCCCCTTGCCTCCCCTTCACCCTTCAATGCACAAATAGCTTCTGCACCTCCCATCCACTTAAAGTGCCCCTGAAAAGACCACCAGTGACCTGAGACGCCTTCGGTCTCCCTCTTGACCTCTCATCCCATCCTCCTCACTTGAAGCTCTCTTGGCTTCTGTAGCTCTGACCAGTGCCCATTCCTACCCTCCGGCCACTGCCTGTCTTACCCTCTGGCCACTGCCCGTCTTACCCTCTGGCCACTCCTCTGAGGCTTCCTCTCAGCTCCCTTCTAAATGCCAGCATTTCCCCAGAATTTGTGCTCAGTCTGGGTTTTTTTTTTTTTGTGCTTTAGGTGAAAGTTTACAGCTCAAGTTAATTTCTCATACAAAAATTTATATGTAGTGTTATGTGACATTAGTTGCAATCTCTATAATGTGACAGCACACTCCCCCTTTCCACCTGGGTTTCTTGAGTCCATTCAACCAGTTCCTGTCCCTTGCTGTCTTCTCATCCTGCCTCTGGACAGGAGCCACCCATTTGGTCTCATGTATCTGATTGAACTAAGAAGCACATTCTTCACAAGTATTATTTTATGTTTTATAGTCCAGTCTAATCTTTGTCTGAAGAATGGGCTTTGGGAATGATTTTAGTTCTGGGTTAACAGAGCATCTGGACGCCATGGCTTTGGAAGTTCCTCCAGTCTCTGTCAGACCATCAAGTCTGGTCTTTTTACATGAATTTGAGTTCTGCTCCATACTTTTCTCCTACTCTGTCAGGGACTCCGTTGTGTTCCTTGCCAGGGCGGTCATTGGTGATAACTGGGCACCATCTAGTTCTTCTGGTCTCAGGGTGATGGAGTCCCTGGTTTATGTGGCCCTTTTGTTTCTTGGGCTAATATTCTCCTTGTGTCTTTGGTGTTCTTCATTCTCCTTTGCTCCAAGTGGTTTGGACCAATTGATGCATCTTAGATGGCCGCTTGCAAGCTTTTAAGACCCCAGATGCCACTCACCAAAGTGGGATGCAGAACATTTTCTTAATAAACCTTGCTATGCCAGTTGACCTAGATGTCTCCTGAAACCACAGTCCCCAGACCCCCCACTCCTGCTACTCTGTCCCTCAAAGTGTTTGGCTGTGTTTAGGGAACTTCTTAGCTTTTGCTTTAGTCCAGTTTTGCTGACTTCCCCTATATTGTATGTTGTCTGTCCCTTCACCTAAGATGGTCCTTGTCTACTATCTAGTTAGTAAATTCCCCTCTCCTTCCCTCCCCACCCTCGTAACCATCCAGGAAAGTTTTCTTCTGTGTTTAAACCTTTTCTTGAGTTCTTATAATAGTGGTTTCATACAATATTTGTTCTTTTGTGACTGACTAATTTCACTCAACATATGTGCTCAGTCTTGACCTTGCCCACACACTCTCCCTAGAGAACTATTAACTCCTTTTCTTCATTTTCCATCTATGTGCCGTTGGCCCAAAAGCTGAATGTTTCACCCACTGCCTGCTGGACACCCCCAATCTGTTGCCCAGATACTTTAAACTCACTATGAATAAAACTCAGGCCCCTGGGTGGTACTAGTGGTCTGTGATCAGCTATTAACCTAAAGGTTCAAACCCACCCAGTAGCACCGTGGAAGAAAGGCCTAACAATCTGTCACTTCTCACCAAGCTCCCTGCTTCCAGCCTCCTCCTCCAGTTCATTCTCCACACTGCAGCTGCAGAGATCTTTCTAGAATCCAAATATGAAGCAGGAGAAAGGTGGGGTGCAGAACTCAAATTCTAGAAAGAAGACCAGACTTAATGGTCTGACTGAGACTAGAGTTACCCCGGAAAGCATGGCCCCTGGATTCTCTATCAGCCCAGAACTAAAATAATTTCCAAGGCCAACTCTTCAGACAGGGATTGGATTGGACTGTGGGACATAAAGTGATACTTGTGAGGAGTGTGCCTCTTAGCTCAAGTAGATACAAGAAACTAAACGGGCATCTTCTGTCCAGAGGTGAGATGGGAAGGCAGAGAGGGTTAGGAGCTGGTTGAATGGACATGGGGAATCAGGTGTGGAAAGGAGGAGTGTGCTGTCACAGTATGGGGAGAGCAATTAGAGTCATATAACAACGTATGTATAAATTTTTGTATGGGAAAAAATAAAAAATTAAATAGAATCCAAATTTGATCATGTTACTCCCCTGCTTAAAACTTCCAGGGTTTCCCCACTGGCCCCTAGATAAAGCCCATATCCGTTAGCTTGGCACACAAACTACTCCCTGCCTCCAGCCATTCTAAACTACTTTAAATTCCCCCAGAATGCCACATTTGCCCACGTCTCCCTTCGCCTGCAGTTCTTTTCCTGTGCCCACCCTCTAGTCCCCATTTACCTGTTGTTGTTAGTTGCTGTCAAGTCAGCCCCAATCCACGCAACCCCATGCACACTAGAACAAAACACTGCCCAGTCCTGTGCCATCTTTACGATCGTTGGTATGCTTGAGTCCAGTGTTGTGGCCACTGTGTATTTTGAGTGGCTTCCAACCTAGGGGCTCATCTTCCAGCACTATATTGGACAGCGTTTTGTTGTGATGCATAGGGTTTGTATTGGCTAATTTTTGGAAGTAGATTGCCAGGCCTTTCTTCCTAGTCTGTTTTAATCTTGAAGCTCTGCTAAAAATTGTTGACCACGAGTGACCCTACTGGTATTTGAAATACTGGTGGCATAGTTTCCATCATCGTAGCAACACACAAGCCTCCACAGTACAAGTTGACAGATGAGTGGTGGCCCCATTCACCTAGCTAGTAGTTTATTCATACTTTACAGTCCAGCTCAGACATCAGCTCCTGCAGGAAGCCTGGCCTGACCCATTAAAGCAGGCTAGGTGCCCCCTTCCTCGTGCAGCTTGGGTTTCTCACCACATACATGTATCGTCCTGCATGTTTCATTTGGTTGTCCCCCCACTAGGCCATAAGCTCCTTGAGGGCAGGAATGGTGCTTAATTAACCCTGTTTCCAGAACAGAGCCTGGGTATACAGGAGAGGCTAGTGCAGGATTGCTGAGTGAAGAGGTAGGACTAAGCTGAGGAGAGAGGGCTGAAGGGGTTCACAATGGGGAGCACGGTGGGAGCAAATGTATGGAGACAAGAACTTAAGTAGAGGTTGTAGCAGGCAGAAGAGAGCCCCCCAGGGGCTCAAGAGGGAAGCTGAGAGGCTAGTTTGGGCCAGATCATAGGAGGCCTTGAGTGGCTCATACCAAGTGGCCCCAGCACTGTGGTCTCGGGCTGTGCCAGAGATAAGAAGGGCAGGAAGCAGATAGTGGTTGGCACACCCCAAATATTTGCTGCCCTGGGCTATGGCTCTGCCCTGCACAAAGCCCATCTTTGACCCAGGGCTTTTTTTCTCTTCTCTCTGCAGGTACGACACCATCACCAACCAGTGGGAGGCAGTGGCCCCTCTGCCAAAGGCAGTGCACTCTGCAGCAGCCACAGTGTGTGGCGGCAAGATCTATGTGTTTGGTGGTGTGAATGAGGCCGGCCGAGCTGCAGGTGTCCTCCAATCCTACGTTCCACAGACCAACACGTGGAGCTTCATTGAGTCCCCAATGATTGGTGAGAGCCAGCTGTCTCCTCAGCCCAGGGCCAGTGTCACCCCCTCATCTCATTGCTTTATTCAGTGTCAATATCCTCAGCACAGAAGCCAGGCTAAGCCCAACAGTTCTGCAGATACAGGTCTGGGGTGGGGGGCAAACCCCAGGCTCCAGGTGCAGCTGTGGATCCCATGACCTGGAGAAAGGGCGAGTCAAGTCTGTGCACCCCGTGCCTTCTGACTCCAGGCCTTGTCCTGAGGCCAATCAGTGACTTATTGGAGGTCTTTCAGCCCCTTGCCCTGTTGGGAAAGGACAGGAGGGAAGGTGGAGAAAAGCCGCCTTGACAATCTGCTCTGCTCTCCTCACAGACAACAAGTATGCTCCTGCCGTCACCCTCAATGGCTTCGTTTTCATCCTGGGTGGGGCCTATGCCAGAGCTACGACCATCTATGACCCTGAAAAAGGAAACATTAAGGCGGGCCCAAACATGAATCACTCTCGCCAGTTCTGCAGGTGAGGGGGCTGCAGGATGCAGCTAGGGGAGGGAAGGAGGAGGGCAGGAGGTAGAAACAACAGAAGGGGTTTGATCATAATGACTTCCCACCAGTAGATGACCAAAGCTCCGCATTCTGCCCTAGTTTCTAGCCTACAGCAGAGCAGCTTGGGTTCCCCCTCAACCACAGGCAATGGACATTAGTCCCGGGGCAGAGTATGAAGCACCCAAGGGCAGCCATGGCCCAGAAGCCCAACTTTGTGGTTCCAGCTGACCCATCTAAAAGCCTGGAATGAAGTGTTTCCTAAAGCCACCAGGCCCAGGTCCTTCAAGGCCAGACCTCCTCCCAGCGAGAGGTGAGGGTGGTGCTCTGAAGTCAGTTCTCCTTCAGGACAGCTGCCCCATCACAGATGGAGCTGGGCGATGCCCTGCAGGGGACAGAAATGCTGTGATCACACACATGATCCTAATGGCTTTTTTAAGCTAGACCCAGTGAGTGGCACAGGACACAGATGTCATAGAGTCTCAAGAGGCTAACTAGGCAAACACACACACACACACACCAGCCCCTGCAGAAAGAGAGGGAAGAGGTCAGGGTCTGGTTTGCAGTTGGCCTGGCTCCATGGCCCAGAAAAAAATCACTACCCTGGACGGTGAGACACCAGTCCCTGCTCTTCTAGCCTCATCTCGTCCTGGACTGTGAGGAACAAGGACTAAAAAGGGGTCCAGGAAACCCACTCAGCAATTCCACAGCAGATCCTTCCTAAGACACCTTGTGCCTATGCAGTAGGGAATCATGGAATCCTCAATATGTGTGCAGCATTAAGTATTTATGGAAGGCCCACTATTTGTGTAGCTATACCTAGAAAAGATATAATCTACTTACTAACTTGTCATGTGATCTTGGGCATAGAACTTACCCTCTCTGGGGAAGTTCTCCTGTCCATAAAACAGATGAGGACCAGATAACTGCTAAGCCCCTATTCACATGAAGATTCTATGGTCCTCTATCCTTACTTTTATGTTACATACTCTACATGTGGACAGCATGCAGGGCAAAGTCTGACTCCAGTGTCCACTGATCAAGACAACGGGGGTCTGAGCACCACCTGTGGGGAGGACTCCCACACCACATCTGAGACCAAAAGTGGCTGGGGAAAGACTTAATGCCAGAAGAGAGATTCAAGTTGAGTCTTGCAAGAGAAGCACGGAAAAGATATGCCACAAAGGGAGAACTATGAGAGGCCTGGATGGCATGGAGCTATAAGAGACAAGGCTGGCATCTTTGGGGTCTATAGCTCACAATTCTACTCTGGAACACATGGGTCGCCATGAGTTGCAATCAACTTTAAGAAGTCTAGACTGACATGTTCTGTTTGAGGCTCAGAATTTCAGAAATGGATGGAATCTTAAAAAAGCTATATGTTCGATTTCAGGGATAGTCAGGAAGAAATGGCCATTAGCTGAAAGAGGAGAGAAGTCAGGGCTGGAGACATGGATCTGGACATCAGTGTGAAAGGGTAGCTGAAATTCATTAGGAGAATAGGTGTAGAGGGAAGCAGTGCTGAGCTCTCATGACTGAAAGAGCTAACTGAGACACAGGACAAGGCAGTGGGTGTCACAAAGGAAGGGCCCGGGGCAACACTGGTAACCCTGCAGAGAGTGTGCCTGGCCCCTGCGGTCACAGGCAGGTAACAGCACCAGGTCACACAGCAGGAAGGTCTGACTGCTCACCACGGCAGGGGCAGCATTCCCAATCAAGTGGCTGATGTTCAATTGTGACTTAGCTCCTTATTACCCTGCCTCCTATCATTCCCCAAAGTCTCACTGTCTTGTGAGTCATGTTCCCAACTTGATCTGAGCTATGGGAAGGCTCTGAATGTACAACACAAGAAAAACACTCAATAAAGACTCAGTGAACTGAGCCAAGAGCCTGTCCACAGAGGCTGTCCCCCTTCCAGCAGGTCTGCGGAGGCCTGGTATATACGTAAGTTTCTCCAGCAGCTCACAGGGGAGGAGGGCATGCTGTCCTAATTGGCCCGGGAGGAAAGGCCTTTTTCTTATCTCAGCTGGGGTCAGAGGGCTAAGCAGAGCAGCAAGATCATGTGCCACCTTTGCAAAACATTTAGGCAGCCTGCACAGGTCACAGCCTTGAGAATCAAGCTCCAAGTCTAAGTTGGAAGTGAAATGCCTAACTCTCTTCCTGCTTTCTCCCTGACAGTGCCGTGGTGCTCGATGGCAAGATTTATGCAACCGGAGGTATCGTTAGCAGTGAGGGGCCCGCCCTGGGCAATATGGAAGCCTATGAGCCTGCAACAAACATGTGGACCCTCTTACCGCATATGCCCTGTCCTGTGTTCAGACACGGCTGCGTGGTGATAAAGAAGTATATTCAAAGCGGCTGACATCAACTGAAAGCCCATGACAAGACTGTGGACAAGTCTGGTGAGGCAAATGCTACACAATGACAAGTTTTCAGCAATCCCAGGAAGAGGCCAACAAGACACAATCAAGGAATCACTGCGCTAAACTTTTTGAATATTCTCTACACTGAATGTAGAAAATCATCCTCGCCTTTAGGTGAAACGAGCAGCAGGAGCCCTGGACATAGCCAGACGGGACCTGCCTGCTCCCGCGGAGGCGCTTGCTCTGAACGGAGGCGCTCACTCTGCCCGGTGCAATAGAGTTTCACATATTTTTCAACTGGGAGAGAGAAGCTGTTTTTTCCTTCCTGCAGAGCAAGCTTGATTCCTCAACAACCATAGATCAGTTATCCTATGACAATAGAAGGCATCAGGCTCTCTTGGAATAAGATCAAAGTGTCCTTACCACTTTGATTCCTACTTTGTTTTTTAACCAATCCACACTTTCAGTGGCTGAGAGAAAACAGTGGACAATACTGTGGCGCCCGAGGTCTTGGAGGCTGCTGGTCTCCACTGGGGCCCAGGAGAAGCATTGCTAGCCCATGCAGAGCCAGGGTGTGGCTGGAGCAGGGCTGCAGGGATGGTGGTCCGGACAGTGGGAGAGAGCTGTCTGTCCTTCACAGGTTTTTCTACCATGTTTTTGCTGGAGAAGGACAAGGGGATTGTGCTAGCTTTCTCTTATCCAATATAAATTATTTAGATTTCCAAGGCATTTTCTTGATAAATAAAAGGCTATTTTTAAGTACAGAGAGAAGGAGGGGGTCCACGAGACAGACAGTGATGTGGAAATTTCCAAAGCTAGGTAGTGCCAGAGTGGGACATTTGCTCTAATTTTTCTATGTGCAGAATAGAGGATCTCTCCTGGGGGGTGGGGAAAATGCCCCCGTTTTATTTTTAGAAAAAGCAGCTCCCAGACAGCCCCATAAGAGCTGTGCCTCGTGGAGGCCCTGTCAACCGAAGAAGATGCCATTCCAGAAGGAAACCACTTCTGGCTCCTGACAGCAGTGCAGCTCCCTCCATGAGGCAACGCTAAGGACCCAGGCCAGGTGGGAAGGGAAGGAGGGAGGGTGGGAGAATAAATTGTCTATAAAGCACAGGAGACTATTTTTGATATTTATAGCTATATATTAAGGCACCTGCTGCAAGAGCCGTCAGGATGGGGACAGCCTTCTTAGGCAAGCCATGACAGCCCAGGCCTGATGGGCATGACCAGGATCACTCCTCTTGTAGCAGGTGAACCTGAGAAAGAGGAAGCCGGGGGGCGCACACAGGTGGCTCAAAGAGAAAGGCCTTTCTGCTAGTCCTCAGACCCTCAAACCTCACATGGTAATCAGTTTCCATTCCAGTGCAGGAAGAATGCTGCCGCTGTGCTGTTGAGTTGAAGTTGGTACCAAATACAGATTTACCATTTTTATATCTGGAAAGTCAACTTGCCGTCATCATTTCATGATAAGATCATTTACAAGGAGAAAAGGACAGGACACGCTTTCCATCTTTGGTATTTGATGACACAAAATCCCAGTTCTAATGTCAGGCATCAACTTCTAGCACTACGAAGTGTGGCTCCCACTTGGACAAGATATACTGAGCTTCGTTATGCAGTTTTTAATATTATTTATTATTTTAAAAAAGTAATAAGCACAAAACTACATACATTGTATGTCATTTAAAGTATTTATGTCAAACAGGGTGCAAGTGTGAACCCAAGGACTGGAGCACAAACTTCTAACTGCCTGGGGCAGGGCTGATGTCAGCGTTGGTGTACGTCTGCCTCCAAAGGAGGTATTAGTGATCAGAAGGACTCAACACAGGTGACATTGAAATTCCGTTTCTCTCCTCATCTATCACACTGGAGCAAAACTGGCTATTTCTGTGAATGATATAAAACAGGGTTCTCTGTAATCGTATTGTACATAGTATATGTTTATTGTTAAGTTCTTGTTATATTATAATAAATATATTTATAGATCTAGACTCAGAAGCCAATGTGATGTGTTTGTATGCCATCATCCTTGCCACAGTGATGAGAAACCCCGTGTAGGCCTGTTCTTCCTCTCATACTTCAGCTATCTGGGCTCCATGATAGATTTTTAATACAGATTTTGATAATTAGAAAGGATAGGACTCCTTAACAAGGGAACGTACAGGGTTTAAAAGGAAGCCAAGCATAAAGGACAATTAAAGGTCAAAGTTGAAAGAGACTTGCAAACTCTCTGGAATTGACTCCCAGGGTCTTCCTTCAGTTGTAAGTACTCTTCTTAGTGCATTGTACATCTGAAAGCTTCAAAGCTAGCTTCTCAGTGGCATCACTCCTGAGCCCGGTACTCACTGTCTTGGACTATGACATAACCCCAGGGCAACTCCAACTCATCAGCCTGTGAAGAGACACAGCACACATCCTCCAGGAAGAAAAACAAAGTATGATTTCTAGTCTAAAATCCAGTCAGGGTGGCCCCCCTGCCTTGTTGAGTCATGCCTGAGGCTCTTCTCTAACCTGTCATTCAGACCCACTTTGCACCTGGGCCAGGCTTCCCAGAGTAAAAATGTAGAACATCGGATAGTATTGCTCACCTTCTGCAGGGAAAGAAGTTTAGATCTGATAGATCACTAGGAGCCCTGGTGGTGCAGTGGTTAAGCATTTGGCTGCTAACCAAAAGGTTGGCAGTTAGAATCCACCGGCCGCTCCTTGGAAATCCTATGGGACAGTTCTACTCTGTCCTATTGACTCAACAGCGATGAGTTTGTTTTTGCTTGTTTGTTTTGGTACCAGCTTTGCCATTCATGTGAAGGACCTCATACCCTTAACCCTCAAATCGCACCAAGACCTAGCATCTCCTTGCAAGAAAAAACCTGAAGAAGGTGGATCAGGGTAGGTGGGAGTGGGAGTTCTTCAGAGAACTTAGCTGAGTCCTTATGATGAATGGACCAGACACTTGCCAAATAAGCATTTGCAATGATATCTTCAAAAATACCAGTCTTGGAGGAAAGGATGGCAGATGTCTACAAGGTTCCAATCATGAAGAGCTGAAATTATAATCTGAGATAAAAAAACCAAACAATAGTTTTGTTAGCTCCTTCCTTGTCTACCCCATTACTCTAAATCAAGGGAAACATGTTCTTTGGGTCTGGGAGATGTCTGTATATTCTAGACTTAACTCTAGGGTGGTAAACAAATTTTACCATAAAAGATATATGTGTCCACTACATTAGGAGCCCATGTAATCATGGAGCGTATCTGTCTTGTTGGACTCAACGTCCTACCACCAAACCTGGCATGGGTGGTGAGAAAGCTCACTGTGGCAGCCATAAGTAGGAGACAGATCACATGTGTGGGTGTGTCTTCGATGATCATTTCTAATCAAGTTAGAAGAAGAAAAGGCAAGTTATCCAAAGCTTCTGCTTCTAAACTGGACTTTTTTGAGCCTCTGCTGAATACTGGTACTGGGGATAAAAGGAAGACTAAGACAAAGGCAACTTGTCCTCAAACAGCCCACAATTTAGTGGGTAAATAGATGCAACAATTCATCAGGCTGAGCCAGGAAAACAATCCAGTGATGCTTGAACATCGAGCAGATTTCAGATTATGTAAGTGGCAACTTTCTGGTGGAGGTGACAAGGGAATGAAATTCATTAGATAGATTCTGGGTAGGTAAGACAATTTATCTTGTGGAAAAGAAGGCTTAGATAGAAATAAGAATTATAAAATACCCAGTTCAAGATTAAAAAACAAAGTTCCATTTTCCTAACCTGACTATCTACAGTATTCAAAAAAGAGCTAGAACAAGACACAGGTGTAACAGGAGAAAAATGCTGAACAGGTAGGTGAAACTAGAAAAACTGGTTATGGTGTGTCTTAGTCATCACGTGCTGCTATAACAGAAATGCCACAAGTGGATGGCTTCAACAAACAGAAATTTATTCTCTCACAGTCCAGTAGGCTAGAAGTCCAAATTCAGGGCATCAGCTCCAGAGGAAGGCTTTCTCTCTCTGTCGGCTCTGGAGGAAGGTCCTTATCATCAGTCTTCCCCTGGACTAGGAGCTTCTCGGCGCAAGAACCCCTGGTCCAAAAGACATGCTCTGCTCTTGGCACCACTTTCTTGGTGGAATGAGGTCCCCCTGTCTCTCTGCTTGCTTCTCTCCTTTATATCTCGAAAGAGATAGGCTTAAGATACAACCTAATCTTATAGAGTCCTCCTCATTAACATAACTGCCTCTGATCCTGCCTCATTAACATCATAGAGGTAGGATTTACAACACGTAGGATAATCACATCAGATAACAAAATGGTGGACAATCACACGATACTGGGAATCATGGCCCAGCCAAGTTGAGACACATTTTTGGGGGGCACAATTCAATCCATAACAGGGCCTTGATGCCACGCTAGATGCAGTACTTACCTAAGGGGCTGATATTGCTAAAGAGACACTAAAAGCAGAAGGATCACAGAAGTCAGGAAGCAAAGGAGCAGATATGCCCATCCTTAAAAAGTGTCAGCATGAAAATGACACACAACTTAATTCCGACACCAAGAGAGGAAGTAGGACTTATCAAACCATTAGTGTGAAAACATGTATTAGCTGGTGATACTACACAACCACCCTCATCACTCGGGGCCAGTGTCTATACTTCTAGAAGTCGGAGGAAGGGATCAGGCTCCACCAAGCTTGGAGCAGACCATGTTCCAGGCATTAAGACAGGCACTGGGGAATACAGCAATAGCGAAGAAGACGTGGCTCCTCCCCCCACGGAGCTTAGACTGTAGCTTCCATGGGGTTGCATGAATAAACACTGTTACAAACTTAACTCTCAGTGACTGACATGCCCTTTAGAGTCCTTTCCTGCCACATCTTTATTGGTAATAACATTTCACATTTTGAGCATTTTCCATTAGGTTAGTTTGTTTTTACTTTGTTTTTCAAAATAAACTTGTGAGCCATCTCTATTTTTCAGATGAGGCAACTGAGGCTCAGAGAAGTTAAATTACTTGGTGAAAGTTGCACAGCCTAAATTTTTTCCAAAGTTTGTTTTGCCATTATACCACAATTGGTGATCCATTTAACTTGAGCCAATGAGCCAGATATTAGCTCATCAATGTTCTAAATTATACCAAGTTGGGAGTGAGGAGGAGGTCATGGCAGTATACCCCGGAGACATAAATTCAATTGCAACTGCCCTCACTTAATCGTAAAAATGGATTAAATTCAACAGCCCGAATTTAAGGATACATGAATCTTAAAATGTGTATACGTAAATTTTTTTTTAAAACCTATAGCCAAAATAAAAGAAAACAGGAAAAGTATTTGCAGCCCATGTGACGAAGATTAATATCTTTATTAAATGAGCCCATGTAATTCAGGAAGGCAATATCAAGCAATTCCAACAGTTAAATAGAAATAGGCCATAAAGAGGAAACATAGGCAGTAAACATAAAAGAAAAAAAAAAAAAAACCCTCAACCTTGACAGTTATTAAATAAAGAAAATTAAAAATAAATAATGTGGTTGCATTTTTTACCTATTAAAATAGGTCCCAAAAATCTAAAAAAAAGTGGGGGCGGGCAGGAGGAGGTAGGGGAACTCCAAGTGTTGATGAGGAACAGTGAAACTCTTGCATATGCTGAGGGTTTTATAAATGGATAGGACCCTTTTAGACAGTGTGGCAGGCAACGTGCATCAAGAGCCTAAAGTGCATTCATACCTAACTTGGTAAATCCACTCTGGGCATCCACAAGGAAATAATACAAACACTAGACAAAGTCATGTAATAACAGCTCCCATTTATGGACCACTAACTATATGCCGGACACAATGGTAAGCACTGAATTCTCACAATTCTATGAGATAGGTACTATATAGAAAGACATGTAGCAATATAGAAAGCACTTATGGCATAATGTAAAAGAAAAAAAAAGCAAAGTTCATATTTGTGTATATAAGCTATATTGTGGTTATCTATGTTTATAAACAATATTAATTGTACTGATGGAATTGCAGGTGATTTTTCTTCTCTCCAAAATTTCTGTAAAGTGATGACATTTGTATAATAAAGGTATAGATATATTTTCAAAAGACATTGGGGAATGAGGGACAGAAAGGAATCAGTCTGAGTAATTCTCTTTATTTAGAAGATCGTTTCCTGTTTTAGGCACCATAAGCAGTGGAGAAATTAGAGAGAATTCAGAATAAACAAACAAAAAGAATTACAAATAAGAAAATAGTTTGCCAGTAAAATCAAGGTTTGTTTTTTCTTTTTTTAAACCTAAAGGCTAGGGGTTAGTAGATTATATCTTTCAGTGTATGAAAAAAATAAAAAGGAACATCAACACTTTTTCATGTTCCTGGAAGGTCAAACAGGATGAAAAGAACTATAATAAAGGGGAGAAATTCCAGCTCAACATAAGGATACGTGTGTTACTGCTGAAACTCTGGAACTGGTTGCCAAGATCCTTGGGTTCTTCTCTAATTAAACCTTAATAATATATTTGTATAAGATAACTGCATACATAATTTCACTTTATCCTCTCAACTACTCTACAAGGCATGTGGCATCATCGTCACTCTTTAAGAGGAGGAAACAAATTCAGAAAAGTGAAGTGACTTGTCCAGTAATAGTTATGCCATGCCCCAAGTATTCTACATACATTATCACGTTCAGTTCTTGTAATTGTCCTGTAAAGAATGGTTATCCCCATTGTACAGGTGAGATAACTAGGTTCTGAGACATTAGTCAGCTAGTCTAATGCACAGTCAGTATTCAAACCCAGCTCAGTGAGATTCCAGAGAGCCCGTGCTACATCACACAACCTCTCCAAGGCTGCCTGCAGTTGTTTAGCTCTTTTGACTTAAGGACTAAGGCTCTTTACTCTCCCCAATATACCTCAGAATTCTGCAAAAAGAAAGCCTAAAAGTCTGTGACTATGGTAGACACTCAGTACTGTGTTAGACACAGACCTCTTTAGAAGCAATTTTTAAAATGCCTGGTGAGAGTCTCAGCAACATGGGCTTGCTACAGTCAAAGACTTTGACTCTAAACAGAAAACTTGAGTTTCAGGTAAGGGGAGAGTCCACAGAAGTAAGGTAATAGGTTGCGCATTACTGCCTCATTTGAGCCTTCTCCAGTGAGTCTTTACTCTGCAATGAACTCTTAAGCAGTTTCTCACATTCTCTGGGAGAGTAGAGAAAAGGTGGGACTAGCATTAGCACTGACTACACTATCCCCAGGCCCAAAGGGAATATCATGAGCTCAACACTCATGGAGGTAGAATGTCAAAGTGTTTCCTCACCCAGATCAGGCACTGACTAAAACATTGTCTTAGGCTGGGTTCTCCAGAGAAACAAAACCAGTAAAGCGTATAAACATATATATAGAGAGAAATTTATATCAAAGATATGGCTCAAGCAATTGCAGAGGCTGGAACATCCCAAGGCCATGGGTCAGGATAGAGGTTTCTCCTGATTCACATAGCCGCAGGCACTGGCAAACCCAAGATCGGCAGGTCAGACAGCAGGGCTCTTGCTCACAGGCTGAGAAGATCAATGAATCCCAAGATTGGCAGGCAAGACTGCAGGTAAGCTGCTAGCTCAAATCCCAAGAACCGGAGGTCAGATGAACAGGAGCCAGCTGTAGAATCCAGCGAAAGCAAAAAGCTTGCCAGAATGTCTGTTTATATTCAATGCAAGCCACATGCCCAAGGAAACTCCCTTTCAACTGATTGGCTCCTCACGGCAGATCCCATCGTGGGGGTGATCACATATCAAATCGCAACAGGGAAGTGATCACATTATACAACTGCCAAAACACTAAGAATCATGGCCCAGCCAAGTTGACACACAATCTTAACCATCACAAACTGGCACCCAACTCCAAAAAGCCTGCCTTTTCCATACAGTGGCAAAAGTAAGAATGAGATTTGCTGCTGGGTGTAGAGCCAAAGAGGAAACTATTGAATTTCTTACAAAAAATGATAATAATAAGATAATACAAAAATATGTTCACTTTCCCAAACTACAATCCATGTGCTCTGTTGCTCACTGTGAAATATTTGATAAATCATTGAGTATCTTTCCTCACAGGAGATGAGGGCAGCCTTTGAATGTATCATACTAGGTAGCTAAGACTACATTCTCTGCAGATGAGGGCTGTATCCTCTGCTGCCCACACTGAGCTGGGCACCAAGGGGAACCAGAAAGGGAGTAGGGACTCAACAGTTTTAATAATGTGGTCCCAACTTTACTAACTTCTTTCAACTATCAATTTCCCCCTTCCTCCTCTTTCTCACCCTACGCACATACACACACACCCAGGCCATGAGCTCATCCAGCCCTATAAGCTTCAAATATGAAATGTATCCTAATACTGATGTCTTAGCCATCTAGTGCTGCTGTAACAGAAATACCACAAGCGGATGGCTTCAACAAAGAGAAATGTATTCTTTCACAGTCTAGTAGGCTACAAGTCCAAATTCAGGCGTCAGCCCCAGGGAAAGGCCTTCTCTGTCGGCTCTGGAGAAAGGTCCTTGTCAATCTTCCCTGGACCAGGAGCTTCTCTGTGCAGGAACCTCAGGTCCAAAGGATGCGCTCTGCTCCTGTCACTGCTTTCTTGGTGGTATGAGCTTTCCCCTCTCTGCTTGCTTCCCTTTCCTTTACTTGTAAGATAAAAGGTGGTGCAGGCCACACCCCAGGGAAACTCCCTTTACATTACATCAGGGATGTGACCTTAGTAAGGGTGTTAAAATCCCACCTTAATCCTCTTTAACATAAAATTACAATCACAAAATGGAGGACAACCACACAATACTGGGAATCATGGCCCAGCCAAATTGATACACATATTTTTGGGGGGACAGAATTCAACCCATGACAACTGATTATCTCAATCTCTGCCCAAATTCCTTTCTTCAATCAATTCCTAGTATCTCCATGTCCTTAAACATAGGCAACACTGAACGATCCTTCTCTTGTCCCCAAACCTTCTCAGCCCTAATCTGCTTAATGGAATCATCAGCCTCCTGGCATCTAAGAGAGAAACCTGGAAGTTACCCTGAACTTGTTTTTTTGGTCTCTCAATTCCCATATCCTGTCAGTGATTAAGCTCTATTGATTTTACTTCCTTAACATCTCTGTATCCATTCTTGCCTTTGTGGCACCACTGTTACTGCCTAACTTCAGGCCTTACCAGAATTATTGCAATAGATTTCTACCTATTCCCAGTTTCTGCTCTTGCTTTCTTAAAAACATTAATCTGATTGTCATTTCCATTGTTAAATCCCTTCAGTCCTTTTCAAATGCCCCGTCCTCAAAAAGACAGCTCCAAACTTCTCAGAAGTACCCATGAAGTCCTCTCTTATCTAGTTCAGGCTTCATCTCCAGTCTCATCTCCTGTCATTTCACTTATGCTCAGTCCACTTATGCTCCAGCTATACTCATCTATTTGCTTTTCAAAAGCTTCATGTCTTCCTCCTGCTCTGAAGACACTTTCTCACAGAGTCCATGTGCTTAATTTTGTCATTGTTCAAGGGCCAGCTCCAGCCTCTCCTTTATGAAACATTCTGACTCTATAAGGCCATGTCACAGCTGCTCCTTAACTGTACATCAGTTCAGATCAACAAGTATTTACTAAGTGCTTTCTGTATGGCAGAAGCCCTGGCGGCACAGTGGTTAAAGTGCTTTGGCTGCTAACCGAAAGCTCAGCAGTTCAAATCCACCAGCCACTCCAAGGGAGAAATGTGGCAGTCTGCTCCTCTAAAGATTTACAGCCTTGGAAACCCTATGGGGCAGCTCTACTCTGTCCTATAGGGTTGCTGTGGGTTTTAGTTTTTCTGTATGGCAGATGCTGGGGCCACAATAAGAAATCAGGCATGTTGTTTCAGCTTAGTGGAAAATACAAGCCCACAGATAGGTAATTGCTGTCACAAAGAGCTATGTGCAAAGAAAGAAAAAAAAAAGGAGCACACAGATGATGGGCGCTATCCTAGCCTGGCAGTATCTGACATGGGAAAGCTATCTAGGGAGGGAAGATACAAGAACTGAGTCTTAAAGACGGGTAAGCTAGATAGAAGGTGGAGGGGGGGAACAAGACATTGCATAGGGTTTAACTAACCCAATAGTACACACTATGGCCTTTTTACTTGTCTTTCTCCTCAAACCAGAATGTGTGTTCCTTGGGTAGTCAGGGTATGTGTTTGTTTGTTTTTTTGGAAACGTACACTACAAACATACACAACTTCAACAATTTGTACATCTAAAATTCAGTGACATTGGTTAACTGACAACATTCCGAATTATTTCACCATCATTAACACAAACTCACTGCCCACCTAAGCTTCTCATCTATCCTTTCAAGTTGCTGTTGTCAGTTTGAACACATATAGGTAATTGTTTAAAAGAATACAATGCTTAATGCAGATATTCTTTTCTAATTATGTTAAACTATTGTTTGGTTAAAAGACGACTTTAGGGGATAGTTTCAGTTCAAGGTTTAAATATTTCCTCAGGGTAATAATTTGCGGAGATCATCCAGCCTGAATGGCTCCAGAAAGTTTGGATTCCATTAAAGTTTGAAATTCTGTTCCACGTTTTCCTCCTTTTGATTAGAATTCTTTAGAATCCTTGATCTAAATGTTCACTATTTGTAGCTGGGCACCATCCAGTTCTTCTGGTCTCATGGCAAAGGAGGTGGTTGTTCATGGAAGTGACTGGACACATATCCCATTTGACAAGGTGTGTGTCTTATCTGGCCTTGATACACAGAAGCAAGGCAATAACTGTTTGCTGAATGACTGATTGCCTCAGAGTAAGCAGCAGCCCAGAAGCTACCTTTCATTTACATTACCTGTTTGCTATCCCACCAGAAAACTTATTTATTGGATTTATAAGAGCTAATCTGTTTAAGAAGGAGTCCCTGTGGCACAAACGGTTAAGCACTCGTCTAACAGCCAAAAGTTGGAAGTTCAAACCCACCCAGAGGTGCCTTGGAAGACAGTCCTGGTGATCTGCTTCTGAAAGGTCACAGCCTTGAAAATCCTATGGAGCAGTCTACTTTGTACACACGGGGTTGCCATGAGTCGGAATCAGCTTAGCAGCAACTGGAACTGGTATGATGTCGCTATTGTTAGGTGCCGTCAAGTCAGTTCCGACTCATAGCAACCCTATGAACAACAGAATGAAACACTGCCCAGTCCTGCGCCATCCTCACAATCGTTGTTATGCTTGAGCCCACTGTTGCAGCTACTGTGTCAATCCATCTCCTTGAGAGTCTTCCTCTTTTTCACTAACGCTGTTTAACCAAGCATGATGTTCTTCTCCAGGGACTGATCTCTCCTGACAACATGTCCAAAGTATGTAAGACATGGTCTTGCCATCTTGCTGCTAAGGAGCATTCTGGTTGTACTTCTTCCAAGACAGACCTTTTGTTCTTTTGGCAGTCCATGGTATATTCAATATTCTTCGCCAACACAACAATTCACAGGTGTCAGTTCTTCTTCAGTCTTCCTTATTAATTGTCCAGCTTTCACTTGCACATGAGGCGATTGAAAACACTGTGGCTTGGGTCAAGTGTGCCTTAGTCCTCAAGGTGACATCTTTGCTTTTCAACACTTCAGAGAGGTCTTTTGCAGCAGATTTGCCCAATGCAATGCATCTTTTGACTTCTTGGCTGCTGCTTCCATGGGTGTTGATTGTGGATCCAAGTAAAATGAAATCTTTGACAACTTCAATCTTTTCTCTATTTATCATGATGTGGTTTATTGGTCCAGTTGTGAGGATTTTTGTTTTCTTTATGTTGAAGAGTAATCCATACTGAAGGCTGTGGTCTTTGATCTTCAGCAGTAAGTGCTTCAAGTCCTCTTCACTTTCAGCAAGCAAGGTTGTGTAATCTGCATAACGCAGGTTGTTAGTCTTCCTCCAATCTTGATGCCCTGTTCTTCTTCATATAGTCCAGCTTCTCAGATTATTTGCTAAGCATACAGATTGAATAGGTATGGTGAAAGGATACAACCCTGACACACACCTTTCCTAACTTTAAACCACAAAGTATCCCCTTGTTCTGTTCAAACAACGGCCTCTTGATCTATGTATAAGTTCTTCATGAGTACAATTAAGGGTTCTGGAATTCCCATTCTTCTCAATGTTATCCATAATTTGTTATGATCCACACAGTTGAATGCCTTAGCACAGTCAATAAAACACAGGTCAACATCTTTCTGGTATACTCGGCTTTCAGCCAGGATCCATCTGACATTAGCAATGATATCCCTGGTTCCGTGTCCTCTTCTGAATCCAGCCTGAATTTTTGGCAGTTACCTGTTGATATATTGCTGCAGCCAGTTTTGAATGATCTTCAAGAAATTTTTACTTGTGTGTGACATTAATGATATTGTTCAATAACTTCCACATTCAGTTGGATCACCTTTCTTGGGAATAGGCATAAATATGGCTCTCTTCCAGTCAGTTGGCCAGGTATCTGTCTTCCAAATTTCTTGACATAGACGAGTGAGTACTTCCAGTGCTGTATCCATTTGTTGAAACTAGTATGGTAACTCTATGTTTAACCTTTTGAGGAATGGCCAGACTGTTTTCCAAAGTAGCTGCACTATTTTACAATCCCATCAGCAATGTATGAGGGTTTAAATTTCTTGCCATAGCCTCTTAATTTGTCTCCCACCTTCTGCTCCCTGCCTACTCCTGCTAGAGTGATCTTTCTAAAATGTAAGCTCTTCCATAGTTCTTGTAGCCTAGAAGCGGAAAGTGGTTCCCAGGACCTGGGGTAAGGGGGAAATAGAGAGTGACTGCTAATGAGTATGGGATATGGGGTTTCTCTTTGGTGTGATGGCAATGTTCTTTAATTAGATAGTGATGGTTGCACAACTTTGTGAATATACTAAAAAGCACTGAACCATATACTTTAAAAGAGTAAATTTTATGGTATGCGAAATGTATCTCAATAAAGCTGTTATTAAAAAAATCATTTAAAAGGGGGGCTATAGTGTCTTAGTCATCTAGTGCTGCTATAACAGAAATACCACAAGTGGATGGCTTTAACAAAGAAAAGTTTATTTTCTCACAGTTCAGGCTACCAGTCCAATTTCAGGGCTTCAGCTCCAGGGAAACACTTTCTCCATTGGCTCTGGAGGAAGGTCCATGTCATCAATCTCCCCTTGGTCTGGGAGCTTCTCTGCACAGGAATCGCAGCTCCCCGCACTGCTTTCTTGGTGGTATGAGGTTCCCATGTGTCTCTGCTTGCTACTCTCTTTTATATCTCAAAACAGATTGGCTTAAGACACTATCCAATCTTGTATACCTAATCAGTGTAACTGTTGCTAATCCATCTTATCACATCATAGTGATAGAGTTTACAACACATAAGGAAATCAAATCAGATTACAAAATGGTACACAATCATACAATACTGGGAATCATGACCCAGGCAAACTGATACATACATTTTTTGGGGGACATAATTCAATCCATGGCATATAGTAACAATTGAGGTGAGAAGTCATGAGGGTTCAAAATAAGGCAGTGATGATAGAAAGGGACACTGAAGAGCCTCAATGACTGACTTTACTGACAGCGATGCAAAGTCCCCAGGGCCAAAACTCTAAGGAGACAGAGCTGATAGATCTACTGGTACACAAGTATGCAACATTTGAACACTGACTAGCTTCACCAAGAATGAAGGAATTCTGTACATACAGTCTGTGAAAACTCTAAAAACAGCTATCCTTTTTGTCATCTGTAGGCGACAGGAGTGGCTTAAAGCAGTGCACAAAGTCATGGCCTTGCCTTTACAATTTTTCCTCACTCAAAACATCTTGTATGCTGCCAGTAGAGTTCACAGGTAATCCAGCTGTCACTACACATCATAGTGAGGTGCTTCCTTGCTCTCCCACTACCGGGCAGAGCCACAGCAGGAGGACAAATATACAGTCCCTCACCAAGGCTGAGTGTTCACAACCTGGAGGCCTGTAAAAACTGCACGCCAAGAAATAAAGCAGAATGCCCATGTATCATACAATAAAAATAACACTTAATTATACATTTAGAAAGTTACTTTTTGCAAATCAAAACCACAGTTACCGCCACCTCACCCTCACTGGAATGGCAATGATTAAAAAAAAAAAAAAGATGAGAACAAACAGATGTCGGTGAGGTGGTGGAGAAACTGGAACTCTCATCAATTGCTGGCACAAATGTAAAATGGTGCAGCCACTGTGGAAAATTGTTTGGTGGTTCCACAAAAAGCTGAACATAGAATTACCATATGACCTAGCAATCCCAATCCTAGGTATGTATGCAGAAGAACTGAGAGCAGGAACACAAGCAGAAACCTGTACACCAATGTTCATTGCAGCACTTTTCACACTAGCCAAAGTTGAAAACAACCTAAAAGTCCAATAACAGATGAATGGATAAACAAAATGTGGTATATATATACAATGAAATACTACTCAGCCATAAAGAGAAATTAACTCCTGATGTATGCCACAACATGGATGAACCTTGAAAACATCATGCTGAACAAAATAAGTCTGTTGCAAAAGGACAAATACTGTATGATCTCACTTATATGAAACAAACAAACATATAGAAACCAAGATTATTAATTACTGGTTACCGGAGGTAGGAGGGAGGGGAAAAGGAGGAGTTTTTGCTAAAGGGGCAGTGAGTTTATGTTAATGGTGGTAGAATAGTTTGGAAAAGGATAGCAAGAATGGTTGTACAACATGAAGAATGTAATCACTGTCACTGAATTATATATGTAGAAATTGTTGACCTGGGGAAAAAAGTTACTTTTTTCTGAAAAAGCTTTCACTGAAAAAACCAAAGTTGTAAGAAATATAAAATTCTGAAAAATATATCAATGGTGCATGTATCATCATTTGTCATTAATTTTTTAATGGAGGTGATGGCATATCATTCCATCTATACTAAAACACCACAGCTGTTTAAAATTAATTATATAGTTTTAGTTTTCTCCAAACATACCTTATAAAGTCTCAAGATAATTCCTTTATATTTTATACAAAATTTTAATCAATGACCTTTTGAAGCCCAAAGGTTATTAACAAGCAAAATTACAACCACATTCATATCTGACAGCCTAAAGATACCCAAAATTTCCTTCCTGCTTCCAGCACTATTAATCACAAGACTAAAATATTTTAAGCATTTCAAGTATTTCTTGGTGGACACTTATGCCTTTATCACATTTGGGACTAGTAGGTTGGTTTTTCAGAAAAACTGGCTAGTAAAATTTGTTTTCTGAAGTCTGGACCAGCATTTCCCAGAATATACTCAGACACACATTTTATGGGATGATAATAAAGGTTTTGTTACTAAATACATTTGGGAAATGCTGGGTTTAATAAGGTTAAACAGGTTTGTTTACTACAGAACTTCTGAGAGTCAAAAATAGACTAATATTCATTCTTGATTTACCGAAGCAGATGCAATAGGCAGAGTTTTCCAAATTATTTTGGCCTCAGAATCCCCACCCCCACTCCCAGAACATCTTGTAACACCAGTGTTCTTAAGGAATAAGTTTTGGGAAACTTGATATTTGATGTGCTAATCCCAAATCTCACTATATACCATCAGCAGTTACTTTCTTACACAATTCTCTTACTCTGAACAGCAAAAATCTAGAAATTTTCCTGTCTTCTAAATTCTGATACAAGCTCAAACAGTCACATAGGATCAATACATTCTGCACCTCATCTTTGAAAGAAACAAAATAGAAAACAACAGTAACATTGTGAAAGAGTCAGAGGAAAATTCTAATTTAGAATCCTCAAAATATTTAAGAAAAATGGATGTATTGTTATATGGTTGCAGAAGAAATAAGATCAATATTCTTTAAAGTCAACATATCATTTTTCCTAATGTAAGTCCCCAAAAAGACTTTGGTGTCTCTACTCATATCGATAATATAAAAAAATGGAAATAAATACTCCTACAATAACGACTTCTATACATTGACTAAAATACCCAACCCACAAATCCAATGGTAATTGCAAACGTGTGACCTGACAATTTCTGGAAAAGACTCTTGGAACATGGACGTTTCATACTTTATTAATTTTGAACTACATGACAATCTTTTCAGCAAGTTGGCTGCGGCCCAGAACAATCAATCACTTGTCTCACCTGTATTTAAAATTCAAAAGCTTTCACATTCAACCCAATGTTTTCATTAAAAATACCTGACTAAGCATGAAAACATTCTATCTAATATTTCTGCTTAGATTAATTTTTGTGAATAGTGAGACAAAAGTTTCATCCAATTGTAGCCATGAAATTCTGAACATGTGAGGGGAAAAAAAAAGAGCTTTTTGATGATCTTTTGCTTTTTTGTTTCTGTGGGTAAATATTTAAGTTCAAATAATGTGGAAATTAGTGTAAAGAAACATTCCAAAGATATGAAACTAATTTCTTACAGTGTGATAGGCAATTACGCCTTTCTTCACTACGAACTCCACTTTAAACATAATCTTGTTAAAGAAATTTCTTTACTAAAGTTATGCTAAGCCGCAGATCTGACAGCTTACTGATGTTTCTTTTTAAATACATACAATAATTTCAGATTTTCGACCACAGTAAGATTTATTTCAGTAAGTATACTTATTAAGTATAAAATGTTAGTTGAGGATTGTCACATCTCTTTTTAAAAGACATTCCATTCGCAAACACTTGTTAAAATATTTTGTACTTTTTTAAAATACTAAAATAGAAATTTGTAATTAATTTCTAGCACTTTCTCAAGGAACTTTAAGCCATCAGCAAACTACATATAATGTTTAGAAACACTTAGTGCTGCTGTCTTATATCAAAATTGAGAATGTTGGAAAAGCTCTGTGCACGGACATTCTCTGTAGGCAGCCATAGACACATGACTCAGGCTATTTATGTGTTTTTATGAACAGTCCCAATATTTCTTGAGCCTGTGAGTTTTCTTTTGTGCCGCTTAAGTGCTTGTAACAATACACACATTTTTAGAGCAACGCTTACCGATTTACCATTTGCTGAGAAACTGGAAATTCCAGAGCATTTCAATAACTTATGGGGACCAAATAAATTAAATGGCACCTGACACTGGCCTCTTTTTATTTTTAACCTGAAATTGATCTACTTATGAAACCTTAAACTCTACTCTGACAAAAGTCTCCATTCAGTACATTCACATGGCCCCATTGTATTTGCTCTTTAGTTTCATGGTTGTTGTTATATGCCATTGAGTCAATTCTGACTCATAGCAACCCCTAAATCCAAGGACTAACGGACAACATTTAAAACAAAACTAAATAACAAGGAATTCCCAGAACCCCAAATTCTAAGCGTGTAGGAACAAACTATGAATACCTATGAGACCTGTGCGCATACACGTACGGAGGAAAGTAGGGAGAAGTGATTGGCATCCAATGGAACCAAGAACCAATAGGTATTCACTGGAAAGCCCACAGAGCCAGAGTGAAAAGAGCACCTGAAGCTGAGAGTCTGCACACTCCAGTTCTCAGGTGAGTGCGTGGGTATTATGGCAACTATGAGCAGTGGGAATTCTCAAAAGTAATCAGCCAGAGCCCCCTTCCAGGATAAAGCCCCATACTAAAACTGCTAGAAATAGAATCTAGGGTGAGCAGCACGGAGACAAAAGAAACAAAGGAGAGACTCAGATAAAAGTAGAGGCAGGCAACAAAGCCAGAAGATCTCAGAAAGTAAGCAGTCATATTTTTTAACACTTCACGAAAATAACAGAAGAGAGAGCTCTAGAGCCACAAAATTTAGGCTTCCTTCTAAAAGTTCAGGAAATGTTGTTTCATGTAAAAGTGAGCAACAAAAGGATTGAAAGGAAATCCTATACAAACATGCTGCAAGAAAAAATTTAAAAAGGAGAAGGCTACCTCTATAGGCAATTAAGGAGCCCTGGTAGTGCAGGGGTTAAGGCACTCCACTGCTAACCAAAAAGTCAGCAGTTCGAAACCACCAGCAGCTCCACAGGAGAAAGATCTGGCAGTTTTCTTCCATAGAGATTTACAGCCTTGGAAACCCTATGGGGTCACTATGAGTCAAAATCGACTTAATGGCAGTGGGTTGTTTATTTATTTATTTATTTTTTGGCCATAAAGCACTCCAGAAAGACATACTCACAAAATATATGAAAACTAAAAATAATAACAAAAATTAGAAAATTAAAAAATGTATATATATATGAAAACTATAACTTTCTATTTCAAACCAAGCTGTAAGATATAAGAAAATAATAGAAGAAATGAAAGAACAATATAAACCAGAATTAGAAGAGCTCAAAGGAAGTAAAATAACTTAGGAAAGAATAAGAAAAAAAAAATTTAGAAATGAAGACTAAACTAGAAAGAACATAGGGTGAATAAAAAACAGATAATGTCTTAAGACAAACAGAAGAGGAAAAATTTTTAAAGTAACAAAGAAATGAAGAAACTTCCAGTTCCTTAAGATGGACTAAGCACCCTCTCTCTCCCACTGATTACAACTAAAAAACCCTAGACAGAGACACAAAGCAATTATTGAAGGGCTCTGAAAAGTGAATACAGCAGGTGAACTGGGTAGGAAAATCAAAACTCAAGGTGTGATACATATGATGGTTAAGTTCACTGGGACTGATTTTTACATGCTAGGGAAGCCTGAATCCCAGCAGAAAAAACTCTGTTCAGATTCTCCTGACCCAAAGCCAGGTGAGTACCTGTAACAAATCTGGATCCCCATGGCAGCAGTGGCAGTGACAACAGGGGTATCCCTGAGGGTTCTCTTCTTTCTAGCTAGACCACCAGGGAAAGGGGTCTCTTGGGAGCCTAAGAGTGACAGAAGATCATGCAGGGTAGGCAACTGGAGAAAGAGGTCCTTTAAGTCATTGTGTGAAGCCCTGGTTTCACTCCAGAGCTGCACATGTGTAGAGCTAACCAGAATCAACACAGGAAAGGCATCGAGAACTGAACTACGATGTAGACCACTCCCAGTTCCTAGATTGACCTGGAGTGGTGTACTTATGGAGCTATATTAGTTTGCTATTGCTGCCAGAGAAAATTACCACAAATTTAGTGGCTTAAGACAACACAAATTTATTATGTTATTGTTCTGGAGGTCAGAAGTCCTAAATGGGTCTTCCAAGCTAAAATCAAGATGTTAACAACAGAGGCTTAACTAAGGTATGGTCCTAAAGGTATGGCAGGTAAGGCATGTGCCTTGGGTGCTGCTTGAGGAGGGATGCTAATGAGAAGTTTCTATTAGCCACTGAAGTTTCCATCGCCAGCTGTGAGAGATCACTCGGGAATTTAAAATTAATTGTCATAGGCAATATTTTCTGTAGATAGACCCCTGGTAAGGCTAAATAAGAATTGTATGCACCTGTTCTGACTTACCTACAAATACTTAAAGACATCCTTAGGAATGGATCTTGTTCATAACCCCGGGACTGCCTGTATGCAAGAAGCTCAGCAAACCCCAAACAGGATAAACTCAAAGAAATCCATGCCCAGATATATCATAATCAAACAGCTGAAAAACAAAGATAAAGAAAAAAAGCAGCCAAAGAAAAACACATTACAGGAGGCAGGGCCAAGATGGCATAGTCAGATACTTCCAGTGGTCCCTATTACAACAAAGACTCGAAAAAACAAGTGAATTGATTATATATGACAATCTAGGAGGCCTGAACATCAAAGGCAAAGTTGAGGAATCGGACTGAGTCCAGAGGAGGGAGAGACAGTTCAGAAGCAGTGAGGAGTTGCCAGACCAGACCCAGTGGGAACCGGTACCCTGCAGGCCAAATTGGCTGGCATGCACCGTGAGGCAAGCAGTGGCATTCAGGATGCATTTTCCACATTGGGAGAGACCGAGTGGCAGAGAGTCTAC
Source organism: Trichechus manatus latirostris (assembly GCF_000243295.1). NCBI lineage: Eukaryota > Metazoa > Chordata > Mammalia > Sirenia > Trichechidae > Trichechus > Trichechus manatus. The sequence continues at coordinate 3,027,748 of NW_004443988.1, forward strand.
TCAAGCCTCCAGAACTCAGTTGGCAAAAGATAAGTACATGTGTCTAACCTACCATGTGGATCAAAAAATACCCTGTTTGGAAAGAACCTCTCTCCCATTTACCTGCTCCCTCCCCACTCTGCATAGGGTCCCAGGCCGTCTTCAGTGATTGCTGCCTCCTCTGGGCTGGAAGTAGGACCCGTCACATGCCCACATGCCATGAGCCATTCTGCCAGCCTTGGAGAGGGAACAAATTAACAAACAGGAAAAAATAATCTGCCAGCTCCCCTAAGCTGGGAACTCAGGGCAGGCACAGCTCCCTAGGCACAGGCATAAGGGGACCATGGACTTTGAATGCCTTTCATCCCTGCATAGACTTGTGTGGGGCCCATTTCAACAACATAGGCCCTCATTACCACAGTACAACAGGGTATATACCCGAAGCCTAACTTTAAGTGTATCAGCTATATGGTGGAGTGGCAGGTTTGTGACATTTGACACCGCTCTGCCCATTAAGCAGGGTCCTCACTTACCCACATCAGGGGACTGAGGACTGGTGGCTGCACCCACACCACCTAGCCACCTGTGACAGGGGCCCAAGAATAAGTGTTGCCTCCCAGTCCTTACAGCCAACAGCATTTGGCGCCCACAGTCTTGCTGCAAAACCCACCCATCTACACATTCTAGGAAACAGGGACACACTTTTCTCCTAGACACTCAGGGGCAGCCATCAGCCCCTTGCCTTGCTCAGCACATGACCCCCTACTGCAGCCAGATACCTGTGCCTACATCAATCACCCCTGCCCATCTAGGACTGTAGGTGAGAGCCTGCACCCACATACTTGGTGACCAACAACCTGAACACCTGAGCTGAATCCATACAAGAAAAGTAAATGGACTCCTGGGCTCACATACCTAGTAACAGATCTAACCACCTGGTGCCAGGATGTTAGAGCTTCAAAGGCACCAATAATCAAACTAGCTCACATAAGTAGCCTATTTGGGCATATCAAAACAAAACAAGAAGCTAGGACACAGTAAGCAAACATAAAATAAATAAATAATTTATTGATGGCTTAGAGACAATAGTTAATATCAAATCACATAGAAGCAGACCATGATGGCTTCAGCAAGCTCCCAAAACAAAGAATCAAGAAATCTTCCAGAGGAAGAGAATTTCTTGGAATTTCTGGAGGTAGAATACAAAAGATTAATACACAGAACTCTTCAAGATATCACGAAGGAGATCAGTAAAAACACAGAATAAGCCAAAGAACATACAGACAAAGCAACAGAGGAACTTAAGAAGATTATAGAGGAGCACAATGACAAATTTAAGAGGCTGCAAGAATCCACAGAGAGACAGTAAACAGAAATCCAAAAGATTAACAATAAAATTTCAGAATTAGACAACTCAATAGAAAAGTCATAGGAGAAGAATTGAGGCAAGGGAAGTCAGAATTAGTGAGGTTGAAGATAAAGCACTTGACACCAACTTATTTGAGGAAAAATGAGATAAAAGAGTTTTTAAAAAATGAAGAAACTCTAAGAATTATGTGGGACTCTATCAAGAGGAATAACCTACGAATGACTGGAGTACCAGAACAGGGTGAGGATAACAGAAAATACAGAGAGAATTGTTGAAGGTTTGTTGGCAGAAAACTTCCTTGATAACAGGAAAGATGAGAAGATATCTATCCAAGATGCTCATCATTGAACCCCACATAAGGTAGATCACAAAAGAAAGTCACCAAGACATATTATAATCAAACTTGCAAAACCAAAGATAAAGAGAGAATTTTAAGAGCAGCTAGGGATAAATGAAAAGTCATCTACAAAGAAGAGTCAATAAGACTAAGCTCCGACTACTCAGCAGAAACCATGCAGGCAAGAAGGCAATGGGATGACATATATAAAGCCTTGAAAGAAAAAAATTAACAGCCAAGAATTACATTTCCAGCAAAACTGTCTCTCAAATATGATGGTGAAATTAGGGCATTTCCAGATAAACAGAAGTTTAGGGAATTTGCAAAAACCAAACCAAAATTACAAGAAATACTAAAAGGAGTCTCCAGTTAGAAAATCAGCAACATCAGATAACAACCCAAGACTAGACCACAGGACAGAGCAACCAGATATAAACCCCGATAGGGAAGTCACAAAAATAAATCAAAGCTAAAACGCTGAAAATAGGGAAACAGAGACGTCAATACGTAAAAGATGACAACATTAAAACAAAAAAGAGGGAAAAAATGGAGTCATAGGTCTTTCATATGGAGAGGAAGTCAAGGTGATATAAAGAAATAAAAGATTGGTTTAAACTTAGAAAAATGGGTGAATATTAAGAAAAACACACTACATACAAACCATAAGTCAAAGACTTTGGATAGCTCATCAGAAATCAAGGAAAACTGACGGACATGATACAATATTTTTAAAATGCTGAAAGAATAGAACTGTCAACCCGGAATTCTATGTCCATTGAACACACCCTTCAGAAAAAAGAAAAGCAAAATAAAGACATTCTCAGACGAAGGAAAACTAAGAGAATTTGTCAACACTAGGAACCTGAGTGGCACGAGCAGTATGTGATCAACTGCTAACACAAAGGTTGGCCATTCGAATCAGCCAACAGCTCCATGGAAGAAAGGCCTGGCAAACTGTTTCCATAAAGTTTATTGCCAAGAAAACCTTAAGGAGCAGCTCTACTCTGTAACACATGGGGCCACCATGATTCAGGGGCTGACTCAATGGCAGCTAACAACGACCTACCTGCTTTAAAAGAAATGCTACAGAAAATTCTTCAAGTGGAAGGGAAATAAGAGCTGGAACTTCAGTAATGAAGTAAGAGCAACAAAAATGGTAAATATTTGTGTAAATATAATAGATTATTTTTTGCCCCTAAGTTCTTAAAAATGTTTGTGACTGTTGAAAGCAAAAATTGTAACATTGTCTTATGGACTTTTCAATGTATGTAAATGTAATTCATATGGTGGGAAAATTTCTATATTTTACTTGTTGTTGTTATTGTTAGGTGCCATCAAGTCAGTTCTGACTCTTAGTGACCCTATGTACCACAGAACAAAGCACTGCCCACTCCTGTGCCATGCTCACAATCGTTGTGCTTGAGTCCATTGTTGCAGCCACTGTGTCAATCCAACTCTTCGAAGGTCTTCCTCTTTTTTGCTGACCCTTTACTTTACCAAGCATGATGTCCTTCTCCAGGGACTGATCCATTCTGACATATTTTACTTGAGGTGGAAAAATACTAACTCTAGGTAGATTGTGAAAAGTTAGGTATGTATATTGTAACCCCTAGAGAAACTCCTGAAAGCTATATAAAAATCTACAGTCAAGAAGCCAATAGATAAATTCAAGTGGCATACTAAAATATATTTAAATAATCCAAAAGAAGCTAGGAAAGGAGAAATAGAGGACTGAAAAACAGAAGGGACAAGCAGTAAGCATATAATAAAATGGTAGAGCTAAATTCAAACATATCAATAATTACAATTAATGCAAATGGCCTAACACCAATTTAAAAAAAAAAGAGAGAGAGAGCTTGCTAAAAAAAAAAAAAAAAAAAACACTTAAAAACAAGCAGGTCTTTCTACATTGAACAGTACAGATCTAGATCCAAATACCAATTTATAGGAAATACAGAAGATAAAAGAACCTGTTAACCTCACCATAGGGATTCAATCAGCAAAATCCAGATTGTGGGAAACTATAGGTCAAAACCTGGTTTCTTCAACAAATTAATGGCAAGGAAAAAAAAGAGAGATGGAAGAGGAACCTGTAGATTAAGAGATTTAAAACACACGGGGGAGGGAGAAGCAGGAAAAACTTATATATATTGTTTAGAAATGCATAAGGTGATAAAAGTATAAGAAAAGCAAAAATGTCATTACCATAAAGGTTAGGAGAGTGGCTACATCTGGGGAGAAAAAGATCTTGTCACATTTTTACGCAAATAATGCACGCCTTCTACCTTTGTCACCTGTGCCCCCGCCCCCGAGGTATTTTTGTAAATGCACTATACTAATTTTTTTTTACAGCAACATGTTAAAAAAAAAAGGTATAGCGGCGCTTTTGGAAATACCTCGCAGGGGGAGGGCATGGTTGGCAAACAAACGTAGAAGGTGCGCATTATTTGTGTAAAAATACGGTAATTGGAATGGAGCACATGGATAGCTTCTGAATTTAATGACAACATGTTATTTCTTTACCTGAGTGGTGGTTACACCATATAATAATTTATGATTAAATTATATATTTGTTTTTAGTAGTTTTCATTATCAAAAGTTACAAATTCAATAAATAAAAAAATATTTGATGGGAAAAATTGAAGTGATCAGGTATTAATTTCATGAACTTCATAATACCCCACCTCACCCCTAAACGAATCTCTCAGTCCATACCTCCAGTTTCTAGCCTTCAAGAATAAAGTATCCTTACTTTTCTTCAAGACCAACACTCCCACCTATGTTCCTGATCTTATCCTCTTGGTGTCTTCTGAAATCTGACCCTTTAATTATCACCTTTCTTTCCCATACCTTCAATGTCTACCTTTCTATTGAGACAATATTGGATAGTGGTAAATAACTGGGCTCTGATATCAGAATCCTAGGGCTCAAATCCTAGTTCTGCGATTTACTAGTTATCTGACCTTCAGCAAATAACTGTCTCTCTGTGATTGTCTCAGTAGTAAAATGGATAGTAAGTGTAGCTACTTCACAGGGTTGTTAAATGAGTTAATACATGTAAAACACTTTGAAAAGGATCTAGAATCCAATACATTTTCAAAAAATATTAGCTGTTATCATAACCACCACCATTTCCATCCCTTCAGTATATTGACATGCTCAGTCTTTCACTTTATCAAAATCCTTTCCTCAACCCATGTACCTCTCTAGTTGTGCCCTCACTTCCTTTTTTTCCTGAAAAGGTAGTCTATACTTGCTATCTCCACTTCCGTATCTTATGTTCCTTTCTCAACTTTCCCTAAGCAACCTAGTTTCTCCTACCACCAAATTACAGAAATTCTAATAAAGGTCACCAAATCGCCATATTTGCTGGCAACATTTTATTAGATATCTTACTGGCCTCCACTGGAGTATTTAACACTGTTTCCATTCCAAAGATAAAAGTCTCTCTCCCCTTTGAGTTCTGTGACCATTTTGACTGTCCTACTTTTGAGAAGGTATGATCAGTCTCCTTTGTAAGATGTCCTCTAAAACCAAAAAAAACAAACCTGTTGCCACTGAGTCAATTCCGACTCATGGAGACCCCATGTGTATAGAGTAGAACTGCTCCGTAGAATTTTCAAGGCTGTGACCTTTTGGAAGCAGATCTCCAGATATTTCTTCCCAGCTGCCTCTGGGTGGGTTCAAACCACCAACTTTCAGTTAGTAGTAGAGCACTTAAACGTTTGCACCAGCCAGGTGCTCTACCTGCTACTTTAACATTGCTGTTAGTCTTGTTTACCATTTTCACTCTGCTTCAAACGTACTGGAGCCCTAGTGGTGGTTAAGAGTTACAGCATGCTACGGCTGCTTACCAAGGTCAGCAGTTCAAATCCACCAGCTGCTCCTTGGAAACCCTATGAGGCAGTTCTATTCTGTCCTATAGGGTCGCTATGACTTGGAATTAACTTGAGAGCAATGGGTTTGATTTTGGGTTTGGTCAAAAGTACTGCCTAACACACCCATGTTCACTGCAGCACTGTTCACCATAGCAAAAAGATGGAAACAACCTAGGTGCCCATCAACGGACGAATGGATAAACAAATTATGCTATATCCACACAATGAAATACTACGCATGAGAAAGAAAAATGATGAAGCCATGAAACATCGTATAACATGGAGGAATCTGGAGATATTATGCTGAGTGAATTTAGTCAGTCACAGAAGGACAAATATTGCATAAGACCACTATTGTAAGAACTCAGGAAAAGGTTTAAACACAGAAGAAAACATTCTTTGATGTTTACAAGGGTGGGGAGGGAGGGTGAGTGTTATTCACTAACTAGATAGTAGATAAGAATTATCTTAGGTGAAGGGAAGGACAGCCCACACTACAGGGGAAGTCAGCACAACTGGACTAAACCAAAGCTAAGAAGTTTCCTGAATACAATCAAACACTTTGAGGGGCAGAGTAACAGGGGTAAGGGTCTGGGGACCATGCTTTCAGGGGACATCTAGGTCAATTGGCATAACAAAGTTTATTAAGAAAATGTTCTGCATCTTACTTTGATGAATGGCGTCTGGGGTCTTAAAAGCTAGCAAGTGGCTGTCTAAGATGCATCAATTGGTCCCAACCCACCTGGAATAAAGGAGAATGAAGAATACCAAAGACACAAGGAAAGTATTAGCCCAAGAGACAGAAAGGGCCACATAAACCCTTCATCAGCTTCATCAGACTTCATCAGCCTGAGACCAGAAGAACTACATGGTGCCCGGCTACCACCAATGACTGCCCTGACAGGGAACACAACAGAGAGTCCCTGATGGAGCAGGAGAAAGGTGGGGTGCAGAACTCAAATTCTAGGAAAAAGACCAGACTTAATGGTCTGACTGAGACTGGGGGAACCCCGGAAAGAATGGCCCCTGGACTCTCTGTCAACCTAGAACTAAAACCATTCCCAAGGCCAACTCTTCAAAGATTAGACTGGACTATGGGACATAAAATGTTACTCATGAAGAGTGTGCTTCTTAGCTGAAGTAGATACATGAGACTAAATGGGCAGCTCCTGTCTGGAGGTGAGATGAGAAGGCAGAGAGGGTCAGGAGCTGGCTGAATGGACACGGGAAATTCGGAGTGGAAAGGAGGAGTGAGCTGTCACAGTATATAGGGAGAGCAATCAGGGTCATGTAACAATGTATATATAAATTTTTGTATGAGAAACTAACTTGAATTGTAAACTTTGACTTAAACTACAGCAATAAAAAAAAGTAGTGAATGATAAAAAAAGGAAGAGTACTGTCTAAGTGATCTGATTCACACTCATGGTTTGAACAACCATTATAACTAACTGGTTATCATTGGGATGCAACTAACGCCTAAAGTCTCTAGCTCTGAACTTACCGAAACTTTAGATGTATTTATCTAAATATCTGCGCATCTGGATGTCAAAATGTCCAATACTGTATTCACTCCATATTTGCTCCTCCCTCCTGTCATTCTCAGTTAATAGCACTACTATTTACCTTTATCACCTAGGCCTAAGGGCAATTCCAGCCTCCTCCTTTACCTCATCCCCAATGTCCAGTCACTGAGTCCTATTGATTTTACTCTAAAATTTCTAGAAACTGTTTCCATCACACCATCCTTAGTACAACTTCCCTAGTTCAGGCCTGTAACATCTCACATCTGAAATACCAGAATGGCATATAAAGACCTTGTTGACTTCTACCACTACTTTCTTACTTACTTTGCTTTATTTTATTCTGAAGCAAACTAGAAGTGCTCATAGTTGCCTAAACTTACTGTGTTTGCCTCTGTTTCTATGTTTTTGTTATACTGTTCGCTCTGCCTGGAACATTCCCCAATTTTTCATTAGGTTCCTTCAATTGTGGAGATGCTATTAAGATATCATATCCACCAGAAAAACCTACAATTAATTCCTAGTTTGGGGTAAGTTTCTTTCCTCTATGCTCCAAAAACACCTCATCAAAAACATTATCACTGCACTTGTTGTTTGTTGTTGTTGTTAGGTGCCATCGAGTTGGTTCCAATTCATAGTGACCCCAGGTACAACAGAACTAAACACTGGCTGGTCCTGTGCCACTCTCACAATTGTTGCTATGTTGAAGCCACTGTGTCAATCCATCTCATCAAGGGTCTTCCTCTTTTTCACTGACCCTCCACCTTATCAAGCATGATGTCATTCTCCAGGGACTAGTCCCTCCTGATAACATGTCCAAAGTACGTGAGACAAAGTCTTGCCATCCTTGCTTCCAAGGAGCACTCTGGCTGTACTTCTTCCAAGACACACTTGTTTGCTCTTCTGGCAGTCTATAGTATATTCAATATTCTTCAGCAATACCATAATTCAAAGACATCAATTCTTCTTCAGTCTTCCTTTATTCATTGTCCAGCTTTTGTAGCATATGAGGTGATTGAAAATATTATGGCTTGGGTCAGGCACACCTTAGTCCTCTAAATGACATCTTTGCTTTTCAACACTTTAAAGAGGTCTTTTGCAGTAGATTTGCCCAATGCAATATTATCTTGGTTATCTAATGCTGCTATAACAGAAATACCACAAGTGGATGGCTTTAACAAACAGAAATTTATTCTCTCACAGTCTAGGAGGCTAGAAGTCTGAATTCAGGGTGCCAGTTCCAGGAGATTGCTGTCTCTATCTGTCAGCTCTGGGGGAAGGACCTTGTCGTCAATCTTTCCCTTGTCAAGGAGCTTCTCAGTGCAGGGACCCTGGGCCCAAAGACACGCTATGCTCCCAGCCCTGATTTCTTGGTGGTATGAGGTCCCCCTGTCTATCTGCTTGCTTTTCTCTTTTATATCTTAAAAGAGATTGACTTCAGACACAACCTAATCTTGTAGATTGAGTCTTGTCTTGTTAACATAACTGTCTCTAATCCTGCTTCATTAACTTCATAGAGGTAGGATTTACAACACATAGTTAAACCACATCAGATGACAAAATAGTGGAGAATCACACATTACTGGGAATCATGGCCTAGCCAAGTTGACACATATTTTTGGGGGACACAATTCAATCCATGACAAATATGTTGTTTGATTTCTTGACTGCTACTTCCATGGGAATTGATTATGGATCCAAGTAAAATGAAATCTTTGACAACGTTCATCTTTCTTCCGTTTATCATGGTGTTGCTTATTGGTCCAGTTGTGAGGATTTTTGTTTTCTTTATGTTGAGGTATAATCCACACTGACGGCTGTAGTCTTTGATCTTCATCAGTAAATGCAAGTCCTCTTCACTTTCAGCAAGCAAAGTTGTGTCATCTGCATATTGCAGGTTGTTAATGAGCCTTCCTCCAATCCTGATGCTTTATTCTTCTTCATATACTCCAGCTTCTTGGATGATTTGCTCAGCATACAGATTGAATAAGTATGGTGAAAGGATACAACCCTGACACACACCTTTCCTGATTTTAAAGCTTGCAGTATCCCCTTGTTCTATTCAAAAGACTACCTCTTGATCTATGTATAGGTTCTGCATGAGCACAATTAAGTGTTCTGGAATTCCCATTCTTCACACTTACCAAAATGAAAAAAATTCTTAATATATCTCTCTTCTTCTGAGTAGTCATTTCCAATGGCAGAAACTGTATCTTACTTATTTTTGTAACTCCACTGCCTAGCATACACTTTGTCTTTGGTAGGCAGTCGATATATTTTGTTGAAAGGAAATGGTTATTTCCCATTTTGTATATTATTATTAAATTAATCCTTCTAAAATTCCATTTCATCATATCATGGTGCTATTCAAAATTGTTCCACGATTGTCACATGATAAAGTACAAGTATCTTTGGCCTGGTCCTCCATAAAAAGACTCGAAGCTACCTATATAGGTTTATCTTCCACTATACTTCCTTATGTATGCTCTTGATTCTAAGATAGTCTACTCACAGCCTTCCAGACTGACTTTTTGGTCCTTACTCCCTGTCTTAGTTATGTAGTGCTGCTATAACGTAAATACCTCAAGTGGATGGCTTTAACAAAGAGAAATTGATTCTCTCACAGTCTAGGAGGCTAGAAGTATGAATTCAGGGCACAAGCTCCAGAGGAAGGCTTTCTCTCTCTGTCATCTCTGGGGAAAGGTCCTTGTCATCAATCTTCCCCTGGTCTAGGAGCTCCTCAGGGTAGGACCCAGAGTCCAAAGAACACCCTCCACTCCTGGTTCTACTTTCCTGGTGGTTGGAGGTCCCCCTCCTCTCTGCTCGAGTCTGTCTTTTATATCAAAAAAGAGATTGACTCAAGATACAACTTAATCCTGTAGCCTGAGTTCTGCATCATTAACATAACTGCCTCTAATCCTGCCTCATTAACATCATAGCAGTTAGGATTTACAACACACAGGATAATCACATCAGATCACAAAATGGTGGACAACCACACAATACTGGGAATCATGGTCTAGCCAAGTTGATACATATTTTGGGGCAACACAATTCAATACATGATGCCCTCAAAATCTGTACAGCTCACAAAAAATTGGGGCCTTTAAATTCAACACACTGACTTACTTGACCACTCAAGCAATTAATCCATAAAGCTGTGTGATAGAGGACAGAACAAGAAGATAAAGTGAGTGGACACTCCCATTTACTCCCCCAGCAACTAATGCACTGAACAATAAATAAAAGCAAGCACAGACCGAGATCTCAGAACTCCAGATGGTAACTGAGGTGTTGGAAAGTAGAAGTGAGCCCAGGAGCAGGGGAGAAGAGGAGGAGGGATGGCAAACAAGCTGGGAGGACCTACCCACTAACATCAGGAGGATTTGCTCATTGCAATCATTTTGGGATGGGGCTGGGCAACACCCCAAACAGGAAACACAGAAAGGGAGATAATTGAGGAAGCTGTAGCCCGATTTTTTAAGATGGCACAGATTGGCTGTGGGAGTGCACAGGTCGCACGATTAGGAGTGGGCAAAGGGAGACCGTGGCACTGCAACAGAATGCTGTTGAATCTCACTGAGGCCTGAGACGGAAGGGCATTAGGATCAAGAGGAACTGCAAAGGCAGCAGGGCGAGGGGAATACTTCGGATAGATGGGCAACACAGAGGGAAATGCCTGGCTCCCTCCCCACAGCAGGACCCTGTGGGAGATCCTGTGCAGGTGTGCCAGTGAGGGAAAGACATAGAGGGCTCACTCACCTTTGCCACAGGAAATTCGAGCCCCACCGTTTACACCTGCATTTGTGACCAGCTAAACCCTCCCCCACCCCACGCATGCGTATTGAATTCCAGAGATCAAATATCCAGAATTTCTGAATCAGCACTGAAAAAAAACTTAAGGATAAGAGTGTCCTCTAGTGGTTCTCAGAAGGTATCAAGCCCACTGCTGCTGGGTCACTTCTGACTCATAGTGACCTTGTGGGGTGGGATGGACCTGACCCGTGGCGATCCTAGGGCTGTGAGTCTTTGCAGAAAAAGGATGCCACATCTTTCTCCTGTGGAGCCACTGAGGGTGCAGGCTCCAGCCTTTTGGTTGGCAGCCAGGCGCTTGGCTACTGTGCCAAGGGCACCCAATCAGAAAATTTTCCCACAAAAACCAGAATACAAAATTTAAAGTAAAAAAAAAAAAAGATAACAAAATGGCCCAAGTTCAACAAAAAATAGAAAAATATACAAAATCACAAGAGAAGATTGACCAATCAAAAGCAAAACATGAAGAAGAGGAAACTTCTTCTATGGAGGCCAGACTAATGGAAATAATTGATAATTTTCAGATTATGTGCTAAATATGTTTAAAGAAAGCAAAAAGTACACAGAAAACAAACTAGTGGAGATCAGAAAACAAATGTAGGAATAAAATGAGAAACTAGACAAGGAATTGAAGACATAAAAAAAGAAACAAAGAGAACTGAAGAATAAAGCAACGAATTAGACAAAGCAAGAGAAACACGCAGCAATAGAGCCAACAGACAGAAGATAGAATGAATGAACTACAAGCCAAAATAACTGAATTTATGCAGTATCAAGAGAAATAAGAGAAAAGAGCAAAGAAAAGCAAACAAACTCAAATTGAAATATATGATTCAAATAAGAAATCTTACATTAGATTTATTGGAATCCCAGAGCACCACGACAACAATAAAGGCATAGATACAATTTTCCAAGAGATAATCAGAGAGAATATCCTAGGCCAGAGCAGAGAATCAAACTTGCAAAGACAGGAAGCTACACAAACCTCAATTAGAAGAAACACAAAAAAGATCAACTCCACACTAAATCCTAATAAAAATTTTGAAAACCAAAGACAAGGACAGAATTCTGAAAGAGAAAAATGCAATATAACATACCAAGCATTTTTCATAAGAATCAGTGGGGATTTCTCCCCCAGAAACTCTAGAGGCCATACGACAATGGAGCGATATATATAAAATACTGAATGTAAACAACTGCTAACCAAGAATTCTTTACCCAAAGCAGTTTGAAACAAATGAACATATAGTCAATAAATAAAGAAAATAATACCTTCATGTCTCAAAGATAGCAGACAATATCAAAACATATAAAAAAGCAGGACAGATGGCTCCAGCAAATGACCAAAATACAGAATCAGATAAACTTCCAGTAGAAGAAAAATCAGTGGAATTACCTGATATGGAATTCAAAAGATAATATTTAGGGCTCTCCAAGAGATTAGCAGAGAGATCAAGCAAAACAGAGACAAAACCAGGGAAAAAATAGCCCAAATCAAGGAAAATACAAAGCAATAGAAGAATTCAGGAAAATAATAAAAGAACAAAACATCAACACAAACAATTAGAAATCATACAAAAACAGCAACTAGAAATCGAAAAGATAAACAACAAAATTTCAGAAATGGACAACTCAATAGAAGGTTTTAAGAGCAAATTTGAAACAATGGAAGACAGAGTCAGTAAGATTGAAGACAAATCCATGAATGCCACTTTCTTTGAGGAAAAATCATTGAAAAGAATGAAGAAAACCTAGGAATTATGTGGGAAAAAATCAAGAGTACAAATTTTTGAGTGATCAGAATTCCAGAACAGGGGATAAAATGAAAAACACAGAGAAGACTGTTGAAGATTTGCTGGCAGAAGACATCCCAAATATCATGACAGATGAAAAGCTGACCATCCAAGAAGCACAATGAACGCTGTATAGGATAGACCCCAAAAGAAAGTCACCAAGACATATTGTAATCACAGTTGCCAAAACCAAAGACAAAGAATCCTGAGAGCACCTTGAGAAAAATTAAAAGTCACTTACAAAGGGGAAACAATAAGACTAAGCTCTGATTACTCAGCAGAAACTATACAGGCAAGAAGGCAATGGGAAGACATATATAAAACCTTGAAAGAAAAAAACTGCCAGCCAAGAAAAATATATCCTGCAAAACTCTTTCTAAATATGATGGCAAAATTAGGACATTTCCAGATAAACAGAAATTAAGGGAATTTATAAAAAACAAACTAAACTTACAAAAATGTTACAGGTAGTCCTTCAGTTAGAGAACAAACAACATCAGACAACAACCAGAGTGTAGGACACAGGACAGCATTAGCCAGATACCAACCTAGGTAAAGAACTCTCAATAATAAAGCAAAGCTAAAAGACTTAAAACAGGGAAACAGGGATGTCAATCTGTTAATGACAATAACGTCAAAACAATAAAAAGAGGAATTAATGGTATATGGATAGAACTTTCAAATGGAGAGGAAGTCAAGGTGATATCAATAAAAGACTTGTTGAAACTTAAGAAGGGTAAATTTCAAGGTAACCACAAAGAAAGTTAACAAATCAACTCATCAAAATAAAAAAGAAGAAAAACATAAGACTCAGTAAACACAAAATCTAGAATAAAAATAGAAAAGAAAATCCACAAACAAAAGGAACTCAACACAGGAAAATAAGAAGAATAAGAGGAACAAAGAAAATGTCAGCACCACACACACAAAAAGTACAACAATATGACAGCAATAAACTCACACCTATCGATAATCACACAAATGTAAATGGCTTAAATGTACTTGTAAAGAGACACAGAGTGGCAGAACAGATACAAAAGCATGATCCATTAATATGCTATCTACAAGAGACACACTTTAGACATAAAGACTTAAATATATTAAAATTAAAGGATGGAAAAATATATCAAGCAAACTATAACTAAAAAAGGGCAGGAATGGCAATACCGATCTCAGATAAAATAGACTTTAAGGCAAAATCAACCATAAAAGACAAGGAAGGACATTATATAATGATTAAAGGGACAATCCACCAAGAAGACTTAACCTTAATAAATATCTATGCACCTAACAACAGGGCTCCAAAATACATAAACTGTAACAGCACTGAAAGAATGTCAGTTCCACCCACAGCGATCCACAATAACAGTAGGAGACTTCAACACACCACTCTCAGTAAAGGAAAGAACATCTAGAAAAAAACTCAATGGAGATACAGAGGATCAAAAGGCCAAAGTCAACCAATTTCACCTCACAGACATATAAAGAACACTCCATCCAACAGCAGCAAAGTGTACATTCGTTTCCAATGCACATGGAACATTCTTCAGAATAGATCACATTTTAGGACAAAAAGCAATGCTCAATAAAATCCAAAACACTGAAATAATACAAAGCATTCTCTCTGATCTCACAGTCATAAAAGTAGAAATCAATAGCAGGAAGAACCAGGGGGGGAAAAAAAGAAATACATGGTAACTGAATAACACCTTGTTTAAAAACAACTAGATAATAAAAGAAATCAAAAAGGGAATAAAAAATTTTCTAAAATCAAATGAGAATGAAAACATATCATACCAAAACCTCACAGCTAAGGCAGTGCTCAGAGGTCAATTCATAGCAATAAATACACACATCAAAAAAGAAGATGGACCATAATCAAAATGTTAGCCCTACAACTCCAACAAATAGAAAGTGAACAGCAAAAGAAGTTCACGGGAACAAGAAGAAAGGAAATAATAAAGATTAGAGAGAAATACAGAACAGAAAAACAATAGAGAGAATTAACTAGATCAAAAGTTTTGTTCTTTGAAAATATTAACAAAATTGACAAACTATTGTCCAAACTGACTAAAGAAAAACAGGAGAGGAAGCAAATAACCCAAATAAGAAATGAGATACTGGACATAACAACAGACCCAACTGAAATAAAAAGGATCATAATAGAATACTGTGAAAAATTGTACTCCAACAAATTTAAGAACCTAAAAGAAATGGACAAATTTCTAGAAACACACTACACCTAAACTAACACAAACTGAGATAGAAAATCTGAACAGACCCATAAAAAGAGAAGGGATTGAAGAGGTAATAACAAAACTCCCAACAACAACAACAGAAAGCCCTGACCCAGACAGCTTCACTGGAGAATTCCACCAAACATTTAGAGAAGAGCTCATGCCAGTACTACTCAAACTATTTCAGAGCATAGAAAAGGAAGAAATAATTCCAAATTCATTTTATGAAGCCAGCATAACCCTGATACCAAAGCCAAGCAAAGATACCACAAAAAAAGAAAATTGCAGACCAGTATCTCTCATGAATATAGACGCAAAAATTCTCAACAAAATTCTAGCCAATACAATTCAGCATCATATCAAAAAAATAATACACCACAACCATGTAGGATTCATACCAGTTATGCAAGGATGGTTCAACATTAGAAAATCAATCAATATAATCCACCACATAAACAGAACAAAAGAAAAGAATCACATGATCATCTCAACTGACACAGAAAGGCATTTGATAAAGTCCAACACCATTCCCGATAAAAACTATCAATAAAATAGGTATAGAAGGGAAATTCCGCAACTTAATAAAAGGTATCTATACAAAACCAACAGCCAACATCATTCTCAACATAGAGAGGCTGAAAGCATTCCCCTGAGAATGGGAACAAGACAAGGATGTCCTTTATTACCACTCCTATTTAACGTTGTGCTGGAAGTTCTAGCTACAGCAATAATGCAATAAAAAGAGATAAAATGCATCCAAATTGGAAAAGAAGAAGTAAAACTATCCCTATTGACAGATAATATGATCCTATATGGAGAACCCCAAAGATTCCACAAGAAAACAACTTGAACTAATAGAAAGATTCAGCAGAGTAGCAGGATATAAGATCAACATATAAAAATCAGTTGGATTCCTACACACCAACAAAGAGAACTTCGAAAAGGAAATCAGGAAAACAATACCATTGATAATAGCCCCTAAAAAGATATAATACTTAGGAATATATCTAACCAAGGACGTAAAAGACCTATACAAAGAAAACTACAAAACACTATTGTAAGAAACCAAAAGACACCTACTTAGGGGGAAAACATACCATGCTCTTGGATAGGAAGACTCAACAGAGTGAAAATGTCAATTCTACCCACAACGATCTACAGATACAACACAATCCCAATCTAAATACCAACAGCATTCTTTAACGAGATGGAAAAATTAATCACCAACTTTATATAGAAGGAAATGAGGCCACAGATAAGCAAAGTCTTACTGAAGAAAAAGAATAAAATAAGAGGCCTCACACTACCTGATCTCAAAACCTACTCTTAAGCCACAGTAGTCCAAACATCCTGGTACAGGTACAATGATAGACACATAGGTCAATGGAATAGAATCAAGAATCTAGATGTAAGTCCACCCACCTATGGTCAGCTGATCTTTGACAAAGGACCAAAGTCCATTAAATGCAGAAAAGACAGTCTTTTTAACAAATGGTGCTGGAAAGACTGGATGTCTATCTGTTAAAAAAAAAAAAAAAAAAAAAACAGGACCCATATCTCACACCATACACAAAAAGTAACTCAAAATGGACCAAAGACTAAATATAAAACCTAAAACGATAAAGATCATGGAAGAAAAAACAGGGACAACACTAGGGGCCCTGATACACAGCATAAAGAGAATACAAACCATAACAATGCACAAACGCCAGAAGATGTGATGGTTAAGGTTGTGTGTCAGCTTCACTGGGCCATGACTCTCAGTGGTTTGGCAGTTATGATGTGGTCTGGCAGCTATGTAATGATGTAATCACTTCCATAATGAGATATGATACAATGTAATCACTTCCATGATGAGATCTGTTATGAGTAGCTACCCAGTTGAAAGGGAGTTTCCTTGCCGTTGTGGCCTGCATCCAATATAGGTGGCCTTTCTGACAAAGCTCGTTGGCTTTTGCTCACTCTGGATCCTGCAGCTGCCTCTTGTTCATCTGATCTCCAGATCTTGGGACTTGAGCTAGCAGCTTACCTGCTGATCTTGGGATTTGCCAGCCTTTGCAGTCTGTGAGCCGGAGGCCTACTGTCTGACCTGCCAATCTTGGGGTCACCAGCCTTTGCAGCTAGGTGAATCAGATGCCTCCAGCCTGACCCATGGACTTGGAACTTTCCAGCTTCTACAACCAAGTGAGCCATTTCCTTGATATGAATCTCTCTCTCTCTCTCTCTCTATATATATATATATATATTTATATGCTTCACTGGTTTTGCTTCTCCATAGAACCCAGCCTAAGACACTAGATAACTGGGAGCTCCTAAAAATTAAGCACTTATGCTTATCAAAAGACTTCTAAAAGAGTAAAAAAAGAACCTACAGACTGAGAAAAAATTTTTTTGGCTATGACATATCTGACAAGGTTCTAATCTCTAAAATCTATAGAATATTTCAACACTTCAATAACAAAAAGACAAATAATCCAATTAAAAAATGGGCAAAGGATACGAACAGATACTTCACCAAAGAAGACATTCAGGCAGCTAATAGAAACATGAGAAAATCTTCAAGATCATTAGCCATTAGAGAAATGTAAATCAAAACTTTAATTAGATACTATCTCATCTGACACTACTGGCACGAAATAAAAATTAAAAAAAAAAAAAAAACAGAAAGTAACAAATGTTGGAGAGGTTGTGGGGAGATAGAAACTCTTATGCACTGCTGGTGGGAATGTAAAGTGGTCCAACCACTGTGGAAAAGAATATGGCACCTCCTTAAAAAGCTAGAAATAGAAATACCATACAATCCAGCAATTCCACTCCTAGGAATATATCCTAGAGAAATAAGAACTGTCACACGAATAGACATATGCACACCTATATTCACTGCAGCATTATTCACAACAGCAAAAAGAGGGAAACAACCTAAGTGCCCATCAACAGACGAATGGATAAACTATGGCGCATACACGTAATGGAATACTATGCAATGATAAAGAACAATGATGAATCTGTGAAATATCTCACAACATGGATGAATCCGGAGGGCTTTATACTGAGCAAAATAGGTCAATCACAAAAAGACAAAAATTGTATGAGACCACTATTATAAAAACCCAAGAAAAGGCTTACACACAGAAAAAAATGATTTTTGATGGTTACGAGGGAGGGGAAGTGTAGGGAGGGAAAATCACTAACAAGACAGTAGACAAGTGTTAACTTTGGTGAGGGGAAAGACAACACAAAATATAGGGGAAGTCAGCACAAGTTAACCAAGTCAAAGTCATAGAAGCTTCCTAGACACATCCAAACACTTTAAGGGACCTAGTTACTGGGGCTGAGAGCTGGGGACCATGGTCTCGGGGGACATCTAGATCAACTGTCATAACATAGTTCATAAAGAAAATGTTCTACATCCTACTTTGGTGTGTAACGTCTGGAGTCATAAAAGCTTGAGAGCAGCCATCTAAGATACATCTATTGGTCCCATCACATTTGGAGCAAAGAAGAATGAAGAAAACCAAAGATACAGGAAAATATTAGTCCAAAGGACTAATGGGCCACATGAACCACAGCATCCACCAGCCTAAGCCCAGAACGAGATGGTACCCATTTACCACCACTGATTGTTCTAACAGGGGTCACAATAGAGGGTCCCAGACAGAGCAGGAGAAAAATACAGAACAAAACTCAAATTCACAAAAACAGACCAGACTTACTACTGAGAGGAACCCCAAAGACTATGGCCCCTGGAGACCCTGCTAACTCAGATCTGAAGCCACTCCTGAAGTCCACCTTTCAGCCAAAGAGTAGACAGTCCTATAAAACAAAAAATAACATATGTGAGGAATGTGCTTCTTAGTTCAATCAAGTATACAAGACAAAATGGGCAACATCTACCCAAAAGCAAAGATGAGGAGGCAGGAAGGGACAGGAAACCTGGGTGAATGGACACAGGAAACCCAGAGAGTAAAGGAAAGGAGGAGAGTGCTGACATATTGTGGGGACTGCAATCAAAGTAACAAAACAAACTGTGTATAAATTTTTTAATGAGGGAACTAATTAACAGAAAAAAGAAATTTTTTACCCAGCAAAGCTGTCATTCAAAAATGAGGGGGAAATCAAGACATTCTCAAACAAACATAAGCTCCAGGAATTTGTCACTACCAGACCATCTTTGTAAGTATTACTCAAGGGAGTACTCCAATAGGAAAGGGAAGAGCTTTAAATAAATATTTGTATCTATACATGGGGAAAAAATTAACAGCACTTGAGATCTCCAAAATACATAACAACACGTGCAATCATAAGGACCAAGCATATGATATTTTCAAGGAATAAACTCAATAATTAAATCCCACGAACAATACAATACCGAGTTATAAGAAATAAGAACAAAGTAAACTTACCAAATATAGATTGTATATTGATGTTAATGTAGACGCACCAACAGAAATGGGGGTGTGTGATAAGGTTGTGTGTCAACTTGGCTGGGCCATGATTCTCAGTGGTTGGGCAGTTATGTAGTTTGGCAGTCATATAATGACGTATCCCCTCCATGATGAGATTTGATATTATGTGATCACCTCTATTAGGGAACTGATGTGAGTAGCCCATCAGTTGAAAGTGAGTTTCCTGGAGGGTGTGGCCTGCTTCCAACATAGATGGACTTTCTGGCAAGGCTTGCTGGCTTTTGCTTGCTCTGAATCCTATGCCTGGTTCCTGTTCATCTGATCTCCAGTTCTTGGGACCTGAGCTAGCAACCTGTCTGCCAATCTTGAGATTCGTCAGCCTCCATGGTCTGGATCTTGGGTTTGCCAGCTCCTGCAGCTATGTGAGTCAGGAGAAGCCTCCAGCCTGACCCACGGACTTGGACTTTCCAGCCTCTATGAAAGTGTGGGCCATTTATTGATATAAATCTCTCTCTCTCTCTCTCTATATATATATATGTACACACATACATATATATGTTGTTAGGTGCCATCGAGTTGGTTCTGACTCATAGATACACACACACGCACACACACATGCACACACATGCACACACACGTACATATATAGATGCTTCACTGGTTTTGCTTCTCTAGAGAACACAGCCTAAGACATTTAGTACCAAGAGTGGTTCTAGAGAAACAAAATTGTAAGGTTGAGTTTTCTAAATTGGTTCTCAAGTCTGGTTAATCTTAAAGATGTTGATGACCCTGCTTCCAGTAGTAGGGGAGGCACTCTAATCCATGGCATGAGGTGGCAATAGAAATATGCAAAATATCACCACCAATAGATCAGGAATTGGTGAGAGGTGAGGCTCTGGGTGATCGCAAGTTTGATACCTTTCTACAATTTTGTCATAATGAGAAGTATAAGGAAGCTGGTTGGTTGGTCCTACTTTCATTAGACAAAGCGGTCAAAGAAAGAGATGAGCTCAGGGCTTCATAGTCAAAGCTCAAGAGCCACATGAATGACCTAAAAGTTTCCATTTGTGCCCTGAAGAAAGCCTTATTTCTTGTAGTAACAGAGCTGATATTTCTGAAAACCAAATCCAGAGTCTTATTGTAAGAGTGGCCAAATTACAACACCAAATGAATTCACAACCTCGAATGGTGCTTGAAGTTAAAGGGAGGGCATTGATTGGGAAGAAACAGGATCCTGAAATTTGGGATGGTGACATATGGGCAGATAATCAGGAAGCTGTGCACACTGACCTCTAAATTCCACTGAACCACTCCCTTCCAAAAGAACCAGCCCTATCACTCCCATCTGAAGAGAATACTCCATCTTTGTTTGCTAAGCCACCCTCCCCAGTAAAACTATTAACCCCATCTGATGAGATTATCCCAGCTGGGTCTGAAGAGTCTTTGAGTCATTGTCCAGGGCATCACCTGAGGGAGATGCCTTATAAGACAACGCTGAATATTCTCAAAACACATCCTCACTACCCACTTTGGCTTCTAGACCTATAACTAGACCTAAGTCCCAGTGAGCCCCAAAAAGTGAAGTACAAAGTGTGACCCAAGAGGAGGTAGGCTACATTCAAGAACTGTTTGAGTTTTCTAATATGTAAAAATAGAAACCTGGGGAATATGTGTGGGAATGTATAAGCAGTACGGGAAAGGCCAAGATAATTTTTTAACTTATAAAAGATATCCCAAAGAAAAATATTGAACTTACCTGCTTTACTCACCATTTTTTCCTCCACTCCAGCCAGCCTTCCTTCATCTTCTTTGATTTGAAGCTCATCATGGGAAGAAGAAAACAGGATTAGCTAGAATAGGACTTCTTCTTGGAAGATATGCTTCTTCTGTTAATCAAAACACTAACCTAGAAAAGTTCTAGAATTCCAGTGAGAAATAAAACTTTACCATGGAAATCAAGATGTCTAATATAATCTTTATAATCTTTGGTGTGTGGCCTTTCAGACCTGCAACATTAACCACTCCGTTGTGGTCCTACACAGACCAATCATTTGTTTCTAGAACAAGAGGTACTGTCAGGAAAACAGTAGGCATTAGTAGGAGTCAAAGAAAGGTGAAAACCTGACTCCATCAGCTCCACTCTGAAGATAATTGTGCATCCCAAAGAGGGAGGAAAAACATCAGTGCAAAATCTTCCAAAGGATACTTTAATTCCCTCTGAGTTTTTGTATCTAATATACTTGCGTACTGGAAGAAAAAATAGGTTTGGCAGCAAAGGTGGGGCAAAAAACTGAGTATATGTGAATATTTAGAAATATCATTTGTAAAAATAATCCAAAAACTAAGGCATTCATCCTGAGAGACTTCTATTGAGATAACCAACTAAACTATAAATTTTCAGGGTCAGTTCTTAAAAAAGAACAGACAACACCAAAGTAGCTAATAATTATTCAACTGTGTATTTATTATTTCTAACCAACTCTGTTGGGTGATTTGGCTGGACAGTTTCATGAGGAAGCCCCAATGTTATTATCTTTAGCTTTTTTTCCTCTTGGGCTGGTAGTATCTCCGAGGGAAGACTCTGCTACTCTCCTATCTGGAGATTCTTGCCCTGTGTTCTAAAAGCAGCTTTTTAGCGTCTCACACTTAAAAATAAAATGGAACACATAAACATCAATATCCTAGGCATTAGTGAGCTGAAATTGTCTGGTATTGGCCATACTGAATTGGACAATCATATGGTCTACTATGCCAAGAATGACAAATTGAAGAGGAATGGCATTGCATTCGCCGTCAAAAAGAACATTCCAAGATCTATCCTGAAGTACAACACTGTCAGTGATAGGATAATATCCATACACCTACAAGGAAGATCAGTTAATATGACTATTATTCAAATTTATGCACCAACCACTTAGGCCAAAGATGAAGAAATTGAAGATATTTACCAACTTCTGCAGTCTGAAATTGATCAAACATGCAATCAAGATATATTGATAACTACCAGTGATAGGAATGCAAAAGTTGGAAGCAAAGAAGGATTCGTAGTTGGAAAATATGGCCTTAGTGATAGATGCCAGAGATCACATGATAGAATTTTGTTAAGACCAACAACTTCTTCACTGCAAATACCTTTTTCAACAACATAAATGGTGACTATACACATGGAGCTTGCCAGATGAATACACAAGAATCAAATCGACTACATCTGTAGAAAGAGATGATGAAAAAGCTCAATATCATCAGTTAGAACAAGGCCAGGGGCCTACTGCAGAACAGACCATCAACTGCTCATATGCAAGTTCAAGCTGAAGCTGATGAAAATTAGAACAAGTCCATGAGAGCCAAAATAACAACCTTGAGTATATTCCACCTGAATTTACAGACCACCTTAAGAACAGATTTGACGCATTGAACACTAATGACCAAAGACCAGATGAGGTCTGGAATGACATCAAGAATATCATACATGAAGAATGCAAGAGGTCATTAAAAAGATAAGAAAGAAAACACCAAAATGGATGTCATGAAAGACTCTGAAACTTGCTCTTGAACGGAGAGTAGCTAAAGCAAAAGGAAGAAATGATGAAGTAAAAGAGTTGAACAGAAAATTTTTCAAAGGGCAGCTTGAGAAGACAAAGTACAGTATTATAATGAAGTGTGCAAAGATCTGGAGTTAGAAAACCAAAAGGGAAGAATACACTTCACATTTCTCAAGCTAAAAGAACTGAAGCCTTTCTTGAAAGAATTCAAGCCTCAAGTTCCAATACTGAAGGATTCTACAGGAAAAACATCGAACAATGCAGGAAGCATCAAAAGAAGATGGAAGGAATACACAGACACTGTACCAAAAAGAATTGGTTGACATTCAACCATTTCAGGAGGTAGCATATGATCAAGAACTGATGGTACTGAAGGAAGAAGTCCAAGCCGCACTGAAGACATGTGCAAAAAACAAGGCTCCAGGAATTGATGGAATATCAATTGAGATGTTTCAAAAAACGGATGCAGCGCTGGAAGTGCTCACTTGTCTCTGCCAAGAAATTTGGAAGACGGCTACCTGGCCAACCGACTGGAAGAGATTCATATCTGTGCCCATTCCAAAGAAAGATGATCCAGAAGAATGTGGAAATTACTGAACAATATCATTAGTATCACACACAAGTAAAATTTTGCAGAAGATCATTCAAAAGCAGTTGCAGCAGCACATTGACAGGGAACTGCCAGAAATTCAAGCCAGATTTAGAAGAGGATGTGGAACGAAGGATATCATTGCCGATGTCACATGGATCTTGGCTGAAAGCAGAGAATACCAGAAAGCCGTTTACCTGTGTTTCACTGACTATGCAAAGGCATTCGACCTGTGGATCATAACAAAGTACAGATAACACTGGAAAGACTGGGAATTCTAGAACATTTAATTGTGCTCATGAGGAACCTGTACATAGACCAAGAGGCAGTCATTCGAACAGAACAAGGGGATACTGAGTGGTTTAAAGTCAGGAAAGGTGTGTGTCAGGGTTGTATCCTCTCACCATACTTATTCAATCTGTATGGTAAGCAAATAATCCAAGAAGCTAGACTGTATGAAGAACATGGCATCAGGATTGGAGGAAGATTAACAACCTGAGATATGCAGATGACACAACCTTGCTTGCTGAAAGCAAAGATGACGTGAAGCACTTACTGATGAAGATCAAAGCCTACAGCCTGCAGTATGGATTACACCTCAACACAAAGAAAAGGAAAATCTTCACTACTGGACCAATAAGCAATATCATGATACATGGAGAAAAGATTGAAGTTGTCAAGGATTTCACTTGGATCCACAATCAATACCCATGGAAGCAGCAGTCAAGAAATCAAAACATGCATTGCATTGGGCAAATCTGCTGCAAAAGACCTCTTTAAAGTGTTAAAAAGCAAACATGTCACTTGAAGGACTAAGGTGCGCCTGACCCAAGCCATGGTGTTTTCAATTGCCTCACACACATGTGAAAGCTAGACAATTAATAAGGAAGACCAAAGAAGAATTGATGCCTTTGAATTATGGTATTGGTGAAGAATATCAAATATACCATGGACTGCCAGAAGAATGAACAAATCTCTCTTGGAAGAAGTACAGCCAGAATGCTCCTTAGAAGCAAGGATGGCAAGAGTTTCTCTCACATACTTTGGATATGTTATCAGGAAGCACCAGTTCCTGGAGAAGGGCATTGTGCTTGGTAGAGGGTCAGCGAAAAAGAAGACCCTGGACGAGATGGACTGACACAGTGGCTGCAACAATGTGCTCAAGCATAACAAGGATTGTGAGGATGGTGCAAGACTGGGCAGTATTTCGTTCTGTCGTATATTGGGTTGCTATGAGTTGGAACCAACTCAACGGCACCTAACAACAACAACTTAAATATGAGCAGATAGCAAAAAATTACCAAACATTTCAGAATAACCTGTAATACTAAACACGGGCCAAGACGAACAGGAAAAGCAACGTGGACGAAACAGTGATTATGCAGGGAGAAGAAACAAAAAAAAATTAGTATCCTTACAGAGATGAGCTAATTTTGCATCCATGAAACAAGTACAAAATGCTACTTAAAAAATCAGAGAACACAAAAATAGCTCTTGGAAATTAAAAACTAAATATAGAAATAACTAGGAAGGAAATAACAAAATTTAGAGGACAGTCTGAATAACAGGAGTTCTAGAAATGGAGAAAGAAGGGGAACAAATAATCCAGGAACAAAAAAAGATCTAAAAGCATCAGGAAGGGAAAAATTTCAGGAAAATAGGTCAAGAACTAGAATGGAATTGGACTTCTCCACAGCAAAACAAGATACAGATGACTTGTGTCTAGAGACAGGAGATCCAGTATAAGAGAAAGGTGAAGGATGATAGTGAAGGTAGATCCCAAGAAAATGACTATGCGTACACCAATGCAAAACTGGAAGAGGTTAGAACTCTCCAGGAGAAAATTTTTCAAAAAGGTGAAATGGTAGAACACCTTATATGTTTAAAGATACTAAGAAGAGAGTTGGACCACTAGGGATAAGTTAGTGGCTAACACACAGAACACTATACAGACAACAATAAAGTCTATTATTAACAAAAAGGGGTACAGGAAAAAAATCATCATAGTATACTAATGGCTCAGTTGTCCACAGTCTTTACATATGTAAATATTGAATAATGACCTAACAAAAATTATAACCATCCTGGGAAGATGAGAAGTGTGTGTGTTTAAAAGAGACTATTCTCCTCCATGGTGGGAAATCAAAATAGCTAAAACTTAAAAATTAAAAAGTAGCCATATAAGAATTTTAGAAATAGAGATTCATAACAAAGTAATTTGCTACAGGTGTTGACAACAAGGCTTTGAACCAATTCCTTCCAGTTAGTATCCCTGCTGAGAATCTGCAATTCCACTCTAGACATACTGAACCAGAATCGACATGTTAACAAGATCCTCAGGTAATTCTTACCTATAATAACATTTGAGAACCATTGCTGTACTAGTGGAGCCCTGGTGGTGCAGTGGTTAAGAGCTCAGCTGTTAATCAAAAAGTCAGGAGTTCAAATCCACCAGCTGCTCTTGGAAACCCTATGGAGCAGTTCTACTCTGTCCTACAGGGTCACTATAAGTGGGAATGGACTTTGTGGCAAGGGGTTTGGGCTTTACTAGTGGTTCTCAGAATTAATCCCTAACCAGCAGCATTAGCATGGCCTGGGAACTTGTTAGAAATGCAAATTATCAGCAGGGGTTTGAACCTCAATGAACAAGTTTGAAAAGCCCTGGTTGGAAATAATTGGCTCTGGGCAGAATATGTCCTTTTGGGGCTGGGGCGACGGGGACATCAGGGGACTGCTTGCTGGGTTTTATACAACAAGACTTCTAGAACCACTTTATTCTTTAAACCACACGTTATTTGCATTTCTGAAAAACATAGTTTTTAAGATGTAAAATGATTCCATTTATGTACATTTTTAAAACCCACATAACACTTTTATAGATACATACAAAGGTAATTACAGTAATAATCAGGTCCCTGGGTAGCGCAAACGGTTTGCTCTCGACTACTAACCTAAAAGGTTGGCAGTTCGAGCCCACCCAGCAGCACTGCGGAAGAAAGGCAGTTCTACTCTTTAACACAAGGTCATCATGAGTCGGAATGGACTCAAGGGCAGCAGGTTGATAGTAATAATTACAGTAACAATACCTAAAATTTATTGAACACTTACTATGTGTCTGGTATGCGCTTTACATGTGTTGACTCAATATGTAATCCTCACAACAGCCTATGTAGAGTAGGTGTTATCATTATCCCCCATCTTACAGTTAAAAACACTGATGTGCTGAAAGGTGAAATAACTTGCTACATTTCACACAGCCAAGAAGAGACAGAACTAGGATTCAAACTCAGACAGTCTGGCTACAGCACCCATACTATTACCTTCTCAGATCAAAGAATAAAAACATAGGCAGGAAGTATAGTCATCAAAGTCATCAGAGTGGCTGCCTCTGGAGAACACAAAAATGGAACTGGGAGAGTAGACAGGGAACTTCAACCTTGTTTATAATTTTTCTTTTAAAAAAAACTAAAATATGACAAACTGTTAACATTTAATTCTGGATGGTGGAAATATGCATATTGTTCTCTGTAATATTCTTATAGTCTAAAAAATGTTAATAGAAAAATAAAGAACCTGGAAAAGGGCAACTGAATTTATCATCCACCTTAAAGACAGATTCATTCATAAAGCTGATTTTTATAGAGGAA
This sequence comes from Trichechus manatus latirostris, assembly GCF_000243295.1. NCBI lineage: Eukaryota > Metazoa > Chordata > Mammalia > Sirenia > Trichechidae > Trichechus > Trichechus manatus. Next base: position 3,054,861 of record NW_004443988.1, read on the forward strand.
CTTTTTTCAGGTTAAATTATCAAAATAACTACAAAATAAATTGTGAATGTTTTTACAACACTTGACAAGATTGGGAAGAGGTTTAGATGAAAAAGTATTGATCACGGGATTGTGAGATCATACGGCTCCCCCTCAGTTGAAGTATCTGCCTAAATGTCATCTTCTTAGACAAGACTTTGCTACCCACACTATCTAAATTAACCTCACACAGGCACAAGGCAAAATAACATAGCAGCTAAGAATCCAAGCTCAGCGGCACACCACGACAGAATCCCAGCTGACTTTCACTAGCTGTGTAACCACTCTATTTCAGTTTCTCCTTCTGTTAAGTGGGATGACCAACAGTACTTACCTCACCTAGCTGCTTCAGTATTCAATGAGTTAATGCTTGAAACAGTACCTGGCACTCAGATGTTTGCTACTACTATTACTACTACCCTATCTATTGTTATCCAAGCATTTATCACTGTTAAATAACATCTGATTTGTTTACTCTTTACCCACTATAGTTCCAAGAGAACCAGGACCTGCTCTCCTGTCCTCAGCTATAACTCCAGTGCCAAAAACTGTGCTGGGCAAACAATGGCAATTGCTCAAATAAATTTGCTAAATAAATGTTGATATATGGTAATACGGAACTGCTTGTACTTTCCCTGTAGCTGTCATGCTTTTTCACATCTCCCTTTATGCTTCTATTGGTCCCCCTGCCTGGAAAGCACTTCCAACTTGGTTAATCCTTATTCAGCTCAGGCATGAGGTTTCTTGAATCCTTGATGTTGGGCTACATGCTTCTCTGTACAGCTACAGTGCCTTATGCATAACTTAGTCACAGTACATGCCATATTACACTGAAATGTTTGCATGTCTGTCTACCACAAGAAACAGTCAAACACAGTGACTAAGAGTATCAACTCTAGGGCCAGACTGCCTGCATCTGAATCCTTGCTGTGGGACCTTCGGCAAATTACTTTATGTCTCAGATTCCTGATCTATAAATGTGGATAACAGCTGCATCTATCTCATAAGGTTTCCACAGGATAAATGGCTTATATTTCTAAAGCACTCAGAACACTCCCTAGAACATAATAAATGTGATGTTAAATTATAAAAATATCCTTGAAAACATACGTGATGTCTTGTTCATCTTTTATACTGCACTATGCATTGAATTTCTGAATGTTTAAATGTTTATTGAACTGACAACTACTACACTAGTCAAAACAAAGTGATCAGTACCCAAACTAAGGTAGGAATAATAAAGATGGAGAAAAGGTGGTGGATATGTGACATGTTTAGGGGGAAAAATCAACAGAAAATATGGTATGACTAGAATGAGACGGGCCATGAAGAAAATAATATTTAGGATGACAGCTAGATTTCATGATTTGGATACTTGGTTGATCATAGTTCCTTTGACCAAGATAGGGAATATAAGAAAAGGAGGAAAGAAGGGAGCTCCTAGAAAATTTTTAGTAACAACATGCTTCATTCAATGCTTAAAGACAGAAAAACATTTAATGATTTCCACACTCATCAATCATGACAGAAACCCAGCACATTACATATAAAGGAATTAAGCCATGAAAACAGATTTTTTCTGTTTTGTGCGCTGCTTTATCTCCAGCATTTGCAATATCAAATATATTATTCATCTCAATTTTGCCTCAACACCAAGCAGGCACTCCAAAAATATCTGTTCAATGAATAAATTACTAAGTTTTGAATAACATTAGTAACTTATTATGTTATGCAGTACACAATACAGCTAAATTCAGAGGAAAGGTCAGCATAGAATCTAAGCCCAGCCCTGACATACCCACAAGATTTCAACAGGTGAAGATAATAACACTCCAAGGTGATTGGAATGAACAAAATGATCTAATAGGAAGGGTCACAAGAAATCAAGAAGAAGTTTTGGTGAAGTGGGTTCAGACACTAGAAAAGCCAGACAGAAGCAAAGGGCAAATAAAATGCCACTGGCATTCCACAGCCAAGAACAGCCTATTCACATGAAGCAAGCCCTCCAAAATTCTGGTATGAAATCCCTCTCCATATTTAAGTTCTACGTACTGTTCAGTGTGCTGATTACAACCTGATAAAGGGGAAACACTATAAACGAACCATCCTACCTGATAATATACTGTAACATAATCTTCCAATTAGAAAAAAAAATCTCAGAAGGAATCATTTGCGAAAACACATCCTACCAGAACCTTTGGGACACAACAAAAGCAGTGCTCAGAGGTCAATTTATAGCAGTAAATGCACACATCCAAAAACAAGAAAGGGCCATAATCAAAACATTAACCCTACAACTGGAACAAGCAGAAAGAGAGCAGCAAAAGAAGCCCTCAGGCGCCAGAAGAAACGAAATAATAAGAATTAGAGCAGAATTAAATGAAATAGAGAACAGAAAAACAACTGAAAAAGTTAACAAGGCCAAAAGCTGGTTCTTTGAAAAGATCAACAAAATTGATAAACCATTGGCCAAACTGACAAAAGAAAAACAGGAGACGAAGCAGATAACCCATATAAGAAATGAGATGGGTGATATCACAACAGATCCAACTAAAATTAGAAGAATCCTAACAGAATACTATACAAAATTGTACTCTAACAAATTTGAAAACCTAGAGGAAATGGACAAATTTCTAGAAACTCACTACCAACCTAAACTAACACAAACAGAAGTAGAACTACTAAATAAACCCATAATGAAAGAAGAGATTGAAAAGGTAATTAAAAAACTCCAACAAAAAAAGCATGGCTTCACTGGAGAATTCTAGCAAACTTTCAGAGAAGAGTTAACACCACTACTGCTAAAGGTATTTCAGAGCATAGAAAAGGATGGAATACTCCAAAACTCATTCTGTGAAGCCAGCATATCCCTGATACCAAAACCAGGGAAAGACACCACAAAAAAAGAAAATTACAGACCAATATCCCTCATGAACATTGACATAAAAATTCCCAACAAAATTCTAGCCAATAGAATTCAGCAACATATCAAAAAAATAATTCACCATGATCAAGTGGGATTCACACCAGGTATACAGGGATGGTTCAACATCAGAAAAACAATCAATGTAATCCATCATATAAATAAAACAAAAGACAAGAGCCACACGATGTTATCAATCGATGTAGAAAAGGCATTCGACAAAGTCTAAGACTCATTCATGATAAAAACTCTCAAAATAGGAATAGAAGGGAAATTCCTCAATATAATTAAGGGCATTTATACGAAGCCAACAGCCAACATCATCCTAAATGGAGAGACTTTGAAAGCATTCCCTTTGAGGATGGGAACCAGACAAGAATGCCCTTTATCACCACTCTTATTCAACATTGTGCTGGAGGTCCTAACCAGAGCAATTAGGCTAGAAAAAGAAATAAAGGGCATCCAAATTGGTAGGGAAGAAGTCAAAGTATCTCTATTTGCAGATGATATTGTCTTATACACAGAAAACCCCAAAGAATCCACAAGAAAACTAC